>NW_027555847.1:194522142-195122142 GCF_003287225.1 Phascolarctos cinereus
TTTACAGATAAGGAACTGAGGCAAATAAGGTTAAGTGACTTGCCCAGGGTCACACAGCTAATAAGTGTCTGGGGCCAGATTTGAACTCACAAAGGTGAGTCTCCCTGACTCCAGGCCTGGCAAGTCATCGTTTTAGTGGTTTATTTCCACTTCGTCTTTGATTGTTTTTATTTAGGAGAACTTCTGTCAAATGATCCTTTCCCCCCACATCCTGTGGTTGGGATCACTTTGAATCTCAGTTCTTCATTCAATATAATAGCTAAACTAATCTAATTTTTGTGCTATCCCCTCACCCAGCTACTTTTTTCAGCAGATGTGATTAATATTTGTAATGGATCAAATGTAGACAGAGCTACACCAACCTGTCATTTAGAGTGCCTGTGTGGGCCATGGATCTGGGACTTATAGGAATGCTGTGTCATTATCTAAACAGGTGATGGAATACGGAAGTTGTGAGTTATTTTTTAGGTCTGGTCATCTGGCCTGTTTCCATCACCATCACCACCACCCCACCAGAGCAGCACTAAGTCAAGCCTGCTACCACCAGCAGATTGGAATTACACAAATTTTGATTTCCAGATGATTTTTTTTTATGGTTGATTATTTTTTATTAACACACGTACATTTACTTGTCTTCTGGCTTGTTGAAGCAGTAGGTTAGACAATACTTGCCACAATAATGTCTGTCAAAATGGCTAGCCATAAAGACCCCAGTACCACATTCATCAGAAGGGCACTCTCGTTGAAGGCAGCTAATCTTGCCATTCTCATCAACCTTATAGTACTTCAGAACTGCAAGCTTAACCTTCTTTCTCTTATGCTTGTTCTTTTTGGGAGTGGTATAAGACTTCTTCTTTCTCTTCTTGGCACCACCATGAAGCCTCAGAACAAGATGAAGGGTAGACTCCTTCTGAGTGTTGTAATCAGACAAATTTCGACCATCTTCCAGTTGCTTGCCCACAAAAATCAATCTTTGTCGATCAGGGGGAATACCTTTCTTATCTTGACATTTTCAATAGCATTAGACGGTTCGACCTCAAGCGTAATGGTCTTCCCCGTCAAAGTCTTCATGAAAATCTGCATGGGTCCACCCGTTGATGGCAGATCCAAAAGAGCTCCAGATGATTTTTCACAAACATGGAAGAAGGACAGGAGCCAGTTGGAGACGTATGGGAAACAAAGTGGACTTTACAGAAAAATGGTTTTTGATTATATGAATTCACAGAAACTTGGAGTGTTAGAGATGAAATGTTCTAGGTAAAATAGTTTGTGATAAGATCAATACTGATGCCTGATGACTTTCAGGAGAAGAGCATCAGTTAGGCAAAGATTCCTAATGGATAGTCATACTTACTCTCTTATCTTCAGAGATTTCCCGGGATCCAATGGTCAGTACACACAGTCACCACTAGAGGGTCTGCCGCCTCAGTGTGATGCCATCATGCTGAAAAGGGCATGCTAACAACCATCAGTTACTTTAGACATTTTCCAAGTTCAGTGTATGAACATTAATAGCAATTCAACAATGATAGCCCTATTGCTATTTCAGATGTTCTAAGTTCAGCCACAAGAGAGAATTGGGGACCAGGAGAAGTAGTAGTAGGAGAAGGCTGGCAAACCATTTCAGGTTTCATAATGCTATCCAACTATGTCCAGACAGAGAAACCATTTGACGACTACAGGTATATCCATTACAAGGACAACTGGTTGTTTATACCTGTGAATGAACTGTCTTGGGCATCTTGCAAATCTGAGGAATCACTGTAGGTCCTTTAACATCTTGAGAGTTCCCTTTAATAGCACTATATCTTCTTAATAGAAATCCATCTCAATTAGTCTACTAGATATATAAGAAATTTTATCTCCTCCTTGAGAAATTCAAAGTTTTGTTATTCTCCATAGAGTGTTGTTCATTAAAGTGAACCATACGGACTGAAAGAGTGATGTTCTTGTAATCCTGTGAGAAGATTGCAATGTCATATAAGTTTATCATTGCATCATTATCCGGTAGGCCTTAAAAGATGAAATTTATAAAAGATCGGATGCAGTAAAAGAAGTAGAAGTACTAGGGAAATGATGGTTCTCAGATAGTGGATGACTTTCTGTAACCCAGCTTTGCTTCTCTCTGGATGGTATGCTGTCTTGCTTCAGTAAGAAATATAGTTAGTGTAGATTCACCCAATCAGAATTAGCTCTCAGTCCCCACCTACCTGCCTTTTACCTGAATCTGCTATAGTTCAGTTAGTCCTAGTCAAATGATCTTGGCATAATGGAGTCAGCAGCTCACATGAATAGAGAAGCATGTTCCTATACTAAATGAAGTATTTTTCTCTTTTTCAACAAAATAAGTAAATTTAAATAACACATAATAAGGCATCTACCTCATGACAGTAGTACCATAACTTCTCCTGGATAAAGGCAGCATTTAGCTAGTATATTAGCTTCTTGAATCCAGATATTCCAGAAAAAGCATAGTTCATCTGTCTTCCCACAGCTTCTCCTCCTGCAAATGAAGAAAGTACAGAAAGTACAATACAGTTCCCTACTGCTTTTCAACTCACATATCCAGTAGGGGCTCCTGATTAAGGATTCAGGAATTTTCACTTCAGGTCTCATCCCTTTGGAGTGCAGGGGGTGAATTTAGGAAAAAATTAAAAGCTCCTAAGTCCAGTGCTTTTCTTTCTGTGTCTTGCTACTGCAAGGAATCTCTGATGGGTTTTCATAATAGCTAGATGGCCATTAGTAAAGTGTGGGGTATAGGAAAAGGCAGGCCTGATTAGAGGATAACACTATCCTGGCTCATCATTTTACAAGAGTCTGTACCCATGTCTCTGACCTTGTTTGTGATTCTTTCCCCTTTGCTGTTCTGTCTGCCTTATTTCTTTATTCAATGAGTTTGGCACTTTTGAAGTATGTTAGATTCCTGGGCACTCTCACCCTTAGAAGGTCCATGAATGGGGTGTCACTCTGAGAAATTAGGTCCCAATTATATAAAGAGACTGTAGTATTCATGGTTCACAGGCAAATAGCATCGTTCACAGGCAAATAGCATCACTGAAAGGATATTCAGGTTCCAAAGATTGTGTGGGGCAGGGAGCAAGGGAAGGGAGAGAGAGAGGGGGGGAGAGAGAGAGAGAGAGAGAGAGAGAGAGAGAGAGAGAGAGAGAGAGAGAGAGAGAGAGAGAGAGAGAGAGAGAAAGAGAGGGGGGGAGAGAGAGAGAGAGAGAGAGAGAGAGAGAGAGAGAGAGAGAGAGAGAGGGGGGAGAGAGAGAGAGAGAGAGAGAGAGAGAGAGAGAGAGAGAGAGAGAGAGAGAGAGAGAGAGAGAGAAACAACCTTGGTATCATTGTCAACAATAAGCAATTACCCAATCCACAGTACAATCCAAAGAGGTCAGGGCTGCTGGAGGGAGGCTGCTATAATTCCATATGGAGTTTAAACAAGTAGGTCACACTAGTTGGAAACTAGAATCATCTAAGATTAAACACAAGAAGATAAATTAGTAATAAGTAAATTTAACCCTTACATTAAGCAAAATGTAGAGGTGAATTGAAAACAATAAATAATAAAATCATCAATCCAGAGCAGGAAGGGGGCTTAGAGATCACCTTCATTTTAAAAGTGAGGAGAATGAGACCCAGAGGTTAATTCACGTAGATGTTAGGGATCATCTCATTAACCAACAAGGATTTATTTAGCACCTACTATGTTCCAAACATTGTGCTAGGTGATGGAGAAGCAAAGACACAACAAAACAAAACAAAAACACTTTGTTCTCAAGAGCTTTATATCTTATCAGGGAAGACAGCATGTATATATTTATTATATACAGAATAAGTACATACAGAATAAATACACAATAAAAACAAGGTAGTTAAATAGGAGGTAGTTGGGTGACAGTATTGGTAGTGGGCAAAGAATGAAAGTCTTTATGTAGAAATACTTACTTAGATGAATCTGGAAGGAAGTGGGGGATTCTGTAAGGTGGATTTGAGGAGGGAACCTATTCTAGGAGTGGGTGACCAAAAGTATTTAGACAGGAGATGGAGTTCTATATGAGGAACATAAAAAAGGCCAGTTTGGCCACACCACAGAGTATAACAAGAGTAACAATGTGTTTAGAGTTTGAAAAGATAGATGGTCTCCAAGTTGTAATGTGTTTTCAAAGCCAAAGAAATGAGTTTATATTTTATCCCAGAGACAACAGGAGGCCAATGGAGTGCATTGATAAAATGGGGGTAAGTGACAGGGTTTTTTTTGTTGTTTGTTTGTTTTTATTTCCATTTAATAGTATTTTATTTTTTCCAATTACATGTAAAGATCGTTGTCAACATTCACTTTTATAAGGTTTTTGAGTTCCATATTTTTTTCTCCTTCCCTCCCCTCCCCCTACCCAAAATGGCAAGCAATCTGATGTAGCTATACATGTACAATCATATTCAACATATTTCCACGTTAGTCACATTGTGAAAGAAGAATCAGAAATAAAGGGGAAAACCACAAGAAAGAAAAAAAACAAAAAAGAAAAACTAGGATGCTTCAATCTGAATTCAGATTCCATAGTTCTTTCTCTGGATGTAGACAGCATTTTCCATCATGAGTCTTTTGGAATTGTATTAGATCATTGTATTGCTGAGAAGATCTACGTCTACCAAAGTCAATCATTGTATAATATTGCTGTTACTGTGTACAATGTTCTCCTGGTTCTGCTCATTTCACTGAACATCAGTTCATGTAAGTCCTTCGAGGTTTTTCTGAAATTTACGTGCTCATTATTTCATACATCACAATGGTATTTCATTACATTCATATACCACACACTGTTCAGCCATTACTCAATTGATGGGCATCACCTCAATTTCCAATTCTTTGCTACCACAATAACAGCTGCTATAAATACTTTTGTGGATGTGTGTCCTTTTCCCTTTTTTATTATCTCTTTGGGATACAGACCTAGTCATGGCATTGCTGGATCAAAGGGTATGCACAGTTTTATAGCCCTTTGGATATAGTTCTAAATTGCTCTCCAGAATGGCTGGATCAGTTCACAACTCCACCAACAATGCATTAACGTTCCAATTTTCCCACATCTCCAACATTTATCATTTTCCTTTTTTGTCATATTAGCCAATCTAATAGGGATGAGGTGATACCTCAGAATTGATTTAATTTGCATTTCTCTAATCAACAGTGACTTAGAGAATTTTTTCATATTACTATAGATAGCTTTAATTTATTCATCTGAAAACTACCTGTTCATATCCTTTGACTGACTGACATGTTTCTATCTATGCTTAAAGTAAATCACCTTAGCAACTATGGAAAATGGATTAGAGTGTGAAGTGGTCCTTTAATTCAAAGCTTAGCACTCTTTCCACTGTTCCATATCTATCCCATTTCTATGTAATTTATAATCATCACTATTACATTATTGCTCAAAATAGTTTGCATAAGTTCACAGAATCACTTAACTTCAAATTTGAGAGAAACTTCAGTGATAATCTATTCCAGCTCCCAAGGAACATGAATTCCCTTTGACATCTTCAAAAAGTGGTCATCCTTCAATTTACACACCTATGGGGGGGGGGGAATACCCATTACCTGCAGAGGCAGCCCATAGCACTTTTGGAGAAGTATAATTTTTTAGCAACATTTGTTTTAATTTTTCCCATCAAGTATCTCTTCAAAGATACTCTTTCTCTCCAAAAATCTCTTGGAAGCATCCATCAGTTATTTCAACTCTTTGGTGGCAAAAAAAAAAAAAGGTTTTGCTCAACAACCCTTCAAATATTTGATAACTACCATTATGTAAACACCATGTTTCCTCTTCTCCTTTCTGAACAACACTAGTTCTTTGAACCAATCTTCACATGTCATAGTTTCTGGTCTTCTCATCATTCTAGTCACCCTCTCCATAGACTTTCTTCTTTGACGACATCCTTCCTAAAATGTGACGCCTACAAGTAAGCATAGTATTCCATGTACTCCATCTAAACAGAGTACTACAGACCTATCACTGCCTTTGTTCAAGATATGGTGCTTCTCCTAAAGAGCTGTTTTTGGTTTACAAAGCACATTATTGATTCAAAATAATATGATATATAATGCTTGTACCTCAATTGATCCTCCTTTGTACTGCCATTATTTTGACACACACTTCCACACACACACACACATGCTTATAGATAAAGAAACTGAGGCTCAGAGAAGGTATTTGAATTGTTTGTGGTCCCAAATTTACTAAACATAATAAATGGGACTTGAATCAAAGTCTGCATCGATTCAATATTTTGCACTTTTAGTAATGCACCTCACTGGCTCACATAAAGCTTTTCATCCACTCAAACACCCAGATCTACTTTGCATGCTCATGTATTGAGGAAAGAAGTATTCACTTACATTTATAAACTACTTTACCATTTCAACAACACTTTTTCATTCCCCATCTCACTTAATCACAGATATGGACCCTTAAAGCAAGAGAGGCTCATGTCACATGATTAGTTAATGATGAAGAAGAGACTTAAACTCAAAATTTTTGACTCTGATTCTGATGCCCTGTATAATCAATCAATAAAAAAAAAATTTGTTAAGTACCTACTATGCTCTGGGATCTCTTCAAAGTGATGAAGATATAAATACAAAGAATAAAATAGGCTTTACTTTCAATAAAGTAATAACAAATACAAACATTTATGTAGTTCTTTAGGTTTGCAAAAGGTTTTAAAAATACTATCTCATAGTTCTGCTTCTGGAAGCCAAGATGGCGGAGTAAGAAGTAAGTTGCCCTCACTCTCCCTCACTGAACTCTGAAAGCCCAGAAAATATCAACCAAAGAAAAACCCTGAGCCAGCAAAAAGACAGGGTGCTACAGACTTGTAGCCCAAGAATCTTGGGGGGTTAAAGGGAAAGGCCTCTCTCCCTCTAGGGGAGGAGAAACAGGACAGGACAGGAGGTGTCCCAGCAAGCCAGCAGCAAGCCCCACCTCAGCATATCGGAGGGAGATCCTGAGATCCAGGTTGGTGGAACAGGCAAGTGCAAACACCAGAACCCCCCAAGAGCCTCAATACAGGCAGGGAAACCAGTAGACACCAACTAAGAAAACCACAATGGGTGACAGTGTTCTCAAGCAGCCAAATTCTGCCTCAACACAACTCTGGGAAGCACAATTCTGGGAGGCAAAACTGCAGGCTGACAGACATCCACCAGCAGTGAAACATCCTTGTGCAAGGCCCAGGTGAGTAGGGACTAAATATACAAGTGCAAGACCTGGGTGAGCAGGAAAAGAAGCTTGGGTAAGTACCCCATTTGCTTCAGCGGGAGAGCTCAACTTTTTTTTTTTAATGTCAGGATATAGGCAAACACCATGCACAAAAAGCATAAACAATAACCATAGATTCTTATTATGGGGAACGAGAAGATCTGGGCACAAATTCAGATGAGCAAAATATTGTCAATATAAACACATCTGAAATCTCAAAGGGAAATATGAACTGGTCTCAAGCCCAAAAAGCTTCCTGGAAGAGTTCAAAAAGGATTTTAAAAGTCAAATAAGATGGGTAGAAGAAAAATTGGGAAGAGAAATGAAAGATATGCAAGAGAAAGTCAATAGCTTGAAAAAGGAAGGACAAAAATTAACTGTAGAAAACAAGTCCTTAAAAAGTAAAACTGGACAAATGGAAAAGGAGGCACAAAAACTCACTGAAGAGAACTCCTTAAAAAGTAAAATGGGGAAAAAAGTAAAATGGGCCAAATGGAAAAGGAGGTACAAAATGTAACAGAAGAAAACAATTCATTACAAATTAGAATGGGGCAAGTGTAAGCTAATGACTCTATGAGAGAGTGAGAATCAGTCAAACAGAAACAAAAAAATAAAAAAAAACAGAAGAAAATGTAAAATATCTTATTGGTAAAACAACTGACCTGCACAATAGATCCAGGAGAGACAATTTAAAAATTATTGCTCTACCTGAAAAGTGTGATGAAAAAGAAAAAAAGACCCTAGACAACATCCTTCAGGAAATCATCAAAGAAAACTGCCCTAAGGTCCTAGAACCAGAGGATAAATTAGTCATCAAAAAATTGACCGATCACCTCCTGAAATAGATCCCAAATAGAAAACACCAGGAAATATTGTAGCCAAATTCCAAAATTACCAGATCAAAGAGAAAATACTGCAAACAGCTAGAAAGAAACAATTTAAATATCATGTAACCAGAGTCAGGATTACATAGGACTTTATAGCTTCTACATTAAAAGATTTGAGGATGTGGAATGTAATATTCTGTACAGCAAAAGAGCTTGGATTACAACCAAGGATCAACCACTCAGCAAAACTGAACATAATCTTTTGGGAGAGAGGATGGAAATTCAATGAAATAGAGGACTTCCAACCATACTGATGAAAAGACCAGAACTTAACAGAAAATTTGACCTTCAAATGCAAGACTCAAGAGAGGCATAACAAGGTAAACAGGAAAGAAAAACAACAGCAACAGCATGTTATTAATAAGGACAAATTGTTTACATCCTTACAAGGGAAGATGACACTTGCAACTCTTGAGAATTGTAATGTTATGATGACATTTAAAAGGGTTATACCTAGACAGAGGGCATGGGTATAAGTTGACTTTGATGTGATGGTAAAAAAATCTAATTAAGTGGTGAAAAGGGATTGTACTGGGAGAAGAGGAAAGGAGTAGGCAGACAAGGGTAAACTACATCACATGAAAAGGCACAAAAACAGTAGAGGAAAGAAGGAAGGGAGATGAGCATTGTTTGAAACTTACTCTCATCAGATTTGGCTCAAGAAGGGAATAACATAATCAGTTAGGAATAGAAATCTAACTTACCCTATAGGAAGTAGAAGAGGAAAGAGAAAAGAAATGGGAGGAAGTGAATGGAAGGGAGGGAAGAAGTAGAAAGGGTAAAAGGGAAGAAAAGGGAGGGAGCTAGTAGAAGGGAAGGCAGACTGAGGGAGGCAGTGGTTGAAAGCAAAACTCGTTAGGAGGGAAAGGGAGAAAGGAGAGAGAAAAGAATAAATGGGGGTGAGGGGAGAATGGGATAGAGAGAAAGCCACAGATAGTAATCATAACTATGAATATGAATGGGATGAACACTCCCATAAAATGGAAACAGATAGCAGATCAGATTAAGAGCCATTATCCTACAATATGTTGTTTACAAGAAATACATTTGAAGCAGAGGTACACACAGAGTAAAGGTAAAAGACTGAAACAGATTATATTATGCTTCAACTGAAGCAAAATAAGCAGGGGTAGCAATCCTGATCTCAGACAAAGCAAAAGGAAAAAGAGATCTGATTAAAAGAGAAAAGAAAACTACATCCTACTAAAAGGTACCATATACAATGAAGTAATATCATTACTAAATATGTATTCACCAAGTGTTATGGCACCCAAATTCTTAAAGGAGAAGTTAAGGGAGTTACAGGAAGAAATAGTGAGCAAAACTATGCTAGTGGAGGAACTCAACCTCACCCTCTCAGAGCTAGATAAATCTAACCACAAAATAAACAAGAAAGAAGTTAAGGAGATTAATAGAATTTTAGAAAAGTTAAATATGGTTGACCTCTGGAGAAAACTAAATGGGGACAGAAAGGAATATACCTTTTTCTCAGTGATGCATGGAACCTATGCAAAAAAAAAAAATGACTATGGCATAAAACCTCACAATCCAATGCAGAAAGGCAAAAATATTAAATGCATAATTTTCAGATCATGATGCAGTAAAAATTACATGTAAGAAAGGGCCATGGAAAGATAGGCAAAAAATTAATTGGAAGCTAAATAATCTAATACTAAGGAAAGAGTTGGTCAAACAACAAATCATAGAAACAATCAATAACTTCATCCAAAAGAATGATAATAATGAGACAACATACCAAAATTTATGAGATTCAGTAAAAGTGGTTCTTAGGGGAAGTTTTATATTTCCAAATGCTTACATGAATAAAATAGAGAAAGAAAAGATCAATGAATTGGACATGTAACCAAGAAAAGCTAGAAAAAGAACAAATTGAAAATCCCCAATTAAAAACAAAATTGGAAATTATGAAAACCAAGGAGAGATTAATAAAATTGAAATTAAGAAGACCATTGAACTGATAAATAAAACTAAGAGCTGGTTTTATGAAAAAAAGAAAACGATAAGATAGATTAAACCCTTGGTCAATTTGATTTAAAAAAAAAAAAGAAGAAAACCAAATTACCAGCATCAAAAATGAAAAGGCTGAATTCACCATCAATGAAGAGGAAATCAAAACAATAATTAGGAGCTATTTTTCCCAACTATATACCAATTAATTTGACAATATTAGTGAAATGGATGAATGTTTACAAAAATATAAATTGCCCATTTTTAAAAGAAATTGAAATAAAATACTTAAATAACCCTATTTCAGAAAAAGAATTTGAACAAGCCATCAATGAACTCCCTAATAAAAAATCTCCAGGGCCAGATGGATTTACAAGTGAATTCTATGAAACATTTAAAGAACAACTAATTCCAATCCTATATAAACTATTTGGGAAAATTGGTAAAGAAGAAGTCCTACCAAATTCTTTTATGACACAAATACCATGCTGATACTCAAACCGGGAAGAGTTAAAACAGAAAAAGAAAATTATAAACCAATCTCTCTAATAAATATAGATGCAAAAATTTTAAATAAAATATTCACAAAGAGATTACAAAAACTTATCTCAAAGATAATACACTATGACCAGGTAGGATTTATACCAGGAATGCAGAGCTGGTTCATATTAGGAAAACTATCAGCATAATTGACCATATCAACAACAAAGCTAATAGAAATCATATGATCATCTCAATAGATGCAGAAAAGGCATTTCACAAAATACAGCACTCATTCTTATTTTAAAAAACACTAGAGAGCATATTAATAAATGGAGTCTTCTTTAAAACGATAGATAACATCTACCAAAAACCATCAGTAAGCGTTATATGTAATGGGGATAAGCTAGAAGCATTTCCAATAAGATCGGGGTGAAATAAGGATGTCCATTATCAACACTATTATTCAATACTGTGCTAGAAATGTTAGCTGTAGCTATCAGAGGAGAAAAAGAAATTGAAGGAATTAGAATAGGCAAAAAAGAAACAAAGCTGTCATGCTTTGCAGATGATATGATGGTATACTCAGAGAAACCTAGAGAATCAAGTAAAAAATTATTTGAAATAATAAACACATTTAGCAAATTTTCAGGATATAAAATAAACCCACACAAATCATCAGAATTTCTATATATTACTAACAAAACCCAACAGCAAGAGATAGAAAGAGAAATTCCATTTAAAATTACTGTAGACATTATAAAATATTTGGGACTCTACTTGCCAAAACAAAACCAGGAACTATATGAACACAATTACAAAACACTTTTCACACAAATATTTGATCTAAATAATTGGGAAAATGTAATTTGTTCATGGATAGGCTGAGCTAACATAATAAAAATGATAATTCTACCTAAATTAATTTACTTATTCAGCAACATACCAATGAAACTACCAAAAAATTATTTTATAGAGATGGAAAAAACAATAACAAAATTCTTCTGGAGGAACAAAAGGTCCAAAATATCAAGGGAACAAATGAAACAAAATGCTGTACTAGATCTTAAATTGTATTATAAACCAGCAATCATCAAAACTACTTGTTACTGACTAACAAATAGAGTGATGGATCAGATGGAATGATAGGTTAGGTATGCAAGACACAACACTCAATGACTATACTAATCTACTATTTGATTAATTCAAAGACTCCAGCTACTGGGATAAGAAATCACTATTCAACAACAAATGCTGGGAAAACTGGAAAAGCATATGGCAGAAACTGCAGATAGACCAACATCTTATACCCTATACCAAGATAAAGTCAAAATGAGTACAGGATTTACATATAAAGACTGAGACTATAAGCAAATATCTATGGAGGAGAGAAGAATTTATTCTCAAACAAGAGATAGAGAATATTATGAAATGCAAAATGGATAATTTTAATTACATTAAATTGGAAAAGTTGTTTTGCACAAAGCCAATGCATCCAAGATTAGGAGGGGAGCAGAAAACTGGGAAAGAATTTTTTACAAGCATTGTCTTTATAAATGCCTCATTTCTAAAATTTATAGAAAACTGAGTCAAATTTATAAGAATACCAGTCATTTCCTAGTTGATAAATGGTCGAAGGATTTGAACAAGCAGTTTTTAGAGGAAGAAATTAAAACTATCTATGGTAGTATGAAAAAATGTTCTAAATCACTATTGATTAGAGAAATGCAAATCAAAATGACTCTGAGGTACCACATCACACTTATCAGATTGGCTAACATGACAAAAATGGACAATGATAAATGTTGGAGAAGGTGTGGGAAAATTAGAACACTAGTGAATTGTTGGTGGAATTGTGAACTGATCCAGCCATTATGGAAAGCAATTTGGAAATATGCCCAAAGGGCTATAAAATCGTGCATATCTTTGATCCAGCAAAATAGCGCTGTATCCCAAAGAGATCATAAAAATGGGAAAAGGATCCACACGTACAAAAATATTTATGGCAGCTCTTATTGTGGTGACAAAGAATTGGAAATTCAGGGGATGCCCATTAATTGGGGAATGGCTGAACAAGTTGTGGTATATGAATGTAATGGAATACTGTTGTGTTATAAGAAATGAGGAGCAGATGGACATTAGAAAAACCTGGAAAGACTTGTATGAACTGATGCTGAGTGAAATGAGCAGAACCAGGAGAACATTGAACACAGTAACAGCCACACCATGTGATGACTGACTTTGATCTAAAGCAATGATCTAAGTCAACTTCAAAAGACTCATGATGCTATCCACATCCAGAGAAAGAACTATGGAATCTGAATGCAGATGGAAGTATACTATTTGCTCTCCTTTTCCTTTGTTGTTTTGTTTTATTGCTTCATTCTCTTGGCTACTCCCATTAGTTCTAATTGTTCTTTACATCATGACTAATGTGAAAATGTGTTTAATATGAATGTATCAGATTGCATGCAGTCTTGGAGGAGGGGGTGAGGAGAGAGAGGGAGAGAAAATTTAAAAATCAAAATCTTAGGGAACTGAATGTTGAAAACTAAAAATAATTAATTATTTAAAAATAAATAAAATAAGGTACTATCTCATTTTATCTTCACAACAACCATGGGAGGCAAGCGCTATTATTGTCCCTATTTTGCAGATGAAGAAGCTGAGGCAAACAGAGGTTATGTGACTTACCCATGGTCACACAGCTACAAAGTATTTGAGAATGGATTTGAACTCAGGTCTTCTTGACTCCAAGCCTAATGCTCTATCCACTGTACCACTTAATGGGCTCTAATTTTTTATGATGCTAACTCTTCAAAACACATCAAATAGGTTAATCCATGAAAACTAGAAGACCTAAGACATTAGCCTAAGAATATAGTAGGGATTCAAGTGTATTTGTTTTTGTTGCTATTATTATTTATTTTTCAGTCCTGTCCAACTCTTTGTGACCCCTTTTGGGATTTTCTTTGCAAAGATACTGGAGTGGCTTGTCATTTTCTTCTCCAGCTCATTTTACAGATAAGGAACCGAGGCAAAGAGGGTTAAGTGAGTTGCCCAGGGTTACACAGCTAGTAAGTGTCTGAGGCAAGATTTGAACTCATGAAGATGAGTCTTCCTGACTCCATGCCTGACATTCTATCCACTGCACCACCTAGCTGCCCTTTCAATTGAATTTCTCAATCATTTATTAAGCAACTACCATGTTCCAGGCACTGTGCTCCATGCTAAAGGGAAAAAAAAGAAAAAAAATGAAAGAGTCCTTGTCCTCAAGAAGCTTACATTATACTAGATGAAACCAGCCTCACTCCCTTGAATTGCCATATATATTTTCTGATATAGGGACCAGGTAGGGATAAGTATTTTTTTTTTTTGAAACAAAGAATTCCAGTCTCTGGACTTCCTTGGCTTAAGCAAAGTCATGGTATCAGGTCATACAGTAGGAAAAGTACCATTAGGTTGTTTGTAACTAAAATGGCATAGCAACTAGAGAGCAAACTTCATAGTCAGGAAGTCTTGGGTTCAAATTGTACCTCTATCACATACTGCTTTGGAGCAAGTCAATTGTTCACGCAATGTCGCATGCAACTAATACTGTTAGTTGAAGAGCAGGTGCTGACCTGCACTGGTAAAGGAAGTTTCTTCACTGGGAATTTCCTATATCAATAAAACCACAGGTTTGGACAAAGCAAATACCAGGTAATTCCATAAATACTTATTTATGCTAAATAATCTGCAGTGTCTAGCTACATGGGAGTTGTATGCGCATAAGGAAAAAGTCTAGGCAAATGCTTGTAAATCTGACTCTTCCATGAAACAAATTCTTTTGGATAGTTTTGGTACCAAGTTTGGGAACAAGATTATATTTGTTTGTTTGTTTGTTTGTTTTGGCTAGGCAATGGGGTTAAGTGACCTGCCCAAGGTCACACAGCTAGTAAGTGTTATGTGTCTGAGGCTGGATTTGAACTCAGGTCCTGCTGACTCAGGGGCGATGCTTTATCCACAGTGCCACCTAGCTGTCCCAGGGAACAAGATTATGGAATGTATGTAAAAACTCAAAAGGTTGAATTTGTCAAATGTGTTCAAAAGAAAAATTTATTGAATGTTGTTTTAAATCTTGCCTGGATTTTTATTTGTTTGTTTAAGTTTTATCTTTCTCTTTTTAGCTGCCATCTTTTCTGGAACTTTGAAAAATCAAGCATTAAAATACTGATCTATTCAGTTGAGGAATCTCCTTCCCATTCCCTCTCCCTTCCACCCAAAAAAGATAGAAATGTGTGGATTTTAAAGCAGGTACAGTAGCTTCTTATAAAAGTAACCAGGTCACCTCTGAGGAGAATTTCTTGGTATCACACAAACAGAAGCAGCTTGTCCAGCAGGAAGAACACAGGTGTTATCAAATCTGCAGAGTTGTAAAAAGGATGTGAGAAGTCATTAGGGAAGAGAGGATGGGAAATGAGGCATTTCTCTCCTTCCAGCTGAGGTACTTCTGAGAAAAAAAGAAATGCATTCCACATCAAAAGGTAATAGGAGCAGAGGATGGCACCCTCTCTCTAAGCAGAAAAAAAAAATGTTCTTTGATGTGAGAGGCCACTTTGTTGGATGATGAAATCAGCAATGAGGACATATTAGGAGCAAATGCTAGTCTTAGGAAAGAAAACTAATACTTTTAGAGGTTAACAATCCCAGGAATCCAGAAGTCTAGCAAAATGAAATACAAACCTCTCACAGTGAGACAACCTTTTTCCTACTATCTGGCACTCTTCAATCCTCTCTTAGTGTCCTAATTGAACTGAATTTTCCCAATGAATATGAAAGGGTTACTAGGTGGCTCAGTGGATAGAGTGCTGGGCCTGAAGTCAGGAATATCTGAGTTCAAATTTGGCCTCAGACACTTACCACCTGTGTGACCCTAGGAAAGTGATCTAACCCGTTTGCTTTGGTTTCCTCATCTGTAAATGTGGATAATAACAGCACCTACCTCAACGTAGGGATCAAATGAGACAATAATTGTAAAGTGCTTAGCACCGTGATGGCACATGGTAAGCAGTATATAAATGTTAGCTATTTTCAATGAAGTAAATTTTTATAGTGAAGGAAATAGAAATCAAGCAATATGAAGGAATAAGATTTGCAGGTTACAGGAACTCATGATATTCAACCTGGAGAAGAGAAGTGGGGTTGGGCATGGCAAGGAAGCCCTGTGGAGACAAGATAGTTGGTCCCACACAAAGGATTAGAATTCACCTAGACATAGTTCCAATTTAGGGACCTGTTACCTAAAGAAGACAGTTACTCTCTCTCATTCTATCCCCAGATGGAGTAAAATTCCAGAGAAATAGTAGGTATAGCTTGTGTCTAAGATTCTGCCATTTGTGGTTAACATGACTTACACAGTATATCATAGCAATATTAGGTACAAAGCAGGCTTTTTAAAAAAATTATTTTACCAATAATATGCTATGAATAGCAAAATTTATTAAAGATTTGGGTTACATGTAGTGGGATGAGTACATTAGTGATTTTTCTCATAATTAAATTTCACACAAATGACAGAATTGGATGAGGCCTCAGAGACTATCTATCCCAACTCTGACATGAAAGGCAATTCCATGTATGATATCCCTGAAAAAGAGATAGACTCTACTTAAAGATTTCAAAAAATGGGGAACATATTGTCTTTTGAAGAATCAAATTCTACTTTTGGATAGCTCAAACTATAAAAAGAAAATTATTTCTTATAGCAAGCTGGAATCTCCAGTCACCTGTTCCTAGTCCTGACCTCTGGAAACAAGAAAAGTCTAATCCTTCTTCCACATGACAGCCTATGAATTCTGGAAGACATTGCCTCCCACACACACACACACACACGTATAGATATAGATGTAGATATGGATATATATGTACATGTATATATACATACATGCATACATACATATGTGTATATACATACATATATATCTATATATACATACATATATACACACACATATGTATATGTGTATATATATATATATGTATGTATATATATATATACATACATATATATATATATACATACTATATATATATATATAGTTCAAGAAAGAACCTCAATGTCTGGTCACCTGCCAGGTGACCTTTATTATCTTCCTAAGACAATTTAAATGAAGAGATTCAGTTTCCTGGCACAGCACTGGTTTCACAGGCATATAACAATAAAGTCAGTACAATGGCTCTGTAGACCTTCAGTTTGGTAGTCAGTCTAATACCTCTTCTCTCCCACACCTTCCTTCAGAGCCTCACAAACACGGAGCTAGCTCTGACAATGCATGTTTCAATCTCATTATCAATGTGTACATCCCTACTTCAAGGTAAGTGAACTTAAACACAGCAATCGAAACTTCTCCATTTATTATAACCCCAATGGGGGCTCCAACTGGCCAGTTCCAGTTGGGAAACTCAGCTCCTCTCCTTTCTCCACATGGGGTATCATGCCCCTGTCTGAGAGTACTCTGCTTAAAGGAAGGTAAATTTTAAAAACTGAAACTTACCTAGATATCTTGGGGTTTTATAGCTATGTTTCTTTCTTAAAGACCCTGCTTTAAAACCCTAGTCACTCTGGCTCTCACTGATTGGCCAACAAAAGGTCCCTACCCAAGAACCACTTAATGGTTATTGTTTTGACCCTGGTGTCTCAGAGTGAACGCAAATAGCAACTGCTTCTCTTTTGGTCAGAAACCCTGAGGTCTTCACCTCCCAGTTTGATTACAACCATACTGGAAAGTAAAGTCTCTTTATAAAAATTCTGATGTTTTCTGTTACCGTCAACAAACACTGCCCCAGCAATTCTTAACAATTGTTGTGGAGGGTTGGCACAATCCAGATCTCCTGTCCATTCTTCAAGTGGTTTTAGTTTTTTGTCTTCTCTAAACAGGATACCATTAAGGAAATATTCTACCTCTGGACAGCTGGTATCTACTTTTCTTGTTTGAGAATTCAGTATTACTCAAGAATTAACCTCCAAGGCTAGACATAGATATGTCAAAGTATTGCTTACTCATTGACCTGTACTCAGAAAAGGAAACAGAAAAATAAAAGAGGTCAGACAGGAATTGGGACTTCCAAGAAATCCATTATCGGACTTATCTGGGCAAATATATGTCTCCCTTTGTGATATTTTCTGCTATAAGGCCCTATTATTGCTGGTAGATAACAAGAAATCTTATCTCTCCTTCCCTTAGCTGTGGCTCTAGAGGAGAGAGTGAGGCTGGTGACTTTGAACAGTCCTGTCTCAATTCTCTTGCAAGTCAAACATCGCCCTTTTGATGTCATTGGCCTTCTTCCAGAAATGAAGGACAAACAACAATCTGTGAGTAGTAGTAGCTGCCCCACTGGGGACCCAACTGTCCAGGTCTGTTGGACAATGCTGCTTGCTCCTTCCTTCCTTCCTTTCTTCCTTTCTTCCTTCTTTCCTTTCCATCCTTTTCCTCTATCCCCATAGGGAATCATACTGTCGCCTGCAGATGCTCTGCCTAAAGGGATATAAATTTTGATAGCCAAAACCTCACAAGATATATTCATATTTATGGGTTAGATTTCTTTCTTTTCTCTTCCCTACTTACTTATTCTACAATTTAAAAAAAATGAATCAATGAACTTTTTTGCCATATGTACTTTCATTTATGATTTCTTGAAATACAGCATTGGAAGCCCAGGCTTTGATAAAGTCCATTGGGATTCAAATAGAGCTACTTGACCATGCCTTAAACCCAAATAACTATATCTATAATCTATATTTTGCCACTGGACTCAAATGGCTGCAGAGGAAAGAATGAGGCTGGTGACTTTGCACACCCCTGCCTCACTTAAATCCTATTTACTTACTAGTCAAGACATCACCTTCCTGATGTCAAAGGTCTTTTTTCCAGAAATGAAGGACAAAGAGCAACGACAACAACAACAACAATCTTAAAGTTTGAAGGAAAAAAATATTCACTACCAACTCCTAAAGTGTTTCTACTCACTCTTATAGGCCACAGATGAATTGGTACTTCCCAACAACAGTCTATGATCCTGAATATCAGTCAACTAGTCACTAGAAGGAAGCTTCAGTCACAGAGGACTGATGATCAGAGTTTCCTGGGTCTTCTTAGGAAAATAATGGGGCACACACATCTTATCAAGGGGCAAGGGTACATGTTTAGCTCCATAGATGATACCTCCTTTGCACAAGTGTCCATGCTTTATAATTTCATCAAATTGATTTATGAGGACTAATAAGATTTATCAAGGGTCCTCCTGACTATACCTGCTGTATAAACACAGAAAAATCTCATAGGTTAATCTGGTGTTCAAACACCAGAATTGCTAATCAAAACATTCCAGAGAGACACAAAAGAATAATTAATTGAAATAGAACTAGTGTCTTTCTTCAATCTAACTTCTCCTTTTACATTCCATAAAAGGAGTCAGTGAATGATAGATAGGTAGATAGACAGATAGATAGAATCTCTATAAGGGTAATGGAGTTGAGCCTATGGCCTATCCCTCCAGGAGGGTCATTCATGGATCTCTTCTAGTGATACAGGTGATCTGGTTCCTTGGGCATATGCATATATATGGAAGTAGGATCTACTGGAAGAAGCCAGGCTCAGCTCCATCACTCCTTTGGAAGTGGGGATATCTTTATCCACTTCCTATGGGGAAGAGGTAACATATGTGGGTGTTCAGACGGCACCAGAAGCAACTGGGTATCTCACTAACTGGCTATGCAAAGTTGGGATATTTATTTCATCTTTCCAGGCCTCCATTTCATCATCTGAAATGCAAGTGAGCTAGATGACAGGTGTCAAACAGGAGACCAACCTCAGGCAACACTCTTGAGAACAACAGGAACCTGACTAAAATATAATTGGGAAATATTTATCAAAATAAATAAAAATGTAATAAAACACATATAATGTGACATTTTGAAACTAAGGTAATATGCAGCCTACAGAGATCCTTAGAAATGGAAAAGTTTCTATTTTAATTTGACACCACTGGACTAGGTGGACAAGCTTTAGTGTCTATCAGCTCTGAAAATCCTGTGATTTTTCAACACATTCTCATTGAAATTTCATTCTCTCCTTCCTTGCTGAAAGAGCTAGCTGGCTCTGGCTTTCTCTTTGTCCTGTCTCCTTGAGTTTGTATGGCTATAATAAGAAATGATCCTGACTGAAGGGCACACATAATTCAGTTAATTGCCTCACACTCCAGCACATTGCTATTTAGAACCGGTCTGTTTCTCTTCATTGTAACAGCATGGAAATAAATAAGCAATTTTCATACATTAGAAAACATGAGCATGCCAGAGCTTAATTCATACTCTTGTGATTAATAATCCAGAGCACCCAGATGAAATACACTCCACCACATAAACACCATTCCATTATACCAGTCATTTAGGTGTGAAATATCACTGAAACTTGTCTTACTGTTGGGCCTGGGGAAATAGTATCAAATGCTTAGCAAGGTGGGGGTGGAAGAGGAGGAGCTCTCCTTAGCATTGACATTGGGCAGTAAGAAATGGAGTCCAGCTTTTTTCAAGGGGGATTTACTTGGCTTTGTATGAACTTTGAGAATGCTGCATAACTCCAAGTAAATATATTTTCTGTGCTTTGTTTATTAATGGACAGAAAAGCTACCCTGAAAATGAAATTGATTTTATTCACTTAGGATTTTATACTCCATTGCACAATCACAACCCAGCAAATTCTTCATTAGAGAGATAATTACTTTAATGAAGATTAAATATAATTTGAAATTCACATTCATCTTTATCTACCTAATGCAGGTTGGAATTAACCTCAGATGAGGGGTAGGTCGGGGGTGAAGGGCAAGGAAAGTGGGAAATCCTTTAAATGACCTCACCTGCACAGAGGCCAACCCTAAAAGCCCTTGCTGCTTCTCATGTTCCTGTTCATCATCATAATCCCATCCATCAGTGTCTCTGTCCTAAATTCAACCTCAATTTTTTAAACCCAGCTTATTTATGATGTCTGGCAGTACTTGCAGGAAAGATAATTAAAACATGAGTTGCTGCAGTCAGTTGCTGTTGGTTGAATTTGTGTACATGTCTAACTTGAGAAACAAAGACAAAAATTAAGATCAAAGAGCTGACAAGTTGGTGAGTAGAAGAATACAATATTTCTTCCCCTCCTGCTAATCATTTCAACTGCACACTTAATATCAAGTAGACCACTACTGCCTGTAAATGGAATTTATTGGAATGATTAATAAATTAATAAATCAATAATGTTTAGGCCTTCACAACCAATTTTTTGGGTAGGAATTTCAAAGCTTAAGAATGGCCTAGAATAAAACTTCCATTTAAAATGTCAATAATAATAATGGCAATGATAGTAATCACATATGATATTTATATGATGTTTTAAGGCCTGTTAAGCACTTTATATGCATCAACAACATCACAACAAAATATGTAGGTCCATAGTCTGGGTTCCCTTTGGAAAGTAATAGAAATAGTATTAGGTAGTGGCTGAAACTAAAGAGAAGTGGGCTAAGGAATACAGTCCAGAATAACTAGGCTAGCTGTGGCCATTGCAAGTCAGAGATATCTCCACTAAAATATTATTCTAATGCCTCAAGAAGCCATTTTATGACCCTGGGTTTTTGAAAGCCATATCTGTGCAAGTTCTGGTGATCCAACCAAGATTGAAAGGCATTGAGTCCAGAAGAGAGAGAGAACCCGATAATTGGCCAACAGGAGAGTACCTTTTTAGTCTATTTTATTATATTAGTACTATTTTTTGTCTATTGTAGGTCATAAATATCATCGACCAAAGTGTGAAGAGGTTTCACTCCTTAATGGGAGAGGCAGAATGCAAATACAAATCCTTTGACTCAAAATCTAATATTACAGCTCCATACTGCTATCTCTATTCAATTCAGTCTCAATACCAGTGGGCCAACCCAATACAGATTCAAAAAAGGAAATACCAACATGAATGAAATCATAGATCTTTGAGGAAAGGTATAAAGCAATATTAACTGGCCCTCAAATATCTCATATTGATATTAAATCTTTTACATTGAGAAATATTAAATGTAGACATTAGATCCATTTTTAAGGACAGACTTTAAGTGGCCAAAAGCATTTCTCAACTTGTGTTCTCTGAATCTCAAAGGCATTCCATAAAAGTTCCAAAGATTGTAACTCATAGGTCCAAACATTGCTATTAAACCCTGACAGAACCATAGTAGGAATTTTTTATGATCAGATAGCAGCACAAAACATGCCCTTATTTTTGAATGTGAGACCCACCGCCCAATGTTAGAGGAGAAACAAAGACTGCTAGAGACCAAAGTGGTACAGCTATGTTCAGTCAGTTGTGTCCAACACTTTGTGATCCCATTTGGGATTTAGTAATTTAATTTTATACCATTACTATACATGTTAAGGGGGTAGAGCATGAGGAGGAGGTTAGGATAGGCAAGAATCTCAGCCCTGACCCTACTTTGGTCTTCTGCAATTTTCACCAACTATTCTTATTATGTCTAAATTCCATTGTTTCTTAGCTGCTAAGGCACTGCTTAATACTATCAGCATCCTAGACCATATATTGAGAACTGGAAGAAAACTTTAAGATTTTCTAATCCAATCCCCTGGGTATTTAGATAAGGAAATTGAGATCAAAAGAGGTTAAGGTACTGATCTAAGGTCACACTAGGAGTAAATGGGAAAGGCAGAATTAAAATATAAGTTCTCTGACTCAAAATCTATTACTATGGCTCCATGTTGGTATCTCTATGGAATTCAGTCTTGACACTAGTGGGCTGACCTAATACATTTTCAAGTACTCGCTACCATTCAGAGAATTCAGAGGACAATAAGTGATCTAGACAAATTTTAATATGCCTAATTCCTGTATAAATATAGAATTTCTTACTCAGGTCAATTTCCTCCAAAATTTTGCACATGTATAAAATATACCTTTTTTTTGTAATTCATCTGCCCTATACTATCCTGCTACTTTAATACACTAAAAGAGACCTATTAGACATCTATCTATTCTACTATGTCCTTAGACAAATCATTTTACCTTTCTGGGTCTCAGTTTCCTCACCTGTAAATGAAGGCATTTGAACATCCCTTCTAACTCTAAAAATCTATGCTATTTGACTAGATGATTTCTGAACTTCTTCCAAGATTTAAACATCTATGATGCTGTACTTAGCTTAACATAAGCAGGTATTTAATAAATATTTATTGAATAATGTTACTATGACTCTAATAATAACAATAAGAATAATGGCTAGTATTATATAAGGCTTTAAGGTTTGCTAAGTGCTTTACAAATATTATCTCATTTGGTTCTCACAATGTCCCTGAGAGGTAAGTTTGATATTATTTCCATTTTATAGATGAGGAAAAAACTGAAGCTGAGAGAGGTAAGTCATTTGCCAAGGATCACACAGTACCTGAGGAAGGATTTGAATTCAGGTCTTCCTGACTCAAAATTCAGCACTCTATCCACTGTGCTACTTAACTGCCTCCTAAATCATGTTTTTCCCAAAAAATTCTTTGAATTTTTGGATGTTTCCTTCATCAGCTTTCAATTATCTGTTTATAAGAATCAACTAGATCATTTAAAATCAAATATATCTCCATAATATTCTACTCCAAAATTGCATCACCTTATTACTTTGAAAATTATCTAAGTAAATCATCCCAATTAAAATATCTTTCAGGAAAAAGTAGTGAAAAAGTTGCCTTGCTAACAAAATGAATCTATCATTATGCCAACTGTCGGTCCTATTATTTCCCAAAGACCTTCATTCTGTCCTAGTCCAACACTGTTCAAGTGACTGGGGTGGCAGTTCGTACCCATGCTTCTTTTTCCATTTTGCTTCCTTCATGCAGTATTTATCTCTTGGTTGCAGCTTCTGGAGATTAGCTACAATATCTATTAATAGTTATATGTCTCTTTAAAGTTTCAAGGAGAAAAATGGGTGACACCTTTTACTAAATCTTGAAAATGAACTTTGGTCTACTAAAGAAAATTTACAGACTTTGTGAATAGCCACAATCTTTAGACTGTAAAGATGCTAATGCTTTTCTATGCAG
Source organism: Phascolarctos cinereus (assembly GCF_003287225.1). Classification (NCBI taxonomy): domain Eukaryota; kingdom Metazoa; phylum Chordata; class Mammalia; order Diprotodontia; family Phascolarctidae; genus Phascolarctos; species Phascolarctos cinereus. The sequence goes on from NW_027555847.1 coordinate 194,545,851, forward strand.
AACAAATCCATTTAATAAGCAGAACAAGTTGAATGTAACTCTTTAATTGCTTTCTGTAGAGTGATTATCTTCCTATGTCACCTATTGTATAAAGCAAAGATGTTAACAAAAGCACTAACTGGAGGCATTATTGGGAATTAAAAAACAAAGAACCATAAGTTTTCACTACACGTGCCTTTTGTGTACCCACATGAACTGCATTTGTGTGCTCAAGAAATGGAATGGAAACCTGTAGCACTGCATAATCGAATGCAAACATCTCCATTAGTTTTTAATGCAGTTGCTGCTGGACTAGATCTATTAAAATGGCTATCAAAGACAGCAACCCATTTGTTATTTCAGGAAAACTTCAAAAAGCAATCCCTAAACCTTCACTGATCCCTTCTGCCAGCTTTTCAGGTTGTGTAGCTTGTTGGTAAAAGCTGCATTCAAACACTCTGCCAATGCTGCTTCTCCAAAGAGGGTCTCAAAGGGATGCCATACTTGCTATTGTTAACAAGAAACTACAACTTTCTGAAGTGAATGCACTAACCTGTCTTCAACTTGTAAGTCTCTGTTCTCAGAAGCATCTTCTTGTCCTGTCCTAACTACAGAAGACAGACAGAGAAAGAGACAGAGAGAGACAGAGAGAGAGAGAGAGAGAGACAGAGAGACAGAGACAGAGACAGAGAGAAACATATAAGCAAATTTGCCAAGATACAGTCTATATAGACTAAACCTGAAAGATTAATATATGCAATGTCTCATAATACCCTTTCTCTATTGCAATAAATCTTCCTATATACATTAATGGCTAGCTCATTTCAAAATGTTATTTTCTGCATACTATGGACATATTAATAGAAAGCCAAAGATAGGAAAAAGAAAGGAGGGGGAAAAAAAGAGAAAGTAACAAACAAAATGGTCAGAAGTGGAGTGATGGACAAAAGTTCAAAGCTTTTAGTCTTGTTTTTGTTTTTTGTTTGGTTGTTTTTTTCTTCTTGTCACTACTATATTTTGCTGATGTTTAGGTTCCAAATGATCATTGTCAGAGTTATGCTAATAATATTTCATTGAATTTTGCTGGGGCAGAGAAGAGGGTTGACAAAGGTACAAAGAGCATACATATTTATCAGTCTCTAATATATTAATTCAGGGACATCTTCCAATAGACCTGGGTCTCCTAAGTTCTTTAGTTGCCCATAATCCAAAAAGTCTCACAAAAAGCAACTGTCAGAAATGTCATCTTCATTTATGAAGGCCACTCACCACAATATTCTCTACCCTACCTACCCCACTATCCTCTCTCTGTCTCTAAATATATATCTAAGGGGAAAAGTTAATGATAATATACATCTTAAAGTCTTTAGACATAATTGCGAAGGGGGGTTGAGGGAAAGGGAGGAAGGGGATGTAAAAAGTCTAAATTTTCCTTAAGGCTTTTCAGCTATGTGTTTTCAAACTATTGACTATATACCTATCTTCTACTCAAAAATAAATTGAAATGCTCATAATATTGGTGCATTGTCACATCCATTTTTTAATTGGGCACAGGGAGTCATTCTGTTATATTTATATTATTCATTGTTGTTGATTACATCACTTAATAGCTAATTTGCCTGAGATCTAATCTTAATACCTCCCTTCTCATATCATCTCTCTGTATGCTCCACCTCTTGAATCACCTTTCTTCTAATGCCCCTGGTAATGCCTTCCCTCATTCAATAACACATATACAATAAACATTTATCAGGCAATTTACCTGCGGTGAGGAAGGCACTGATGTCAGGATGGGGATACAAAAAAATTTTAAATGATATAGCCCCTCAAGGAGCTTAAAATTTACTGGAAATGTGGCTTAGGATAGGAGAAGGGGTGGGGAGGAGGTAATGTGGCAGAAACACAGATAAACATACTAAAAGGTGGGGAGTAATATAGATAAAAGAGATATAAATACAAAGTGCCCTGTAGTCATCACACTTCTACTTTTGGCAATGGTGTTTTGGCAAAAATCTTGTGGCTCCCATCACAACAGCAGTGACTTTAAGAGGTCTAAAGGTTTGGGGGTGCTACTGGGAACCTCTGAGATTGCGATGCCGGGCCCTGCCTGAATGAATTCAACTCAAATCTTCTTCTAGCCAGAGGAAAAGTTCATTGTTATGATTTTCAGCGGGCAAGGATTCTTAAGGATCCTGCAATCTTAGAGTGGTACAGTTAAAGTTTTTATAGGATAAAATACAATAAAACATGTGCCAAATATGCAAACAAGGTGATTCAGGGTGGGATTAGGGAGTGGTTAAGGAGTGGGAAGTTCTTAAAAGAACGTGCACGTGCACTTCTTGTACCCACTGTGCAGGCGTTTTACCCAGAGTTCACTGGGAAAAGCACACAAATGGGGCCACATGGAGGTGTGGTTTTAGGCCTGCTAGAGTTCAGGGGTAACTGAGAGTTGTCCAGTCTGCCACCAATCAATGTCTTTTTTGACAAGATAGATGTAGGGAGTATGCATATATCTTAAGTTTAGAATACAATTAGTGAGGAGTCCAGGATGTAGATAATGAGGTAGGGCAGTAGTATAGATAGTCCAGAGGAAAAGAATGTCTTTGTGACCCAATGCAAAGCCAGTTTAAACTAATAATTTCTTCAGGTGATGTTTGTAACTGCACCAGGGAAAGAGATAAGGGTCTTGCTGGGGCCCACTCATGAGTAATTGCTAGGCACAGTGTCCTTGGGCTGGGAAGAAATTGTCAGAGACAGTGTTTCTGAGGCTAGGGAGAAATTGGGGTCCAAGTACAAGCACCCAAACATAAGCACCCAAGCACCACATCAACTGGCGAGTACATGTCCTGAAAGCTGTAGAGAATCCATGTCCAGTGAATACCAAAAGCTCTTACTTTCTCCCCTCACCCATTTGGCCCCTCTCCAATGGAGAGTTTAGCCTAAAATGTCTGGTGAGGGGAAAGGAGACAGCTAAACCATGGCTTTGCTCATACTATCTTCTATGCCTGGAATCGCCTTCTTTCTGCTCTTCAATTGTGGAACTTCTTTTCATTATTTAAAGTTAAATTCAAATGAAAACTCCAGGGAAACTTGCTTAGACATTAATGACTTTTTCCTATTCACTGTACATACAGAATTTTATTTTATATCTCTCTAGTTTTCTTACTGTATATTTTTACTATAGTTATCTATATGTGTCATATCATAGTCTACTCCTAGACTGTAAGTTCAATGAGGACAGATTCCCTGTCTCATCTAAACATATTTTCCACAGCATCTATCATAGCACATATTCAGTTGTTGCAGTTGTGTCCAACTCTTCATGACCCCATTTGGGTTTGGTTTTTGTTTTGTTTGCTTGGTTGGTTGTGTTTTTTTGGCAGAGATACTGGCGTGGTTTGCCATTTCATTTTCCAGCTCATTTCACAGATGAGGAAACTGAGGCAAATAGGGTGAAGTGACTTACCCAGGGTCACCTATCAGGAAGATGGGTCTTCCTAACTCTAGGCCTACCACTCTATCCACTGCGCCACCTAGCGGCCCCATTCTGCACACACAGTAGGCCCTTAATAAATGTTTATTGAATTGCCTATATAAAATGGAAGGAGTTTTGATTAGATAACCTCTGAAGTTCATCCAGCTCTCAGTCTATAATCCTAGTTTACATATTGAATTACTGAATTCTAGAGCTACAAAAGACCCCTGGAGATGAGCTGAGTTTTTTAATTGTAAAGATAGAGACTATTTTTCTCTGTCCAAGAGGAAGAAAGGAAGGTATACAAAGAAAAGCCAACATATGTGTCCAAGCACAGGAGTAAAATGACTGTATAGTGAGCCTCTGGGAAGATGGGGTAGGCAGGTGCTGAAATAATTAATCAAATTACAACTTTTGCATTACACAAGCACCAAGTTGTTCTCCTGCAAATGCATGAAAAGGACTTAATTCTTCCAAGTCCTTAGTAGGCTTTCAGTCCCTCTTGTGTGTGAGCAAATAAATGTGACTAAAGTCCTACAGTTCCCAAAGCCTCAGCTCTAGATTCAAGCTAGTCTAGTTTGAACATTAAAAAAAAAATTAAATAATTTATAACTTATCAAACTGACCCAGCCCCCATCCCAGCTAAGATTCTCATCTTCCCAACTTTGAGTGACTGTTTCTTGCATAGTCTCCCAGGTCTTTCCATTTAAAACACTATAACTCCATCAAAATGTTCCCTACAGTCACATTAGAATGACCTTAAGCAACTGCTTTGTAACTCAACTCCTCTCTTTCTGCTTTCAGAAGGTATCTACAGATATCATAAAAATGGAGAGAAAAGGATTCCAGATAAACAGTGGTTATTCATTAATAAGAAAACTTATTCATAAAGTGATTACATGATTTGCCTAAGGTCACATAGTTAAACAACAGAAGAGTGGGAATTAGAAGCCGGTGCATCAGTATCACACTATTATTTGATAATTATAAAATTAGTGTGCTGCCTGTTACATATGAATTCTTGTAAATTATCCCTTATTCACATACCATTTGCACAATTTGGACCATTTACAACTATCGTCAGCACATAAACTTTAAGTACAAAAGACAAGGTTATAGACACAATTATACTTGAAAATAATAATAGCTAACATTTTCATAGAGACTCCTATGTGCCAGGCATTGTGCTAAGTACTTCACAAGTATTATCTCATTTTATCTTCACAACAACCCTGGGATGAGGGTGCTATTATGCCCATTTTATGGATAAGGAAACTGAGGGAAACAAAAATTAATTGAGAAATACAGTAGAGAAATAGATACATGCATATATACACATATATCACAGATTATAAGTTACATATTACATTATTATTAAATAATTAGGTTTTTTACTTTAAAAAAGATTTTGTACTTAAAATACTTCATATTTTATACTTTTAAAGTATAAAAAGATGTTGTACTTAAAAAGAAAAGCAAGCTCTACATATAGAAATTTGAAACTTCATGTTCCTTCTGTTCTACATGGAAATGGAAATGGTCATTTTATTGGTGTTTGTTAAGTTCAGAAAAAATATATAAAAGGAAAAAATATATGACCCTGTATCTGACCATTCCTGAACACCTTTCTCTATTTTGATTCCACTAATTTTTCCATGTATTTAACCTGGGGTTTAAAATTTTCTAAACCACTTATGCAATTCTCTTCCCTGGATTTTTCTACAGTATAATTCAGAGGAAAAGAAATCTGGATTTGAATCCTTCATCTGATATTTATGATCTGGATCAGAAAACACTGCATTAAAGGTAGAAGAGACCTCAGAGTTCATTTCCTTCAATCCTCCTCCCCATTTTGCAGTTAAGGAAACTAAGGCTCAGGGAGGTTAAATGATTTGCTCAAGGTTACAGAAGTCAAAAGCACTACTAATTCGATGATTATGAACAAATCATCTGCTATCTCTGAGTTATCTATCTTGTAAGTGAAAGTTTTCAAACTTTAACACTATATGTATGTATATCTGTTGTGTTTCTATTTTTTTCCTAGAGATTATCTCCCACCAACAAAAACAGAGGAATTTCCAGTAAGCAAGACACTCCATGACCTTCACTGAACAACTAAGGATATAGAAAGCAAAGCCATTCATGATATTGGTCTCACAAGGATTATCAGTCAGAGAATTTTATTCTCTCTAAGCTTGTCAGGTCAGACAAAACTGACCTATCCAAAGATGTGACTGAGCAGCAAGAACAAATGTCATTAAATTGCTGTTTACTGAAAACTAAATGATATGTACAAGGGACAAAAATTAAATTTGGAGATAGAATGAGGATCTTGACTGAGCTCCAGGGCTAAGGGATATTAAATGAGAAAAAACAATAGCACTGTCAAGTCCTATTGTTTAAAACATAAAACTCTTTCCATATGTCCTGAACTGAATAGAGTTAAATGGTATTGGGTTTGCCCCTCAGTTACTTAGAAAGGAATATTTTTTAGCAATTTTCTGGTTTTATTCTCACCTGTGTTTTCCTTTTCTTGACCCAGACAGACACTTGCACCTTGAAAATGACTATGCAAAAAGTCCATTATAAAACATTTCACTATTATAACAAAACTCTTTGTTTATGTAACATGTTTTTACTGAAAGATATCTTTTTTACATTTTCTATTTGTATCCTCCAAATAACCCTGTGGAAATAAAGTAATACAAACATTCCTCATCTCCCCAGAAATGGGTAATAATATAATAGATGCCAAATCTTATACATCTTGCATACACTTATGGTGGATCGTTCTGATTAAGCTTTTTTTCCTTTGGGTTTTATTGAAGAGGTTGAAAAGGGATATTGGCAAATTATCTGGGTTCAAAGAATATGACACATAAATAACCTGTTTTTTAAAGCAAAAGAAAAAAATATAATTACATCCATTTTATGGATGAGAAAATTGAAGTTCAAAAAGGTCAGAGGTCAAGTGACTTAGCCAAAGCCAAGCCAGTAGATGTCTTAAGTAGTAGATGGCAGAGTCAGGACTTAAACCTAGGTCTCTTGACTCAAAAATCACAGGACTGCAAGGATAAAACTGGAAGGGATATTACAGACTAGCTAATCTAAACCCCTCCTTTTATTCAGTTTTATTGCTTGTTTGTTTATTTACATATGCATATGATTTATATATTGCTCTTTTATTTATATTAGAATCACCTCTCAACTATACTCCCCCTCCCAGGAATTGAAGCCTAGTAAAAACATTTACTCAGCATCTGTACCTAAACTGTATGCAAAATTCTATCAAGAAGGAGGAAACATATTTTCTTATTTGTTCTTTGGGACCCTCCTTGGTTTTACAAGTGCTCAGAGTTTGGCCTCCTTTTAGCAGTATTTTCATTTACGTTGCTGTAGTTATTGTTTATTTTGTTCTTCTTTTCTGCTTGTAGCAGTCTGAATCAGTTCATACAAATCTTTCTCAATTTCTCTCAATTCATTGCAATCATTATCTTTTACTGCACGATAATATTCCTTTATATTCAAATACTACAATTTGTCCAACTGTTCCCTAATAGGTACACATTTAGTTTCTATTTCTTTACTACTATAAGTAAGTGTTTGTATGAATATTTTGGTATATAGTGGGCCTTTCCGCCTTTGACCTCCTTGGAATAGAGGCAAAATAATTTGTCTATGGTAATTCAAATAAAATTGACAAAGTCAAGAGTTGAACGCCAATCTCCTGAATACAAATCCGGTATTCCTGTGTTAACTCTAAATGTTAATTATTATTGTTATAGCTTACTTAGGAAAACAAAATTAGCACATTTTTTAAAAAAAGATAACAAGCTAAACATTGTTGTTCATATTATAAAATACAGTAGAGAAGAGGGAGATCAAGGTAGGTGGAAATAGTCAAGGAATGCTACATGGATAACATGGAACTTAATATGGGCAGTGAAGACTAAGTGGTGTAAAGCTATATGAAGAGACAGAGGGAAAAGATTCTAAGTGATAAAAACAAAGGCAAAAATGAAAGGAATGCATGCCTGGAGAATAAGCACCACCTGAATGCAATGAACAATACACATAAAGAAGCATTGAAAGTTGAATAAGGTCACATTTTGTAGGGCCTTCAACACTAGAGAGAGGAGGAGTTAGGATGAAGGAAAGAATCATTGTAGACCCTTGAACTGAGCCAATTGTAGGGAAGTGACTCTATAAAAGTAGTAGTTTAAGATTATTATTCCAGCAATAGTACACTGATTAGCTTAGAGGAAGAAAGGATCAATTATACTGATGTCTCTTTCTAACTTGAACATGGAAACGCTATAATTCAAGGATATGGATGAAATAAAAGAAATACTTTATTTTTGAAACCTCTTACTATCAGATGATCAAAATATCTAGAGCATTTTATCTCTCTTCCTGCTGGATTGTGTGACTTTTTGCAGTCACTTTAACTATGTACTGCAATCTCCACATTTGTCAAATGGGAGGAATAAGAACACTTACCTTAAAGTGTTATTGTGAGGAACAAAGGAGAATATTATGGAAAATACTTTGTAAAACCATAGATTGCTACATACATGAGAATTATTGTTGTTGTAATTGTTATTCTTTAATTCTCATCAGTTTGACCTGAAGCCATTTATTCCCAACCAGCTTGAGAGGTACACACAGTTGTTTATATTAAAGTTCATTTTCTTCACAAAAGCCTTATTGTGGTGTGTAGGCAGCCTTGAGTTCTCAAAACACAATTCCTTGCAAGTCCTACAAAGCTGGCAATTTGGAAAGGCTTCAAGTGCAGGCTCAGTGATGGACTTTTTTTTTCTATTTTCTGAGAACCAGCCTGGCTAAATTGGGAGAGACATCATCAGAGTTGATTTTTAAAAAAATTTTTGGCTGTAGCAACTCATTAAACTGTCTACTGAAGCATGGTTGCTGTGAAAAAGATCTCTTTCAATGGGCAAAATACCCATACAGATGAAACTCCAAATCTGAGAAAACCTGGAAGCAATGAGAATGTTACCTTAGCAGTCACCATATCATCTATGCAGTCTTTATATTGACTGGCCAGAATGTCTCCATTTTTATTAGCATTTGTGAAATCTATATTTTGCACCAAAGTTTGTACCATGTTTCACCTCAAGATCTTCAAGAATATCAGAAATATTCATCTATAGAGTTGATGTTGAGCAACTTACCTCTATCTAATAGACTGAGTTATATTAGATTTTTTTCACATGTAGCTCTGACATGGAAGGATATCATACTGCCTGTAGTTGGGCCATATCTGTATAATAATGGGACATGTCATAATACAGTTTTGCAGTAACAAAAATTAGCTCATTAATCCCAACAGTATGCATAAGAAAAGAATAGCTGAAAAAGAGTGAGGCCAACTGATGTATTCAAAGTCATACAGTGAATTTTATTTTGTATAGATTGTTGTGTATTTGTAAAACACTTGTGACCACAGATAATTTGTTAATAGTCTTATTTAACATTGACTAATGAATGAAAAAGCATTTCTTAATCTCTTGCTATGAACCAAGTGTTGTGCTAACTACTGGGGATATAAAGGGATAAAAGAGACAGTCTCTGCTCTTAAGGAACTCAAGTTCTAATGAAGGAGAGAAGACATATAGGAAAGTTGAGCCACAAGACAGATTGACAGACTCAGTGGTCCTGAAAATGTGGCTACAGATCAGATGGTAAGGCCCAGTAGTTTTTAGGGTTAAGTGACAGGGCAGATGGCAAAGGCCAGGGTCCTGTAGGGCTCTCTGGTATAGCAAATGATAAGACTTGTAGTAAATTTAAAAACCTTTTCAAGGGTGATACTCATCAAGGTAACCACACCAAAATTTTAAATTGCATATAAATTACATTTAATGATGAATGATATTGTGCACACACCCCAAATAATTTAAAGATAGAAATGACAAATATTTTCCACAATATTTATGAAAGCACTTTTTCTGATAGCAAAAACTGCAAACAAAATGGGTGTTCATAAATTGGGCAATGACTGAAAACACTAACATATGAATGCCAAATATTCCAATGGATTTGTAATCTCATTAATATGCAGATTGTCTCCAAAGAGATGTGTGTCAAGCCACTATGACTGCCCTTGCTGTGGGACTCTTGTTCATCTTCTTCTGAAATGTCAGCTTTGAGGTTGACAACATGCTGGATTTCATCCATGCCATCTAAAATGTTGGGACTCATCCCTGAGTTTACTTGAGGAAATACATAAAGCACATAGATATCCCATCAAAGGGAAAAGGAGTGGAGAGAGATCAAAATAAGCTTTGTAAAAAAAAAAAAAAAGATGGGATTTTATCCAAGTTTTAACAGAGCTCAGTCTCAATGAAAATAGATGATAGTTGATTCATTTCATTAGCTGCACTCCTGACTTAACCTTTCTCTACAATGTCCAACAAACTTCACACTTGAGTCTCACTCCAGCCCTAATCTTCAATATTAGAAGTACCTTCTGCTACTGCAACCTCTACCTCTGATTGGCTTGTTCTCAGAACCTCTACTACCAGTGCATGCCCTTTGATCCAGCAATACCACTAGGTCTGCATCCAAAGAGATCATAAAAAGGCAAAAGGACCCACATGTGCAAAAGTATTTATAGCAGCTCTTTTTGTGGTGGCCAAGAATTGGAAATTGAGAGGATGACCATCAGTTGTGGAATGGCTGAACAAGTTGGGGCATATGAATGTAATGGAATACTATTGTTCCATAATGATGAGGTCTAGAGGTTTAGGGGCGCTGGGACCCCAAGATCATAACACATGGGTCCTGCCTGAAAGAATTCAATCCAAATCTTTTTTTTCAGCCAGAGACAAAGTTTTTTATTAGAGATAAACCATACAGGCCAGACTCTTAAGGGATCTGAACATTAATGACTCCCTTAAGGACAAGCAGGCATGAGAAAATTTCAGCATTTAAATGGGGGCCAGGGTGGATCTTATATACACTCAAACAATTTTGGGTGTTTGGAGGAGGGGCTAGGAGAAAGATCCTGAAGCTGAGGTGAGTTCAGGGAGAATTCTGATTGGAATGTCTGGAAGGTTGAAAAGACAATGTGAATAGATAATGAAGGGAACTGGAAGGAAGACATTTGAATGGGGTGTAGATAAGATAAAAAATGGGAAATATCTTCATTAGGTTTCCAAAGGGAGATAAGGAGAATCAATAAGGAAAGGCCATTGAGTGGAGTCCCATTGAGCAGAGTAACCATTTGAGACCAGAGTGAAGTCAAAGAAAGTTTAAGGGTTTTCTGGGGCCCATAGACAAATGGGACTCAAATTCTTTTTGGGGTGAGGAGCAAAGGTGTCAGCTTAGGCACATACTCCATCACATAAGAAATGGTGAGCAGGCAGATTTCAGAAAAATCTGGAAAGACTTCCACGAGCTGATGCTGAGTGAAGTGAGCAGAACCAGAAGAACACTGTACACAGTAACAGCAACATTGTGTGATGACCGACTTCTGAACAATGCAATGCAATGCAATGATCTAAGGCAATTCCAAAAGAATCATGATGGAAAATGCTATTCACATCCAGAGAAAGAGCTATGGAGTCTGAATGCAAATCAAAGCATACTATTTTCTCTTTTTTGCTTTTTTTTCCTTTGTCATGGTTTTTTCCCTTTTATTCTGATTCTTTTACAACGTGACTAATGTGGAAATATGTTTAATATGATCATACACACACACACACACACACACACACATATATGTATATATATAGCCTATATCAGATTGCATGCAATCTTAGGGAGGGAAGAGAGGGAGGGAAATTTAGAACTCAAAATCTATAAAAGTGAATGTTAAAAACTAAAAATAAATAATTAAAAAAAGAAGGTCCTGACCAGCCATGTCTTCTTTCCTATCAAAGCTTGACTCCTAACATTCACAAAGCACCCAGAGGAGGGAACATCATCTCCACCCCCTTTTTCAGCTTCTTTTCATGTGTTGTCTTCCCCATTTGAAAATAAATTCCTTAAGGGCTAGGACTATCTTTCTTTCTGCTTGTATGTATATTCCCACTGCTTAGAACAATGCCTGGAAGACTTAATAAATATTTGCTGATAGAGAAGTGATGGATTTAGGGTTCAGAATGAGACAAATATTTTTTAACATGGTCAGTGAAAGAATCCACTTTACTTAACTATACATATTTGTTATGAATTGGTTTTTCTTTTGTTTTCCAATTAATTGAAGGATGAGAGAAAGAAACAATATATTTCTCTTATGTAAATAATAAACTTTAATTAAAAATTAAAATACCATAGACAGACATTATATCAATGCTATATATGTATATGTACATATGCATTGAATGATATAGCATATCAATACTTGAGCTGTGCAAATCTGACAAAAAAATTAAGACAAAAAATAATTTAGGGAACTCAATTGATTTCAGAAAATTTAGCTATGATAGATCTCTGGCAATTACTTAATGGGAATAGAAAACAATACATGTATTTCTCAGCTCTGTATAGCACCTCTACAAAAGTTGGCCATGAGCTAGAACATAAAAACCTTAAAAACAAATGCAGAAAAGCAGAGATATTAGACAATTCTTTGCTGACAATACCATGAAATATTATGATTCAAACTGAAATGGAAGCTAAATAATTTAATCCTAAAGAATATGTGGGTCAAAGGACAAATCACAGAAACAGTAGGTGATTTTCTCAAATAAAATGAAAATAATTAGGCATTATACCAAAACTTTTAGAAAGCAGCCAGAGTAGTCTTAGAAGAATATTCCTGTATGTAAACAGTCATGTCAACAAAAGGGAGAAGGAACAGATCATTGTTGGTGGATCTATGAATTAGCACAACAAAATGCAAAAGCAATTTGCAATCATGCAAATAAAGTAGTTAAACTATCTACAACCTTTGACCCAAAGATACCACTCCTGGCATTTGTACCCAAGGAGGTCACTGACAAAAGAAAAGAAAAAAGCTCTCTGTACACCAAAATATTTACAGTAGTACTTTTCATGGAACCAACTATCTAGAAAATGTTCACTTTTTTAAGTACTAAAAAATATGGTCACCATAAGTACTTTGCCTTTACGGTTTGTGTGGTTACATTAATGTAACACATCATGTAACTTATATTCAAACACTGTGGAAGAGAAGCAAAGAGCTGTTCAAAGGCTGAGGTGAATTCCCTGCACAATCTAGCCACTAATGCCATCAGGAAAAGAGAACCCTTACATGATCTGGGAGACAAGGAAGCAAGACTTTGATATTTCTTGACAAATACTGGCCAGAGATTGGAAATACCACAATATGTTACTGTGTTGTAAGAACCACAAATATAATGAATACAGAGAAACATGAAAAGACATATATAAACAAATAAAAAATAAAATAAAATAGTGCCAAGAAAATAATATGCACAATGAATTTATATGCAAAATAGGGTAAAATGCAAAACAATCAAAATAAATGTTGCAAATAACAAAGAACAAGTTTTGTCCCAAAGGAGAACTATGCGGAGGCATCCACTCCTATTATTTTGCAGAGGTGAAAGGTCCACAGATTTGGATAATTGCTAATTTTTTTTTGAGGTACTGATTGGTTTTACTGATTTTTTTCCACCTTCATCTTTTTTTGGAATAAATTTTTTGTTACAAGGGATGATACTCTTGGAATGTTGAATAAAAATCTATGGGTATAGAATTTTACACAAATTTTCAGACTTTTAATATATAGATTAGTTTTGCTGATTTTTTTCCTCTTTTTTTGCTTTAAAAATATTACTAGTTTTATGTAATGGCTTACTGGGAGGGAGAACAAAACAAAAAGAACTAGCAAAAAAATTGGGACATGTAAAAACAAAAGATGTCAATAAAAATTATTTTACAAAACAAAAAAGAAAATTTAGATTCTGTGAAAACAAAAGGTGTGACTGCAAAATATATTTTCAAAAAAAGAATAGATCAATAAATTGGACATGCAACTAAAATGAAGGACAAAAGCAAATTAAAAACTCACAACTAAAAACCAAAATAGAAATTCTAAAAATAAAACAGAATTAAAAGCACAAAAAAGAATCAATAAATAAAATAAGAGCTAGTTTTATGGGGGAAAATTAATAAGTAAATAATGTTTAGATAAATTCTTTTTAAAGAGAGAGAAATACAAATTATTAATGCCAAAAATGGAGGAAAAAAAAGATCTCAACAAATAAAGAGGAAGTAAAGGAAATTTTTGTCCAGTTATTTTCTGGCTACTGGCTACTTCTTTACTGCCTACAAAAATGTCAATGTCTTTTCCACCCTCAAAAAATCTTCTTTCAACCAACCCATCTTAGTCCACTTTTGTCCTCTATCTCTCCCTCCCTTTTGTGGCTAAGATCACTCAGAAATCTATCTACTATAGGCCCCTCTACTTCCTTTCCTTTCACTCTCTTAACTTTCTTCAATCTGGCTTCTGACCTCCTCATTCCACTGAAATTGCTCTCTCCCAAGTTGTCAGTGATCTCTTAATTGCTGAATCTTACATGAATGTTCATTCTTCTTGTCCTCTTTGTAGCCTTTGAAACTATCCTTCACTTTCATTTCCCTGATATTCTCTTCTTTCTAAGTTTCTATGACATTACTATCTCTTGGTTATACTCTGAACTAACTGACAACTCCCCAGGCACTTTTGTTGGATCTTCATCTATATCATGTGACAACTAAGCATAAGTGTCCCACAAGGATCTGTCATGGGCCCTCTTCTCCCTCTATAATATTTTGCTTCATGATTTCACCAATTCCCATGGATTCAATTATAACTTCTATGTGGATGATTCTCAGATCTATTTGTACAGATCTACCATATCTCCTAACCTCTAATCTTACATCTCAAACTGCCTATTGAACATCTTAAACTGTCTTAAAACCAATGCTTCCAAAATGAATTCATTGTTTTTCTACCCGCCTCCAGCCCTCTACTCTCTTTAACTTTCCCATTACTGTCAATAATACCATCCTACCTTCATAACATCTCTCTTATATGGCCCCTTTTTCTCCTCTGATACAACCCTGGTTTAGGATGTCATCAGCTATCCATGGATTATCGTATAGCCTGACGGTTGGTCTCACCACCTTAAATTTCTTCCCACTCCTGTTCATTCTCCAGATAGCTGTCAAATTGAACTTCCTAAAATGCAGATCTGACAGTGTCACTCTCCTGTTCAATAAACTCAAATAGCTTCCTATGACTTACAGGATCAAATATAAAATCATCTTTTTTTGTATTTAAAGCTCTTCATAATTTGGCCTTTTCCTAGCTTCTCAGATTTTTTATACTTAATTCCCTCTCCCTTTCCTTACATATTCTGAGATTTAGTAGCAATAGCCTTTTTGCTATTCCTTAAGCAAGACACTCCATCACTTGATTCCAGATATTTAATGGTTGTCCCCCCCATGCCTGAAATTTTCTCTGTCATCATCTCTGCCTTTTGATTTGCCTGACTTCCTTCAAGATATACCTAAAATGTCACCTCCTACAAGAAGTCTTTTCAGATCATCTTGAATGCTACTGCTTTTTTCTCTATTAATGAACTATAATATATCCCGCACTATTTTTACATAGACCTTTTCATGTTGCCACCCCTGTTAGACTGCGAGTTCCTTGAGAGTAGGCAATAGGCTTTATCTTTTTTTTTATCCCTAACACTCAGCACATAATTTAAATATATCAGCCTCAGGGAAAAAAATCTTAAACAAATGATGAATGATCTCCTAATATAAGTTATTGAACATGTTTAGACATACTGAGGGGCGAATTCTATCACAAATTCAAATAATTGCAAAATTATTTAAAATTTTTTTTCTAAAATGGAGGGGGAATAGGATGCTACCAAACAAATGTGGTCTTGAAAATAAAATCAAGGCGACACAAAACAAGAATAAAACTATAAACCAATAGCCCTAATAAATACTGACCCAATATTGAAGAAAGTATTAGCAAAGAGGCAACAGCTACATATTTTTTAATTATATAATATGAAGAAGTTGTATTTATACCAAGAATATAAGGCTGATTAAATATTTGGAAAACTGTCAACATAAAAACTGTATTAGTAACAAAAATCGTATGTTAGCATCAATAATGCTGGAAAAGTTTTTGGCAATGTCCATTTGTCTTAAAATCATTAAAAGTCAAAGGAACAAATGGACATTTCCATATATGATAAATACTACCTATGTAAACCAAAGAGCCAGCATCATCTGTAATAAAGTAATGTTAAAGGCCTTTCCAATAAAATCAAGGTAAAAGCAAGGATATACTTTACTACCTCTACTTTTGACATAGTTCTAGAAATATTACCTATAGCAGTAAGATAAGAAATACAGTAAGAAGTAAAAATAAACCCACATATATCAGCCAGGAGAAAGAAATTTAACTGGAAATTCCATTTCATATATCTACAGGATATAAAAATATTTGATAGTTGTCTAAGTAAACATTTTGTTGTTGTTCAGTTATTTCGGTGTTACCTGATTCTTCATGACCCTGTTTTGTAGTTTTCTTGGCAAATGAGGCAAACATGGTAAAGTGACTTGCCCAGGGTCACATATCTAGTAAGTGCGTAAAGCCAGATTTGAACTCAGGTCTTTCTGATTCCAGTCTGATGGTCTATCCACTGCATCACCTAGCTATCCTAAACCAGACATATGAAAGAATTATATTAATTACACTTTTTATAGAAACAAAGTCACTGGAGATATATTTGGAGAGACTAACTGCTTGTGGTTGGGCCATGAAAAAATAATAAAAATAATAATATTATCTAAATTAATTTACTTATTCAGGGCCATGCCAGTCAAACTAGCAACAGGTTATGTCACAAAGTTCTAAAAATAATAACAAAATCCATCCAAAAGAATAAAATATCAAAAATATAAAAGTAAACATTAAAAATAAAAGTGAGAAACAAAAGAATCTAGAAGTAACAGCTCTCTAACTATATACTTCAATACTATAATCATCAAGAGTATTTGGAACTGTTTGCCTCAGGTTTTTTCATCTGTAAAATAAGCTGGAGAAGAAAATGGCAAACCACTTCAGTATCTTTGCCAAGAAAACCCCAAATGGGGTCACAAAGAGTAAGACATGAATGAAACAACTAAACAACAATAATAGCAACAACAAATAGAAAACTTGAAGAGTGAGTAGATTAGGTACATAAGAACCAGAAGTAAACAAATACCATATCATAATGCTAAAAAAAAATTCTCCAAAATATTGTCATTTAATTAAAATAAAATATAATGCAGCCCATTTCAATTAAAACAAAGCTTCATCATTCAACAAACATTGTTGAGAAAACTGAAAAGCAGCCTGGAAGAAACTAGATGTAGACTAATATCACATATCCTTTAACACAAGAAGCAAATGGATAATAGCCAAGGAATAAAAGTTCACATCAATAGACAAATGAGAGAAGCAAGGAAATAAATACCTTTCACAGTTCTGAATGGAGACTAGTCCATAACCAAATGAGAGATGAAAAGGATCACAGGAGATAGAATAAGTAATTAAAATACATAAAGTTGGGAAATTTTTGCACAAGCCAAATCAATGCAGTTGAAATTAGAAGTAAAATAGTTAATGGGGAATTTTTTTTAAAAAATTTCTCTGATACAGCAAAATATCCTATATATTCAATGAATTGATTCAAATATATAAGAAGGCAGTTCTCCACAGAAGAAAAGTGAACTATCAACAACTCTACGCAAAAAAAAAAATAATGCTTCAAATCAAATATAATAAGATAACTTTAAATTGAAACCACTCTGAAATTCCAACTAATATATATCAAATTGACAAAAATGATAAAAGAAGAAAATGAATTTTTCTTTGGCTGGGCAATAGGGTTAAGTGACTTGCCCAAGGTCACACAGCTAGTAAGTGTCTGAGATCAGATTTGCACTCAGGTCCTCCTGACTCCAGGGCTGGTACTCTATCCACTACACCATCTAGCTGCCTCTGAAAATGGAATTTTTTGAAGGAGCTGTGAGAGAACAAGTATATTAATGCACTATTAGTAGATCTCTGAAATGATTTAATCATTTTAGAAAGCAATTTGGAAACATACACACAAAATATATATTCAAAAATAGACCCAAAAAAGAGAGAAAAGACCCATGCACATAAAAATATTCAAAAGAAATTTTTTCCTATAATAAAGAACTTGATATTAAGGTGGTGGTTCAACAATTAAGGGATGATTTACAAAACTGTGTTATGTGATTATAATAAAAATATTATTGAATCTTAGGAAAAGATGAAAGGGACAAATTTAGAATAACCTGGAAAGACTTATATGAACTGATATAGAGAAAAGTGAACAAAACTGAAAGAAAAAATGTACAATAATTATAACATTGTAAAGAAAAGCAACCTTGAAATTCAGACTTAAGATCTCTGAATGAGGTAATGATCAACTATATGGCTATGCTCCCAAATTCTTGACAGAGAGATGATGGACTAGGGATGCAGCATGAGACATACATTTAAAGACAAGGCCAATGTATGGATTTCCTTTTTCACTCAATCGTTCTTATTTGTTACATGAGAAGGCTTGCTTTTTTTCTCCCAGGATGATGGGGTTGCATGGGAGGAAGGTACTAGTGATAGTAATATAAAAATATAAAAATTAAGAAAAAATAAAGAGAGATAAATAACATTTCTAAAAATTCACAGAATGAAGTGAAGGCTATATACAGAGATACAGAGCCACAAAGAACATCTCTGGAACATAAGTGTTGAATTTATTATATAATTTTAAAAAGTTATACATAATAGTGATTTATAATTTTAAATAAAATTCTCTTTTTCTCAGAGCTATTAAAATGAAAATGTACAGGTTTTTTGTTTGTCAAGTTCAGAATAACAAAACAAATTGAAATGCTTGGTGGGGTGGAGAAGAGACACAGATTATTCTTCTTATTCAGAAGCAGAATTTTTCAGATGGAAAATTAATTTAAATTTAAACTAAAATTAGACTTATACACTTTTAATCAATCTGATATATGAAATTCTTTATCCCATTGTCTGTTTTCAACAAAAGGAAACAACTATAATAAACAATTTGCAACAAAGTTATTGTTCCTAAATTTCTTAGATGAATAATTGGAAAGAAAATTATAGGAATCACCAAGAAGATCTAACATCCCCTTGGATCAAATGTAAAAGAAAGAAAAAAAAGGCCAAAAAAATGAGCAAAAAACAAACAAAAAAAGAGTCTGACAATAGAAAGTTATTATGGTGACAGGAAAGATCAAGACAAAAATTCAGAAGAGGACAACAATGTCAAAACACCTATGGGAAGTGGTCTCAAGACAAAAAAAAAAGAACTCATGGAAGAGCTCAGAAAGAAGTTTAAAAAACATCATATAAGAGAGGTAGAAGAAAAACAGGGAAAAGAAATAAGGGTGATGTAAGAGAATTATGAAAAAGGAGTCAACAGCTTGGAAAAAGAAAACAGCTGCTTAAAAAGTAGAATTGGTCAACTGGAAAAGGAGATACAAAAATCCACTCAGGAAAATAACTCTTTAAAAAGTAAAAATGGCCAAATAGAAAAGGAAGTCCAAAAGCTAACTGAGAAAAACAGTGCCTTAAAAGTTAGAATTGGGCAAGTGGAAGCCAATGACTCTATGAGACATCAAGAATCAATGAAACAAATTCAAAATAATGAAAAAAGTTTAAGAAAATGTACAATACCTCATTGGAAAAAACAACTGACCTGGAAAATAGATCCAGGACAGACAATGTCAGAATCATTGAACTACCTGAAAACCATAATCAAAAGGAGGACCTGGATAGCATCTTTCAAGAAATTATAAGGAAAACTGTCCTGATATCCTTGAACCAGAGAGCAAAATGAGCATTGAAAGATTTAACTGATGACCTCAGGAAAGAGGTCCCAAAACAAACACTCCAAGGAATGTTATAACCAAATTTCAGAATTATCAGGGCAAGAAAAAATTACTGCAAGTATCCAGAAAGAAACAATTCAAATACCAGAGAGACACAATCAGGATTGCACAGGATTTAGCAGCTGCAACATTAAAGGTTCAGAGGTCATGGAACATGATATTGCAGAAGGCAAAGGAGCTATGACTATAACCAAGAAACACCTACCTAATGAAAGCAATCATAATACTTCAAGGGAAAAATGGTCATTTAATGAAATAGAAGGATTTCAAGCTTTCAATAAGGAGAGCACCAGAATTGAGCAAAACATGTGATCTCCAATATCAAGATCCAAGAAAAGCCTATAAAAGGGAAAAGAAAACATAAGAGATTCAATGGAACTGAACAATTTATATCCCTCCATGGGAAGAAGATACTTGGAACTCTTAAAAATTGTAACAGTAATAGTATAGCTACAAGAAATATACATAGACAGAGGGTATAGGTGTAAGGTAAATTTGAGGGAATTACACAAAAAAAAATAGAAAGAGGAGTACACTGGATGCAGAAGAGAGGTAGAATGGGGTAGATTATTTCACATTAAGAGGTGCAAAATATTTATTATAGTGAAGGGGAGGAAGAGAAGGAGGGCAATGGGTATCACTTGAACCTTACTCTCATCACTATTGGATCAAAGAGGGAATAATAAATATAATAAGTTGAATATAGGAATCTCTGTTGCCCCACAGGAAAATAGGGGAGGAGATTAAGGGGGGCCAGGGACTGACAGAAGGGAAGACAGATTGGGGGAGATGGTAGACAGAAGCAAAGTACTGGTGAGGAGAGAAAGGGAGAAAACAGAGAGAGGACAAACAGGAGGAAAAATAGGATAAAGGGAAATACACAGTTAGTAATCATAACTGTGAATATGAATGGGATGAACTCTCCCATAAGATGGAAGTGGATAGCAGAACGGATCAAAAAACAGAATCCTGCAATAAGTTGTTTACAAGAAACACACTTGAAGCAAAGAGACACACATAGAGTAAAAGTAAGTGACTGGAGCAGAATCTATTATACTTCAGCTGAAGTAAAAAAAAAAGCACGGGTAGCAATCCTGATCTCAGAAAAAAGAAAAGCAAAAACAGACCTAATTAAAAGAGGTAAGGAAGGAAACTACATCTTGCTAAAGGATACCACAGAAAATGAAATAATATCGATACTAAACATACATGCACCAAGTAATATAGCATCCAAATTCTTAAAGGAGAAGTTAAGTGGGTTACAGATTCATGAGGGATAGAGAGCATGACAAAATGTAAAATAGAAAATTTTCATTACATTAAATTAAAAACCTCTTGCACAAACAAAACCAGTGCAACCAAGATTAAAGGAAAAGAAGAAAACTGGGAAACAATCTTTCCACCAACTGTCTCTGATAAAGGCCTCATTTCTCAAATAAAGAACTGAGTCAAATTTATGAGAATACAACCCATTCTCCAATTAATAAAAGTTGAAAGGATATGAACAGCCAGTTTTCAGATGAATAAATCAAAACTATCTATAGGCATATAAAGAAGTCTCTAAATAATTTTTGATTAGAGAAATGCAAATTAAAACAACTCTGAGGTACCACCTCACACCTAATAGATTGGCCAATATAACAAAAAAGGAAATGTTGGGGAGGATATGGGAAAATTGGGACACTAATATACATTGGCAGAACTGTGAATTGATCCAAACAGTCTAGAGAGCAATTTGTAAATATGCCCAAAGGGATATAAAACTGTGCATATCCAGCAACATCACTGCTAGGTATCATGAAGAGATCATAAAAAAGGGAAAAGGGACTACATGTGCAAAAATTTTTATAGCAGCCCTTTTTGTGGTGGCAAAATATTGGAAATTGAGGGGATCCCCATCAATGGCTGAACAAGCTGTGGTATATGAATGTGATGGAATACTATTGTGCAATAAGAAATGGTAAACAGGAAGATTTCAGAAAATCCTGGAAACACTTGCATGAACTGACACAATTACATGAGTAGAAGCAGGAAAATATTGTATACAGGATCAGCAACAATGTGTGATGATCAACAATGATAGACTTAGCTCTTCTCAGCAAAACAATGGTCTGAGACAAGTACAAAGGATTTAAGAAGGAAAATGCTATCCACATCTGTACAAGAACTGATAAAGTCTCAATGCAGACCAAAGAACACTTTGATCAAAGAACACCCCCTCTGTCTATGTATATCCCTTTTAAATGTCCTAATAAAGATACAGTTCTCAAGAGTTATAAGCATCATCTTCCCATGTAGGGTTGTAAACTGTTTACCCTTATTGAATAAGATGTTTTTCCCCTTTTCTGTTTACCTTTTTATGCCTCTCTTAAGTTTCATATTTGAAGATCAAATTTTCCATTGAGCTCTGGCCTTTTCATCAGGAAAGTCTGGAAGTCCTCTATTTCACTGAATATTCATCTCCTCCCCTGAAAGATTATGCTTATTTTTTCTGGGTAACTGATCCTTGGTTGTAATCCAAGCTACCTTGCCTTTCAGAGTATCATATTCCAAGTGCTCAGATCTTTTAATGTAGAAGCTGCAAGTTCCTGCATAATCCTGACTGTGTTCCAAGACATTTGAATTGTTTCTTTCTGGCTGCTTGCAATAATTTCTCCTTGACCTGATAATTCTGGAATTTGGCTACAATATTCCTTGGCATTTTCAATTTGGGATCTGTTTCAGGAGGTGATTGGTGGATTCTTTTGATGATTATTTTACCCTCTGGTTCTAAGACCTCAGGGCCGTTTTCCTCGATGACCTCCTGAAAGATGCTGTCCAGGCTCTTTTTTTCATCACTGCTTTCAAATAGAGCAATAATTCTTAAGTTATCTATCCTGGATCTATTTTCCAGATAAGTTGTTTTTCCAGTGAGGTGTTTTACATTTTCTTCCATTTTTTCATTCTTTTGATTTTGTTTTACTGATTCGTGATGTCTCATAGAGTCATTAGCTTCCAATTGCCCAATTCTAATTTTTTTAACAAATTGTTTTCTTTAGTTAGCTTTTGTGTTTCCTTTTTCATTTGGCCCATTTTATTTTTATTGAGTTGTTTTCTTTTTTAATTTTTTAAAATTTTTTCTTTTTTAGGGTGTGCACATGTTTTAATTCTTCTCACAAGCTGGCTTGACATGCTTTGCATATGGACTGCATACAGTCCAGAACTGGGCCTCCCTAAGGGGACCAGTCCAGAACTGGCTCAATTTGGGGGTACAGGGTTATATGCCCTTTGAAGAAGGGGTGCCAACCAACTCTGGTTGATCAACACACTGGGAGGTGGGCTATATTACAATGAGGCCTTGAGTACAAGACTTGGGTCACTTAATCTTGGCACGTTACCTTTTCTTTTTCTTCTTTTTTAATACAAATTTATTTATTTTTAGTTTTCAATATTCACTTCCACAAGTTTTTGAGTTCCAAATAGCTCACCCCTCCCCCCACCCCAAGATGGCATGCATTCTGAATACCCCTTCCCCTGGTCTGCCTTCTCTTCTATCTCTCCCCCCCCCTTCTCTTATCCCCTTCCTCTTCTATTTTCCTGTAGAGCAGGATAGACTTCTGTACCCCCATTTCCTGTATATCCTATTTCCCAGTTGCATGTGAAAACATTTTTTTAAAACCATGTGTTTTTAAAACTTTGAGTTCCAAATTTTCTCCCTTCCTCCCTCACCACCCACCCTCATTGAAAAGGCAAGCAACTCAATATAGGTTGTACATGTGCAGTTATGCAAAATACTTCCTTAGTAGACATGTTGTGAAAAACTCTATTTCCCTTAATCCTATCCTGCCCTCCCATCTATTCTATTCTTTCCTTTGACCCTGTCCCTCCTCAGAAGTATTTACTTCTGATTACCCCTTTCCCAATCTGTCCTCCTCTCTATCACCCCCCTGCTCTCTTCCCCCTTCTCCCCCTATTTTCCTGTAGGGTAAGACAGATTTCCATACCCAATTGAATGTGTATGTTATTCCCTCCTTAAGCCAAATCCTATGAGAATAAGATTCCCTCATTCCCTCTCACCTTCCCCTGTTTCCCCTCCACTGTGAGAGACTTTTCTTCTCTGTTTTTTTTGTGTGAGATAATTTACCCTATTCTACCTCTCCCTTTCTTCTCTGAGTATCATCCTCTCTCATCCCTTAATTTTATTCTCCAGATATGACCCCTTAATCTTCAACTCACCCTGTGCCCTCTATCTATCTATCTATCTATATATATATATACATACATACAATTTTTTTCCTTCATCTACCCTAATACTGACAAAGTTCTCATGACTTACAAATATCATCTTTCCATGCAGGAATGTAAACAGTTCAATCTTACTAAGTCTCTTCTGATTTCTCTTTCCTGTTTACCTCTTCATGTTCCACTGGAGTCCTGTATTTGAAAGTCAAATTTTCTGTTTAGCTCTGGTCTTTTCATCAGGAATGCTTGAAAGTCCTCTATTTCACTGAATGACCATTTTTTCCCCTGAAGGATTATACTCAGTTTTGCTGGGTAGGTGATTCTTGGTTGTAATCCTATCTCCTTTGCCCTCCGGAATATTATATTCCATGCCCTGCACTCCTCCTCACCCCAGCACTGCCGCCCAGAACTGTGACCCAGATCCACACACGGGCAAAGCAAGAGATTCCTGCCTCAGCACCGGCAAACAGATCCCTGCCATCCCTCTCTGATCAGCCACTGGATTCCCCCTCAGTCTGTGGGCTGGAAGCTCAGGAAGCTGCCCCCCTCCCCGGGCCACGCTCTTGGGGAATGGAGCTGAAACCCCACCTTCCTTTCTGACCACCGACAGAAACAGACTTTTCCCACTGACCTTCTACGTTGTCTTTGGCATTGGTGGATTGAGGAGTCTGGAAACCTCCACAGCTGCCCGATTCAGTCCTCTGAGGCCTGCTCCAGGTTTGCTGTGGTGCTGCACTGCACTCCCAGCCTGGCGCGATACACCTTCCTGATCAATCATCCAGGTTATCTTGGGCTGGAAATTTGTTTCACTCTGTCTTTTTGTGGGTTCTGCTGCTTCAGAATTTGTTTAGAGCCATTTTTTATGAGTATTTGGAGGGGTTTGGGGGAGAGCTCAAGCAAGCCACTGCTTTCACTCCGCCATCTTGGCTCCACCTACTCTATTGAGTTGTTTTCTTCAGTGCACTTTCCCCCCCATTTTAAAAAATGAGTTGTTCAATTTTTCTTCTACCTTCCTTATTAGACTTACAAAATTATTCTTGAGCTCTTCCAAGAAAGCTTTTTGGGCTTGAGACCAGTTCATATTCCCCTTTGAGGTTTCAGATGTAGGCATATTACAATGTTTATTCTCTCCTAAATTTGTGTTTTGATCTTCCTTGTCACCAAAATATTTTATGGTCGTTGTTTTTCTATATTGCATTTTGTTCATGTTGCTTGCCTTTTTTCTGCTTTTTTAAAGTTCATCCCTGCTTCTGGGTCACAGGGGGCACTGTCCCAGGCTTCTTGTGCTGGGGGCTAGGGGCTGGTCACTGGTTTGCTGAGGTGGGGCTTGCCACTGGCTTGCTGAGACACCTCCCTGGTCCTCTTCAGCAACAGCAAGAGGGACCTTTCTTGGTAATCCCCTTAGCCTCATGAGCTAAAAGACTATTGTATCTCATCTTTCTGCTGACTCTACTATTTCAGGATTTTTCCTGAGGCAATATTCTCTGGGTTTTTCAAGGTCGGTAAGGGAGGGTGAGAGCGACTTACTGCTTACTTTGCCATCTTGGCTCCCAGAAAGGTTTATGCTTCTTTATTCACATATTACATTATGTCTGTAGTTCTTTAGAGGCTTCATTTAGGGGTTTCTGTAAAAGGAGTAAACAAAGGGGAAGGGGCCCATTTTTTTTTTCCTTCAGTAGCTAGGCTTCTTGGGTTGGAAGAAAATGAAATGTTGAACTCTTGGGCCTGTTTGAAAATGCTTTTTTAATTGCTAAATGCTATCCTGGGAATTGTGCCTAAAATGATAATGAGTCACATTTATGCAGCACCTTTCATCCAGAAGGATCATACTTCACTTGCTTCAGAAATACAGTCACCTCAGAGATGAAATACAGTAAGTGTTTTAGTGTTAAACATTTATTCAGTGTCATGATTATACAAAGGTACTGGAAACTGTTTGAAATAGAACCAAAATATTACAGGAATAAAAATTCCAGGATTTATTATATTAAAATGTCTATGAAATAGCATACCCTGTACTTTTATCTTTCAGATTATGCAAGCATCATTTTGGAACCATAAAGTTTCCCATAAGCCCAACCCTTTGGTGAATACAAAATTCCAACAAAGTGCTACTTCATCAGTGACCAATACATGGCAAATTGCAAAAGACTAGACAAATAAATTGGAATGATCTTACTTCTTTTCATGAATTATTTAAACATAAGGACATATCATTTCATGAACTGCAGAAAAGAGATCATCTTATTTCCTCAGACAGAACCTGGTACACAAATTGGTAAGTATGGTACTGTCTGCGATGTTTCAATTCAAGTGTGTTGGTTATTAATAACTTTCAGCATTTAATTTGTTTCAACAAACATTTATTAAAGGTTGGCAACAAACAAGATATTCTCCCTACATGTATGAAAAAAGAAAAGGCAATGCCCTCACCCTCAAGAAGTCTGTAATCTACTGGAGTAGAAGCAATTTATACAAAGTCAAGTCTAATGTAAGGTGGAATACAATAAGGAAAAGGAGAGATCCAACAGTGTTCTAGGAAAAATTGACCAAAAACTTTCATCTAAGAGAAGGTCTGAGAATAAAAGAAGCTGTCATAAATGAGGAGGTACATGAGCTGAAATTTAAAGAAATAAAAGATTTCATGAGTGCATTTTAGGCATGGAAGATAGCTTGTGAGATTGCATAGATGATTTTTATCTATGGTTTTATATTTTTGTATATTTATAAAGTAAGCACATAAAAGCAAAACAATCTCTGCCTTTAAAAAGCATACATTCTAATGAGGGAGATGGCACATACATGAAAAGGTTGGCAGGGGAAGGAAATTATCTGGGGAATGACAGGCTCCAAAAAAGAAAAGACTAATGGCATGTCCTTTATAGGAACAATAGAAGTGAGGTATGGAACCTCATTATGGAATCTCAAAAAAAGGACGAAAATGCCATGAAGGAGAGGGGCTACACATAGGAGAGGGGTAACTAAAGGCAAGATATAGCCAAAGATGACTGTCATGTTTGGAAACTTGGGGTGCAAAATTTCCTTCTCCACCTCTTTTTACAGATGACAAAATCGAGGCAGAGTTAAGTGGGCCACACAGGGTCACACAGCTATTAAGTGTCTGAAGTCAGATATGAACTCAGCTCCTCCTGATTCCAGGACCAGCACCCTATCCACTGCACCACCTAACTAGCCCTAAGTAATTTAAGACATAGCTAATTAGTGAAGTGGATAGAGGATTAAGCTTCGAATAAGGAAGACTTGAGTTCAAATAGTGGCTCAGATATTTACTAACTGTATGTTCCTGTATATATTTTTAGTCTCTGTCAGCTTAAATATCCTGATCTGAAAAGTGGGGATAATAATAGCCTCAGAAAAAAAAAACACAATCCTATAATATGTTGTTTACAAGATACACATTTGGAGCAGAGAGATACACCCAGAGTAAAGGTAAAAAGCTGGAGTAGAATATATTATGCTTCAGTAGAAGTGGAAAAAATAAAAGGAGGGATAGCAATCCTGATCTAATAGATCTAATTAAAAGATAAGGAAGGAAACTACATCTTCCTAAAAGATACCATAAACAATGAAGTAATGTCAATACAAAAAATATATGCACCAAGTAAGAAAGTATGCAAATCCTTAGAGAAGTTAAATGAGCTACAGGAAGAAATAGATAACAAAACAATACTAGTGGGGGATCTCAACCTCCCCCCTGTCTGAACTAAATAAATCTAACCACAAAATAAAGAGGAATGAAGTTAAGGAGATGAATAGAATTTTAGGAAAGTTAGATATATTTGACCTCTGGAGAAAATTGAATGGGAAAAGAAAGGGATGTACCTTTTTCTCACTGGTACATGGCACCTTCAAAAAAACTGACCATGTACTGTGGCATAAAAACCTCACAATCCAGTGCAGAAAGGCAGAAATATTATATGCATCCTTTTCAGATCAAGATGCAATAGAAATTACATGTAATAAAGGGCCATGGAAAGATAGGCTAAAAATTAATTGGAAACTAAATAATCTAATCCTAAAGAATGAGTGGGTCAAACAACAAATCATAGAAACAGTCAATAACTTCATCAAAAAGAATGACAATGAGACAACATACCAAAACTTATGGGATGCAGTCAAAGCAGTTATTAGGGGAAGTTTCATATCTCTAAATGCTTCCATGAATAAAATAGAGAAAGAGGACATCAATGAATTGGGCATGCAACTAAAAAAACTAGAAAAGGAACAAATTAAATATCCCCAATTAAATAACAAATTAGAAGTACTGAAAACTAAAAGAGAGATTAATGCAATTGAAATTAAGAAAACTATTGAACTAATAAATAAAAGAGCTTGTTTAATGAAAAAATAAAATAGATAAACATTTGTTTAACTTGATTTAAAAAAAGAAAGAAGAAAACCAAATTACAGTATCAAAAATGAAAAGTGTGAATCCTCACCAATGAAGAGGAAATTAAAACAATAATTAGGAGGCATTTTGCCCAACTGTATGCCAATAAATCTGAAATTCTAAGCAAAATGGATGAATATTTACAAAAATATTAATTGTCCAGATTAACAGAACAGGATATAAAACACTTATATAACCCCACCTCAGAAAAAGAAATTGAACAAACTATCAATGAACTCCCTAAGAAATCTCCAGGCCCAGATGGATTTGCAAGTGGATTCAACCAAATATTTAAAGAACAATTAATTCCAATACAACATAAACTATTGGGGGGGGGAGAAGAAGGAGTCCTATCAAATTCTTTTTTTGATACAAACATGGTGCTAATAACTAAAACAGGAAGAACTTAAACAGAAAAAGAAAATTATAGACCAATTTCCCCAATGAATATTGATGGAAAATTTTTGAAATAAAATATTAGCAAAGAGATTACAACAATTCATCAGAAGGATAATACACTATGACCAGGTGGGATTTATGCCAGGAATGCAGGGCTTGTTCAGTATTAGAAAAATTATCAGCATAATTGACCATATCAACAATGAAACTAACAGAAATTATATTATTATCTCAATAGATGCAGAAAAGGCATTGGACAAAATGCAACATCCATTCCTACTAAAAATACTAGAAAGCATAGGACTAAATGGAGGTTTCCTTTAAATAATAAGTAGCATCTACTTAAAATGATCAGCAAGCATTCTATATAATGAGGATAAGCTAGGAGCATTTCCAGTAAGATCAGGGGTAAAAGAAGGATGCCCATTATCACTATTATTATTTGATATAATACTAAAAGTGTTAACTACAGCAATAAAAGAAAAAAAATCAAAGGATTTAAAATAGGTAATGAAGAAACAAAAGTATTGCTCTTTACATATGATATGGTGGCATACTTAGAGAATTAACTACAAAACTATTTGAAATAATTAATAATTTTAGCAAACTTGCAGGATATAAAATAAACCCACAGAAATCATCAGCATTTCTATGTATTACTAGCAAGGACCAGCAGCAAGAGATAGAAAGATAAATTCCATTTAAAGTAACAGTAGACAATATAAAATACTTGTGAGTCTATCTGGCAAGACAAATCCAGGAACTATGTAAACACAATTACAAAGCACTTTTAAAAAAACAGATCTAAATAATTGGAAAAATATCAGTTGATCATGGGTAGGTTGAGCTAATATAATAAAAATGAGAATTCTACCTACACTAATTTATTTATTCCATACCATACCAATCAAAGAATCAAAAAAAGTACTTTTTAGAGCTAGAAAAATAATAACAAAATTCATCTGGAAGAGCAAAAGATCCAGAACAAGGGTGGATAATCTTTAGACTCAAGGCCACATTTGGCCTTTGGTGTGGCCTTTTGACTGAGTCCAAGTTTTACAGAAGAAATCCTTTTATTAAAGGGATTTGTTCTGTTAATTTTGGATTAAGCCAAAGGGCCACACTTGAGGACCTAGAAGGCCACATGTTGCCTCAAGGAAGCTGGTTCCCCACCTTTGGTTTGAATTTCAAGAGAATTAATGAAAAGAAATGCAAGTGAATAAATGGGTACACAATTAAACATAAAGACTGAAACTATAAGCAAATTAGGAGAGCAAGGAATAGTTTACCTGTCAGATCTACAGAAAAGTGAAGAATTTATGACCAAACAAGAGATAGAAAACATTATGAAATACAAAATGGGTAATTTTGATTATATTCAGTTAAAAAGTTTTTGTACAAACAAAGCCAATGAAACCAAGATTTGAAGGGAAGCAGAAAGCTGGGAAACAATTTTTACAGCCAGTGTCTCTGATAAAGGCCTCATTTCTAAAATATATTGAGAACTGAGTCAAATTTATAAGAATACAAGTCATTCCCCAATTGATAAATGGTCAAAGGATTTGAACAGGCAGTTTTCAGAGGAAGAAATTAAAGCTATCTACAGTAATATGAAAAATACTCTAAATCACTATTGATTAGAGAAATGCAAATCAAAACAACTCTGAGGTACTGTAGATTGGCTAATACGACAAAAAAGGAAAATGATAAATGTTGGAGATGAGGGAAAATCAGAATACTAATGCATTTTTGGTAGAGTTGTGAACTGATCCAACAATTCTGTAAAGCAATTTGAAACTATCCACAAAGGGTAATCAAATTGTGCATACTCTTTGATCCAGCGATACCACTACTAGTTCTGTAACCCAAAGAGATCATAAGAAAGGGAAAAGGACCCACGTGTACAAAAATATCTACAGCAGCTCTCATTGTGGTGGCCAAAGTTTGGAAATTGAGGGGATGCCCATCACTTGGGGAATGGCTAAACAAATTATGGCATATGAATGTAATGGAATACTATTGTTCCATAAGAAATGGTGAGCAGGCAGATTTCAGAAAAACCTGGAAAGACTTCCATGAACTGATGCTAAGTGAAGTGAGCAGAACACAGTAACAGCAACTTTGTGTGATGACCAACTTTGTTAGACTTAGCTCTTCTGAACAATGCAGCGATCTAAGGTAATTCCAAATGAATCATGATAGAAAATGCTATCCACATCCAGAGAAAGAAGTATGGAGTCTGAATGCAGATCAAAGCATACTATTTTCTCTTTTTTATTGTTGTTGTTGTTTTTTTCTTTTTCATGGTTTTTCCCTTTTGCTCAGATTCTTTTTTCACAACATGACTAATGTGGAAATATGTGTACATGTGTGTTCTATATGAGATTGCATGCCATCTTTGGGATGACAGAGAAAAAGGAGGGGGGAAATTTAGAATTCAAAATCTTATAAAAGAACATGTTGAAAACTAAAAATTAATTAACTGATTTTTAATATCACTTGAAGGACCATGGAGAGAGACACACACTAGTCTCTCTTGCAGTGTATAACAAATAAGGAGATATGATGAACTGGAATAATTAGCATCAAACAAATATATAATTGAAAAGCATGTACTGACTGTTCACATATTAGTATTGAAAGAAAACTGGTATTCAATGCATCTTATCTTCATGATATCAAAAAAAAATCGAGGAAGGTCCTGTGGCATTTAAAAAGTTTGAGACACAATTTCTGGGTAATTTAATCATTTTATTAATAATGCCAGAATTTTTAATAAATGGCCAGTGTCACTCTCTGATCCCAAGGGCTCCTAATTTATATGCCCTTGGAAGAAGGGTTTTCCCAAAAGTGGTAATCAACTGTGATTGGTTAAGATTTAATGGGAGAATTAATATTATCATGAGAGGATGAACCTATTCTTACGAATTTTGATTATGTCATTTAATTCTAAATTACCTCCAGTCTTGGGCAATCTATTCAAAGAATTTATACTCCATGCAAGATTAAGCATAAGGGAGTTTCACCTTGGATTAGAAGTCAGATTAGTTGGGTGGAGTAGCAATATCCAGAATGAAGAAAATGTTAATCCTGTCTTCCATCAGCCCTGTTCTGGAGAGATTAAACAAGGAAATAGGATAAGAAAAAAAGCTGTGGTCTCCCAGGTTTTAATAATTGGTCATTAATATGAGAGAGAAATAATCATTTCTCTCAGTCCCCAACATGTTGAGTGGATCCCTGTGATGAATATGTGTGAGAACACACAGGGACCAGACTCACACAGGATAGGCAGGCATGGTTGGGATATAATATGAAACATTGAAAGTTACATCCACATTGAAGAGATCATGGATCCATTTAAGCACTAATAAGAACCTCCTTTTTTATGGTGTGAGGTTCCTGGATTTCAAGATAGACATCACATATGCAATAGTAAGAACATGATGAGGACTTTCATGATCAAGGAAATCACTTCCAGCATTAAGTATCTATCTATTATCCCCATGTTGCCTTTATCAATCAAAAGTTTTTATGGCCTTGGATTCTCAAATGTTATATTAGGTCATGAAATAACTTAGCCCATTCCTAAGAAAGCTTGCTATTGCTTTGTTCCAGTATTAATTTCAGTTTCCTGAGAGATCATAAGTTAATATAGAGGTTTGTAACAGAATAAATAAAGTACACAGATTTTTTTAAAAAACCTCAAAATTTGCTATATATTCCAAGATTAGTTGAAATATATCCACAACCATTCCAAAATGCATATACTTAATTTCAAAAGGAATAGATTTCACCAAAAATGATCCAGAGATGCTCAGTAAAACATTAATAATGAAAAACTCAATTAAATTCAATTCATTTACAGCAGTTACTGAGGACATCTGTCCTAAAAAGCCTAGTTGATAACTTGCAAGTTGATATGTTATACTCTATCCCCTTCAGTTGGAGATTTATCTTTCATGTTAAATTTTTAGATGCAAAATTAAAATAAAATTTTGTATCTCCATTGTAAACTCCATTCCTCTCTTACTTTCACATTTTAATTTCTCTAACTTTGTATGATTACCTAAGTTCAAATGTGTTGTCGTCCTGCAATATTTCAAAAAGTACTTTATATGAAAGATTATGTCAAAACAAAGTTGTAAATAGAGTTATATATGTGTGTGAGTATGTGTATATACACATATCTCAAGGAGCTAATCACAAAAGAATATAAATCACAATTACATTTGACCTCCATATAAAATGAGAGTTAAAACCACTTGTCCAATATATTTTTGTCCCATTACTTCTCTTTATAGCAGCTTTCTCAAACTGCTGACATGAATTAGATTGAATCTGTTTTTAAGTTTGTAACAAGGAGGATGATCCTTGTTTTTCTTCATCCCCAAAACTTTGTGCCAGGCCCATCTGTTTATTAAGTTGACAGGAAGAATGAAGAAATTATATGAAGTTAAAGCTGATAGGGATCTTAGAGCTCATCTAATTCAACCTCTTCACTTCATAGATGAAGAAATTGAGGAAAGTTATTTGCGCAGTATGATGCTGGAAATAAGAGCTAGAACTTCAATGACTAGTCCAATGAGGAGTTTTCCCTTTTACTTTGCCTGTGTAAAGCCAATCTATTCATTAAACAATACAACTTTTTACAGCTTCTATCAATTATTTAGAAAATATTTACTAAGGCCAGGCATCGTGCTAATCACTGAAAATGCAAAGTTAAAAAATGAACAGTTCGTCACCAAAAAGTTTTCATTTTATTGAGGAAGGGAGGAAAATCTGTACGTATGTGTGTGTGTGTGTGTGTGTGTGTGTGTGTTTGTGTGTGTGTGTGTGTGTGTGTGTGTGTGCAGCTCTAAATCAGCCACATGGGCTTCTAGAAAATGTAGTTTTACCAGCTTGAAGGACAAGCTGAAGGATCATGAGAGTAACTATCTATAAAACACAGGGGAGTTCAGGAAAGTTTGGGCTTTGTGGACAGGAGGTATAAGATAAGGAAGAGTAGAGCATGACTCTCAGGCACAGAACTTGGGGTACTGGATGGATGGTACTTCCCTAAAGAAAAATGGGGTGAGTTTTGGGGAAAATTAGTGAGCTCCATTTTAGACACATTATGTTAGGTTTGAAATGCCAACAAATACAAAATGCCTAATAAGGAAGTTAGTGATATTATAATAGAAGTCAGGACAGAATCTAAGACAGAATGTATAGAGCTGAGTCATTTATAAAAATGAAAACTAATCCAAGCAAACAGGTGAGGTTACTAAGAGAGAGACTATAAAGAAAGAAGAGATAGCCTGGGACAGAGCCTTGGGGTACAACCACAGTGACTGAGTGGTATGGTATGGATAATGACCCAGCAAAGCAGACTGATAAGGAGTAGTCAGGCAGGTTGAATGAGAATCAAGTTAAGTCAACAAGTATTTATTAAGCTCCTAATTTAAAAAACAACAACAATAACAACAAAAAAACAAATATAGTTTCTGCTTTCAAGGAGTTCAAAGAAAAATGAGGATACAACATGTAAACAACAATGTACAAAAATGTACAGTGTGTGTGTGTGTGTGTGTGTGTGTGTGTGTGTGTGTACAGGATAAATTGTTGATAACTAATGTTAGCATTAAGGGAGACCAGAGAGGTTTCTTGGAAAAGATTGGATTTTACCTGAGACTTTAAAGAAGTCAGGTTTTAGGTCATGAAAGGCCCCAAATGAGAGAAGATCCAGGAAGAGAGAATGGTTAATAGTGTCAAATGCTGCATAGGGGTCAAGAAAGAGCAAGACTGAGAAAAAGTCATCAAATTTGGTGCTAAAGAAATCATTAAAATTTTTGGAAAGAGTAGTTTCAGTTGTTATGAGGTAAGAAGTCAGAATATAAAGATATGATCAGTCAGAAGAGAAAGTAGAGACAATAAGAGTAGTTTTTTCTAAGAGTGTGGCTATGAAAGAAGGAAGAAATAAAGAATAGTTCGAGGGGACAGAACAGTCAGATGAGGGGCTTTTGTTTTTGCTTTTAAAATGGAGGAGATCTGGACATATTAGTAGCTAGAAGGGAAGAAACCAGTGTACAGAGAGAGAACAAT
The DNA here is from genome assembly GCF_003287225.1 of Phascolarctos cinereus. Classification (NCBI taxonomy): domain Eukaryota; kingdom Metazoa; phylum Chordata; class Mammalia; order Diprotodontia; family Phascolarctidae; genus Phascolarctos; species Phascolarctos cinereus. The sequence continues at coordinate 194,580,377 of NW_027555847.1, forward strand.
GTTTGTCAATTTAATAATAACTAGTGATGAAAGTAGAAAGGGCAAAAGTTCCAGTGTATCTTATACAAAGATAATTTTAAAAGAATACAAAGGACTTAGCTGAAATTCAGTCAGTACTTGCTAAATAAACATGTCATTTCCATCGCTGATATAATCAACAAAAAATTCAGCCTGCATTTTCAAAAGTGCCTTAATCAATAACTAGAGATTGCTACATTCAGGAAACCATTAAATATCCTCAAGCAGACTCTCTTTGCACCCTGTTTATAAATAATAGTGAAATATGAAAGCCACAAGGAACCTTTGGGTACCACCCTGCAGCGATTTCATAAATATCTTCATCATGGTTTCATATGAAACTTTGATTAAGTAGATACAAGGAAATAGTTTCAGATTTTATCAGAGAAATTGGCTAAAATTCCAAAGTGGTACAAGAAAGCCAGAGGCTTCAGTCACACACATACACACACACACACACACACACACACACACACACACAAATACACAAAGAGATTCTTTTTAAGTCTAATAAGGAAGATAAGACAAATGGTTGGCTTAAAAATATATCACCATCACCACTACCCCTGCCAAAATAAAAAAGATGTTCAACTTGGCATAGCACAGCCATCTCATCTTCACCCTGTCTCCTTTCCTTACAAGAGACAATTTTCCTCAACTGTCTGTCACATAGATCTGAAGGGCAGAACCTACTATCCCTTCTAGGTCATGGAAGTATCTAAGATTCTCACACATGAAACTGTCAAGTTCATGTTGTTTTCATTTTTCCCCAGCTATACTGCTAGGGTATTTTTCTCTCCTTCAAAAGCTGGTCTCAGAAATGGAAGATTAAAACATGAAAAGAAATGGAAAATAAACCAGTGTGCTGTACAACCTGACTTTTTGGAGGATATACAGAAGCCGACAAACTAAAAAGTAGAAGAGAGAAATAAATGCACTTTTTAAAAGTGCCTTTTCTAACTATCTCAGAGTCCTTCAATTAATTAATAAATGCTTATTAAGTGCCTATCATGTGCCAGGCAATGCTAAGCTCTGGCACTACAAAGAAATACAGTACTTTTTCTCAAGAAGCTCACAGTCTAATGTGGAAGACAACACATAAACCATGTACAGTAAAGCTATATACAGGATAGATCTGAAATAATCAACAGAGGGAAGACACTAAATCAAAGGAGAAAAGGGAAAAGAAAGTTTTTCTCAAGAGGTTCAAATTTGAGCTGGGATTTGAAAGCCAATTATCAACAAATACTTAGTATGCTGTTAAAATGAACAGGGCTCTGTGCTAAGTGATACAGGGGTTTAATGGAGATGCGAAAACAATCCACAGCTTCTAGGAACTAAGAGCCAGGATAGAGTGACAAAACACTGGCAAAACAAAACAATAAATAATAAATGATACAGATAAGATGTGCAATAGATATTCAAAGGGAGAGCTCATCTCTAGATGGGGTCATCAAAGAAGACTCTGGAGGAGTTAGGATCTGAGTTGACTTGGAAGGATGGGTAAGCTGTTTAAAGAGGAAAGGAAAGCAAGGAAAGTGTCAGGGAAGGTACTGAAGAGAGAATGGCACTTATAAAGATGCAGAAGCAGGAAATTAGAATGTGTGTGAGTAGACCAGATTGTTTAGAATCAATCAATAAGTAAACATTTATTAAATGTCTATTATATGCCAAGCTAAGCACTGGGTCTACAATGAGAGGCAAAAGACAGTCCTTAACTTCAAGAAGCTCGCAGTCTAACAGAGGAGAGAACAAACAACTTTGTACAGGCAGGTTCTATAAAGGATAAATAGGAAAAAATTAAAAGAGAAGGAACTAGAATTAAAAGGGGTTGAGAAAGGTTTCCTGTAGAAGTGGGATTTTAGTTCAGACTTAAAGGAAATCCAGGGAGCCAGTAGGTAGAGATGAGGAATTAGAGCATCCCAGGCCTGGAATAAATACCTGAAGCAAAGAGAACAAAAGAAATTATGTAAAATAAAGCCAGAAAAATAAGATGGGGTCAGATTGTGGAAAGTCTTGAATGTCAGACTGAGTTTGGACTTGATTTTAAAATAAAGGGAGAGCCATCAAAAATGTTTGAGTAGGATAAGGACATGATTGGAAGGACATTTTAAGAGGATTACATAAATAGTTGTATTTAGGATAAAGGATGATTCAGAAGATTGTGTTTGGGATGGGGCAGCTAGGTGTTGCAGTGGATAGAGCACCGGCCTTGCTGTCAGGAGTACTGAGTTCAAATCCAGCCTCAGACCAAACACTTGACACTTACTAGCTGTGTGACACTGGGCAAGTCACTTAACCCCAATTGCCTTAAAAAAAAAAAAGATTGTGTTGTCAATTAATAAACTACTGTTCATGCATGGGTTAATAAGATCCTAAATTAGGGTGTTGGCATGGGAGTATAAAGGAAGAAAAAGGTAGGACAGACACTTCTAGAGAAAACTGACAGGACATCTACACCTCCCAAAGGATTTAATCAGTTAGAAATATTTCTCATTTTAAGCAACAGGCAATTGAAAGTTGGAAATATCCAAGAAAAAATCAGTGGTAGAACCAGCAACAAAACTTAATTGCTTTGACTTTGCTTATGAATTCATTGGTAGATTGCCCTGTGCCCTCTATTAGAGTCAGCACTCTCCTGGTTCAGGTTCAATACCAGGATGAAATGAGGCACTCACAAGTCATTGAAGAGTTAACAAAAGGATATTTACTTAGCCTTTCCACATCCAGGATATGTGTCAAGGGGGGAGGGGTTGGCACTTAACCTCTCTAGATATGGCCCCTTTCATCTGTATCTGGAAAAGTGTCTGGTCATCAGGGCAGGATATGATGAAGAATATGGTGATGTATATGATCTTCATAAATCCATGAAGTTGGACAGGCCCAGACTTACATGAGTGAGATCCTTTTATATACTTAGATGTTTCAGGGCAACAGGGGCCAATCAGGTACCAGAGTCTATTGTTTCCTTTTAAGGAAAATGAATGACTGCTGAAGGAGGGAAGGAAAAAAGATGGGATTAATTCATGCTGTAGGGAAGTGTAGGTATATATCAGTCCTATCACATCCTTTATGATATACTATTATTTCAATTGTACAATCATTCTTCTCAAAAAAACACCAGATTAAAGGATTTTCTCCAATAAATTGCTTTTTATGCACGTATCAAAATTAATAGTCTTTTTAAAAATGTACCAGAGGAAACTTTATTCAGTAATCCAGATTAATATTTAGTGACACATAAACTAAATATATATATAATAACCACATCTAACTCCAAATGGAAGAGGAGACTTCTTCAGAGGGCAAGGTCCTCCAGTTGCTACTGTTTGTGAATGACATTGTGCTGATTGCATCCATCTCCAGAATATTGTAGGATCTCCTGAGTGAGTTGTATAATTAGCTAAATAATTCACCCAAACTATCTGTAGAGAAAAATCCAAGTAGATGAAGAATATCTTTTGTCTAGACTACAATATGTAGACATGAGGAGAGGCTAGATTCCTTTTGACAAATTAGACAGTGCTTTTAATGAACCTAAATTTCTTGCTGAAACAGCTCTATCTTTTTAACCACAACTCTTCTGGTGGTGGTGTTTGACTTTGAGTCATGTAGTATGCCAAAGATTTAAAGTTATGAGCCATCTAAATGGCAATGGAGAGGTGTATGATGGACATAATCAGGCAAAAAATATATTAACAGTAAACAGTCATGAAGGAGAAGCTGTGTAAAGGATGTTTCCAAAAAAAAAAAAAAGCTCCCTAGAGGTACTGCTGAAAACAGCTATACAAAACCCTGAAGCTTGGGACAGTACACCCTCCACACTGGAAGGAGAGACCTACCTTAACAAAGAGTTTATAACTCAAGTAATTGTCTGGGAACATGAGCAAACAAAAGAAAAAACTCAGATTACAGAATTTTATTTTGATGACAAAGAAGATCAAAACATACAAGAAGAACACAACAAAGTCAAAGCTCCTACATCCAAAGCCTCCAAGAAAAATATGAATTGGTCTCATGTCATGGAAGAGCTCAAAAAGGATTTTGAAAAGCAACTGAGAGAAGTAGAGGAAAAATTTGGAAGAGAAATGAGAGTGATGCAAGAAAATCATAAAAAACAAGTCAACAGCTTGCTAAAGGAGACTCAAAAAGAAATACTGAAGAAAATAATACCTTTAAAAATGGACTAACTCAAACAGCAAAAGAGGTCCAAAAAGCCAATGAAGAGAAGAATGTCTTAAAAAGTAGAATTTTCCAAATGGAAAAGGAAGCCCAAAAGCTCACTGAAGAAAATAATTCCTTAAAAATTAGAACGAAGCATATGGAAGCTAATGACTCTATGAGAAATCAAGACATTATAAAACAAAACCAAAAGAATGAAAGAATAGAAGGCAATGTGAAAAATCTCATTGGAAAAACAACTGACCTGGAAAATAGATCCAGGAGAGATCATTTAAAAATTATTGTCCTACTTGAAAGCCATGATCAAAAAAAGAGCCTAGACATCATCTTTCAAGAAATTATCAAGGGAAACTGCCCTGGTATCCTAGAACTAGAAAGTAAAATAGAAATTGAAAGAATCCACCAATCATCACTTCCTGAAAGAGGTCCCCAAAGGAAAACTCTTAGGAATATTGCAGCCAAATTCCAGAGTTCCCAGGTCAAGGAGACAATATTGCAAGCAGCCAGAAAGAAACAATTCAATTATTGTGGAAACATAATCAGGATAACACAAGATTTAGCATGCTTCCACATTAAGGGATTGGAGGGTTTTAAATATGATATCCCAGAGGTCAAAGGAGTTAGGATTAAAGCCAAGAGTCATCTACCCAGCAAAACTGAGCATAATCCTTTAGGGGAAAAATTGACATTCAATGAAATAGAAGACTTTCAAGCATTCTTGATGAAAAGACCAGAGCTGAATAGAAAATTTGACTTTCAAATACAAGACTCAAGAGAAGCATGAAAAGGTAAACAGGAAAGGGAAAACATAAGGGACCTATTAAAGTTGAACTGCTTACATTCCTACATGGAAAGATGATATTTGTAACTCACGAGACCTTTCTCAGTATTTAGGTAGTTGGAGAGAATGTGTGTGAACATAGATAGATAGATAGATAGATAGATAGATAGATAGATAGATAGATACATAGATACATAGATACATAGATACATAGATACATAGATACATAGATACATAGATACATAGATACATAGAAGCATAGATAGAAACAGAGAGAGACAGAGACAGAGACAAACAGAGACAGAGAGGGCACAGGGTGAGTTGAATACGAAGGGATGATATCTAAAAAATAAAATTAAGAGGCAAGAGAGAATAGTACTGGGAGAAAGAGAAAGGGAGAGGTAGAATAAAAGAGTCAAGAAAAAGCTTTTATAGTGGAGGGAAAGAGGGTTGAGATGAGAGAGAATGAGTGAATCTCTCATTGAATTTGCCTTATTTGGGTATGGAAATCTATCTTACCCTACAGTAAAATAGAAGGGAAGGGGATAAGAGAAGAGGGAGGCAGTGATAGAAGGGAGGGAAGATTGGAGGAAAAGGTGCTTAGTATGCACACTGTCTGGGGGTAAGGGAAGGGGAGAGATGGGGAGAAAAATTGGAACTCAAAATCTTGTGGAAGTGAATGTTGAAAACTGAAAATAAATTAATTAATATTAAAAAAGAAAAAAAAAACTTTGATAATCCATTGTGACCAGGTGTTTCCCCTGCCCACTTCTTCCCCTATGTCAGTCTTTTGTAGCTAGTTCTATTTCCTTTTTTGAGATTGGATTGTTTAAGATCTCTATCTGATCTTCTGTTAATTTGGTATTTTACACTTTTGAAGTATTCTTTTAGTTTTGTTTTGTATTCTGTTTTGTTAACATTTAAAACTATGAGTAGTACACTCTTTTAAATAAATCTTGTCAATAATAATAATAGTAAATAGCTAACATTTATATAGCACTTACTATGTAACAAGCACTATGCTAAGTGCTATTTAATTACTATCTCATGTAATCTTTTCAACAACCTTGGGAAGTGGATGCTGTTACCATCCCCATTCTACAGATGAGAAAACTGATGCAAGCATAGGTTAAGTGACTTGCCCATGGTCACACAGCTAGTAAATGTCTGAGACCAAATCTGAACTCAGGTCTTCCTGAATCCTACCATTCTATCCTGTGGCATGATTGAAAGTTGGTTCTTGTAGAGACTTAAAATGATATAACACAAAAAAATGACGTTTAGATTTTAAGCAGTAAAGAGGAATACTTTTCATTTCTATTTAGAATCCTGAATGCTATTGGTAAGATATATTTATGATACCAGAGAATGGATGAATTGATTAATTATCTAATTAATTTTTGGTATAGTGCAGTGAATGTCCTGAAAAAAAGGGAAGTTATTGTTGTCTGGAACAAGACCATTTATTAAATGGTTGTTGATCCAGACATAGGCAACGGTATCCTCAGAAAGCTATGTCTGTAGAGTGAATAACTGAGGAAGCATGTAATTGACAGGTAATTATGCTTCAAGGTTTCTTCTTCTAACCTGATATGGATAAGCAATACTGATAGGTGTGAAGTGAAAGTGTATTTACCTAAAACATTCCAAAAGAAACCCTGCAATATGATTTGCTATTAAATGTAATTCTTAAACCAAGGTAGTTCATAGGAGAGTCTGATACTTCCAAGACTCTAAAGAAATCAATTAATTAGTTCTCAGGGCCTCATCAATCCTAGTTATGCAGGATTTAACTAGAAGTAATGGAAATAATTTAAGAAGAAAAACTTTGGCTGAATATCAGGAAAATTTTTCTAATGGTGAAATCAATTAGACAGTGAAATTTAAAAGCAGATATTTAAAATGAAAGATGAGACTAACAACATGGAAACAGCATATCAAGAATAAGCCAACATTGACCCTAATAATCCAAAGTTATGACAATGAAGAGGTCTTTTAATTATTCTTGTAGTTATCTCATTCATCCCTTTTCTGATCAGCACTGTTCCTGTGACATCTGCCAAATAGACACCAATTCTGAAAACATTTTAGATTCAGAATCAAAGCAATTAATGGAATCATAAAAACTATTTTCTAGTGCCTCTCCCAAGTAAACAAAAAGATAGATAGATAGATAGATAGATAGATAGATAGATAGATAGATAGATAGATAGATGTTATTTTTTCTCCTCTGGCCAGAAAACTGAATTATTCACGTAATTCTAGTTAATCTTGCTAAATCCTTCTTAAAAGATACAAAAAAAAATCTCTGGGCAGTGGATGCTGCCTTTATTTTTTAAAAGATGATATAGCCTTCCTGACATAATCAGAATATTCTTTTCCTGAGGGCATGATATTCTGTCTATTTCTTATCGGTGCATAATAAGAAAGATATTCAGAAATTAAGAAGTGTTCAGAAGAAAGCAATTAAGACACTGCAAAAAATTGGTAGTAATAAATCCTTTTAGAGAATCCTTGGTTTTTTGAGTCAGTCACTTATGTTTCATCCCCTTTGCAATCTAGTTTCTGACTCTCCTACTCTATTGAAATTACAGTCTCTAATTGCTTGTTCCAAAATAATTTTCTCAATCTTTATCATTCTTGACACCTCTGAATCATTTGACACTATTGGTCCCCCTTATCCTGGATATTCTTTCCTCTTTGGATTTGCATAACACTGTTTACACTTTTTACTAATACCTTTCTGATTGGTCCTCCAAAAACCGTTTCAGGGATCATCAACCATGTCACATTCCTCTTTCCATGGATGTATCTATGACTCTTATCTAGGGTTTCTTCTCTTCTTTCTCTACTCTGTCTCTGTCTCTGTGTGTGTCTCTGTCCCAATGTCTCTCTCTCTCTCTCTCTCTCTCTCTCTCTCTCTCTCTCTCTCTCTCTCTCAGCATATACTTCTGTGGCTCTAATTATTATCTCTGTGCAGATGACTCAATTCTACTAGTGCAGAGGAATAAGTACTGGCTCTAGATCCAGAGAATGTCTATTCAAATCCCACCCCTGACATTTGCTACCTAAGTGAATTTGATTGATATTTTTAATCTCCCTAGGCCTCAGTCTCTTCAATGAAAAACTGAGATCAAGTTCCTTTGAGATGCCTTCAGTCTTTTATTCTATGGTCCTATATATCTAGCATTCTCCTTTCTGCATACGAGTCCTGCCCCTCTAACTGCCCCCAGGATACCTGTGGATATCCTATAGATATCTCAAAATGAACACCTAAAACAGAACTTAAAACCCCAAACCCACCCTTTTCCTAATTTCCCTATTTCTATTGAGGGTACCAGCATTCTTTCAGTCACTCAAATTCACAACTTCATGGTCATCCTCAATTCTTCTCTCTTTCTACCTCCCTTCCCCATAACTTTCAGTTTGGGAGAGGGAGAAGAACTTTCATCTCCTCTCTCCCCCAACAGTAAGTCCAAAGGAGAACTATAGAAGGTACACATCACATTCAGAAGAGACGGAAAATAAAATCAGGGAATTTTAGTGTAGAAAGGAAACTCAGGGGACACATAGTCCAAAACATATCCCCCAAAACCATTTATACTACATCATAACTGAACAGTGTTTATTTAGCTTTTCCTTAAAGGTCTCCAGAGAAAAGGAATGCACCACCCCCAAGATACTCCATCCCACATTTGGGTTGTTCTTATTTTTAGAAAGATTTCCTTACCTCAAGACTAAATTTTCCTTTTTATAATTTCTACTCAGTTATGCTCTCTGGGAATAAGCAGAATAAGTCTAGTCCCTCTTTCACACAACATGATTTTAAGTAAAATGAAAGAATTTCCATCTTTCTCTAATAAATTCAAATATAAACTAGCTGTCATTTCATGGGGTACTATGGCTGAAATTTGTTGAAGGCTGACACCTCTGAAATGTGGAGAGAATTTCTTTGGCTATGCTATTGTCCTCTAAGCCTTGGAGCCTAAGAGGCCAGCAAATTAGACCTTTTTTTGGCTTTACAATGTGCCTTTACAAATTATAGACAGTTTGCACAAGCTATCTATTCAGTTCAATTCATCAGACACTTATTATGCCCCAATTATATACCAGGTTCATTGCTAAAAGCTAAGTATTTGAAAGACAGATATAAATCAAATCTTGCTTCCAGTGTTATAGGGAGGAAACAACATGCAGACTAGGATAAGCTGATAAGCAGGTCAAAGAGCGTGTCCAGGAAAACTGGTATGAGAATTTGAGGAAAGAAAAGATCACTTTCAGAAGTATTTCCTCACTAGAACCCTGTGAGACTATGCAATTGTTGGATAATTATTGTGAAATTATCTCACCTATAGATGAATAAACTGATAATCAAAACAATTATGGAACCTGTCCAATCCCACACACCTATTAAATGAAGGGAACCAGGACCTGAACCTAAGTTATCTATCATCAAGACAAGTGCGGGTACTGCTACCTCTCCATTATTTTTTCAAAATTGTTTGCCAGTGGACCTAAGTGGCACATTGAATAGAGGACCAAGCCTGGAGCAGGAAGACTCATCTTTCTGAGTTCAAATCTGGCCTTAGACACTTATTAGCTGAATGACCCTGGGCAATCACTTAACCCTGTTGGCTTCAGTTTCATCATCTGTAAAATGAGCTGGAGAAGGAAATGGCAAACTACTTCAATATCTTTGCCAAGAAAATCCCAAACAGATTCATGAAGAGTTGGACATGAATGAAATGACTGAACAACAACAATGGATCCAGTAACCCCTGCATCATCAATTGCCTATTAGCTATTTCAAAATGGATGTCCCAGAGACATCTTGAATACAATACATCTAAAATAGAGCTTAATATTTTCCTCTCAAACCTTCCCGTCTTCCAAACTTTCCTATTTCTGACAAAGGCACCAACATTTTTCCAGTGTCTGAGATTTATAACCTTGGTAATGTCCTTGACTCCTCATTCCTCTTCACCCCACATATCAGATCAGCTGCCAAGTCTCGTCATTTCTACCTCCACAACCTCTTTAGTATCTGCCCCTTCACTAACTTTAGTACTTAGGTACCACCTTAGTTCAAGCTCTCATTATACCCAACCTATTTTATCATAAGAGCTTCTTAATTGGTCTTCTTGCTTTGTCTCCCCCCACATCAATTCATCTTCCACACTGCTGCCACAGTAATTTTTCTGATAAGATATGTGACTTCCCCACTCAATTATCTTATGTGGCTTCCTATTACCTCTAGTATAAAATATGAAATCCTCTGTTTAGCTTTTAAAGCCCATTATAACTTCGCTCCAACCTACCTTTTAGGCCACATCTGATATTTCGTTCTGCAAACTGACATTCTTTCTGTTCCTCACACTCAACACTCCATCTCCCATCTCCATGCATTTGCATTTGTCATGCCAAAAGCCTGAGACAGCCCTGCTAGTCTCTCTGTCTCAGTCCTCTTCCTTTAAGACACAATTCAAATGTCATCTTCTGCATGAAGCCTTTGCTGATCCCCACCACTACCAGTCTCCTCCCTCCCAAACTATCCTGTATTTAAATACTTTGCATGTATTTATATAGTGCATTTTCCTTTCAAACTACCTTTATATTTAACTACTTTGTATAGAATCACTTTATATTTGCTATACATATACTTGTCTTTCCTATAGAATGTAAACTCCCTATTAGTTGAGACTATTTTCTCCTTCATCTTTGCATCCCTGGAACCTAGCATATTCCCTAGCACATAGTAGATGCTTAAATGCTTGTTGATCGATTCGTTCATCAGAGAAATTTTTGAGAATATGTTTATAATTCATGTCTTTGAGTTTTAAGTTTTATGCATAGCCCCTGATTGCATTTATATAATATATACACACATACATAAAAATGTGTTTGCGTGTGTGTTGTTGTTGTTTCTCAGTCATTTCAGTAGTGTCTGACTTTTCAGTTGTATCCAACTCTTTGTGATTCCACTTGAGATTTTCTTGGCAAAGATATTGGAGTGGTGTGCCATTTCTTTCTCCAATTAATTTTACAGATGAGGAAACTGAGGTAAACAGGGTTAAGTGATTTGCTCAGGGTCACGTAGCTAGTAAGTGTCTGAGGCCAGATTTGAACTCAGGAAGATGAGTCATTCTGACTCCAGGCCCAGCATTCTACCCACTGTACTAGTTAGCCATCTATTTACATAGGATTTAGAGCTGAAAGCTACCTGAGAAAAACTAATTAGGCTAACCTCCTCCTTTGATAGATAAAGAAACTGAAAGTCCAAGAGGTTCAGTGAATTGGTCAAAGGTAATAGTTTTTAAATCTTTCCACCCGGGAAATTTCACCCATGAGAACAAAGGCAAAGGCAAGGACCAAAAGAGAATGAAAAGAAAGCACAAAAAGTTAGCTTGATGTTCATGTGGTGATTTCTGTAGGACTTTTGCTCTTGGGATCTGGGTGGTTTGTCTTTTTACTCTTCTTTTTTACCTCCTTCAGTTTAGAGCTCAATGTTCTGATGTAGATTAACTGCCTCTGTACTTTCTAAGGGCTCTTACTCAGCACTCTCCTTCTGTCCCTTTCAGGGACACTGCAGTCCCATATACTATGTCCTTTCTTGAACTATCTATTGCTTCACATTTTATCCTCTGTACTAAAACTGGCCTTCGGTTCACAGACCTCATTTTGCAAGGCCTATTGCATTAATGACCCGGAAGCTGAGTTCAGTAGTGGACCAGGCATTCACCAGGCATTACTGTGCCTCAGTAAATTATTAGGTATCAGTGAATTATCTTAGCAGATTTCAGCATGCCTACATTAATAACTCCTAAACAGAAAGTGTGTCTATACAAAAATATACTTAATCTGGTCAAGATAATTAAATGACATTACTTTATTAAAAATTATTAGGCTTGTACAGAAAAGAGAAGGCTATATTTAATTAAAGAAATTATAATAGATGAATGGATTTTATGAAATAGGCTCTACATAATTTTTCTAATATAACATAATATACCTTACCTAAGTCTTCTTGACGCTAAGGTTGGTTCTCTGTTTACCAAGCTGGGACCTGGGCTCAAATACTGCCACTGACATACATTATTCCTGTGACCCTGTGAGTCATGAACCCAGGCAACTTTTTAAGATTTTAAGTTGTAGAGCAGATGCTGTCATGCATTAGTAAAAGAAGTTTCCTATTTGCTAATTCCTCATACTAATTATATCACTGGCCCAGTCCAAATGAAAAAGGACCCTTTGTTCCTACAGTACTATTACCTAATATGATTAAAGTTAAGCCTTATTTTGCATAAGAAGAGATGGCATAAGGGAAAGAACTTATTCAGAGATTAAGGGACAAGTCTCAAAGTTCCTCCCATGTTCTTCTTAAAGTTCATACCCTGTAAATTATTATTCCTAAGACCACTCCTTCAACAACCATTTATTAAGCACGAACTATATGCTGGGTACTATGCTAAGTTCAGGGAATACAAAGAAAGACAAAAGCATAGTTTTAACTTTTGTTCCTCAAAGAGCTCATTCTAATGGAGTTGATAGCATACAAAAATTATAACATACAAGATATATACAGTGAAAATGGAGGGCAAACTCAGAGGAGAGTCACCAACAGTAAGAGTGGGGAGGATGGGCAGGAAAGGCTTCCTGCTCAACTAAGAGGTTAACCTAAGGGTCTGAAGAACCTGTTATTCTTCCTCTTCCTTTTTCAGTAATCAGGACTAGTTCTCAGATTCTTTCTTGAGATATTTACACAGTAAGTGATAAACTGGCAAATACCCATACTGAAAGCCATGTCATAGATCAATGTTGTAATCCCATTGTAACAGAGAAAATAAATGCTGTAGTTGATCTGGGAAACTCACCCCTCTATTCTCAACCAATTCAAGTTCTAATTTTTTTAAAGATGAGTTGAAGATCTACTTTCTAAATTTCATGAACATTTCACTATTTGGGCCTATGTGATTTCTCAAAGGGAAAAGCACAGACAGAGAATCCAAGAATCTAGATTTGAATCCTACATACTAGCTGTGTAACCTCAGGAAAGCTACTTAAATGTGCCCAAGCCATACCTTCCTCATCAGTATAATGAGGAAAATAATACTTAGATTATTTATCATAGTCACTGTATGGAACCATTGAACAATTTATAATATGTAAATTGCTTGGCAAACTATAAATCATTATCTAAATATGAGCTACTGTTATTATTAATAATAATATTTTTCTGATCTTCTACAGCATTTATTGACAGTACCACAAATAGAGTAGTTTGTTATATACTGACTTGGATTTATCTCTAGTTGTTTTTTCATATCTCATTTTTCTTTCTCCATTTAAATTACACTCTTAAAGGTATGTCTTCACTGAAAGACACAATGGGAAATGTCCAAATAAATATGTTCTGACTTAAATGGATTCACTCCAGATCCTGGGCCTTAGAAGTTTACCTATTGAAAAGCAACTACCTATGATAATAATAGTTGGCATTGAAAGAGCTCATAGCACTATAGATTTAGATGTCATTGAGTCCAATCACATTATTTTACAGATGAGGAAACTGAGGCCTAGAGAGGTTAAATGTCTTATCAAGAGTCACATAGCCAGTAAGTGTCTGAAGTGGAATTTGAAAACAGGTTTTCCTTATTCCAGGTTGGTCCTCTATCCATTGTAGCACGCTGCCTCTCAAAACTAGTTTGACTCTGTGTAAATGTATATAAAGTAGTCTAAGTAAAAATAAGATCACAGATTTACAGCCAGAAAGTACCTTAGAGGTGATCAAGTAGAACCTCTTCATTTTATCAGAGAAAAGAGATTAAGAGACTTGCCTAGGGTCTGAGTCAGGATTCAAACTCATGTCTTCCTGTTTCCAAGTCTAAGATTCAATCCATTATGCCATGAAGAATACCACCTAGCTGGATGTTAGAACTTTTGCCCCACTGTCTACTTTATAAAGGGATTCCCTTGCTGATCTAATGTTTTATATCCTGTTAATAGCAGAGTAGAGACCTCAAAAGAGAGCTATATCTTTTCCCCATTTTTTGCAGAGGTGGGGGACTATGGGTGCAGAAGAATATTGCTTGTAAACAGATTCATTGGTTAGTTTTTACTGAACTGATTTCTTTTCTCTATTTTTTTTTAAATTTTTTATTACAAAAAGTATCTCTCTAGGGAAGAAAGGAGGGAAGAATATAATTAGAAATTAAGGTGATATAAAAACCAAGATATTGGATATAATATGTATTATAAGGGCTTTCCAAAATAAAAGATAATGTGACTTTTTTTCTTGAAAATCTATGCCAACATTTAAGAATAAATCACTTTCTAAAAGGATTTAAAGGTCAGGAGAACATAGTACACTTCCAAAATGATGACTACCCTTAGAATCCCTCTATAAGGTAGATGTCAGAGAAGGGGTCTAACACTTACATTTTTGCTAGCTACACATCTTCTATATACTACTATTGGGCCTCAAAAACTGTGATGTCATATGCCTTATCTGATTCCATGATGTGATAGTTGGATGCTACTGCCTAATAATTTTTTAAAACCCAAATTAAGAGAAATATTCATTTCTTTTGTACACTGAATACTCTAAACCCATTATTTTTGATGATGGTTGTGTTCTTCAAATAAGCTACCTTGCCACAAATTCTATAGGAGTTAAGACCTCCTGACAACCCATTAAATGATCACACATTGGTATTCATATTACCATCTGAAAGAAAGCAAACCAAATATTGGTTAACTTAGAGTTCACTAAAGGGGATAGACACAGAGTGAATCCTGCTCCAATTCAGAAGTTTCTGAGATATCTTTCTTTCTCTTTTGTAGTCCCTAGCACCAAGAAAGTTGTACTGATGTTAGCTGAATTAGCTCAACTAATTTCAAATGGATATTAGTTAATATTTGGTACATTATGAAGGACTTTGCATTTGGAGGTCACACTGTGACCTCCAAATCCACCTGTGCCAATTATTAATCTTGGGCAAGTAATTTAATCTCTCTGACCTTCAGCTTCCTCCTCTGTAAAATGAGAGTGTTGTATTAGATAAAATCTAAGATACCATAGAATTCCAAATACATAGCCTTCTGATCCTTTGATATATTGCCACAACATAAAGACAGATTGCAAAGTTTGAGACTTTACCAGAAGACAGTAATAACAAAATATAAATTAGTTCAATAAGGCCATGGTACAAAATATCTTTGTTCTTTCAAAGTATAAGTTCTTAAAGAAATGGACAGAGCTAGAAGATTTAGAAATCTTTTCACAGATGTTAAAACTGATCATGAGAGAACTGAAATGAGTGGCCCATGAATACAGAATGAATGTTAACACAATGGCAGTACCATGTTTCTAATTTTCCAGCATTAATGATAACAAATTATTTTTCATCAGCCTCCCTTATTTAGAATTTCTAGCTTTGACTTTGAAAACTTAGAGAACCTGAGCTTTTGCCATCTTTAAAGGTCCTAATATAATGTTTCCCAAAAGACAAATAAAAAGCCACAGCTCAGAAGAACCAAATGGGTCTTATATTAAATATGAAGCAAACATATTTAACCCTGACCAAAAGTAAAATGACAAAATAGTATTTCAGATTGGCTGTATGCAAGTTAAGTGTACATGTGGAATGATATCATTTTAGAAAAATCACTGCAATAAAAGTGTAAGAATGTCTCTGTGTGGTCAGGTATATACTCTTAACTCAGGAATTATTTTTAGTGTTCAATCCTATATTGTTTATAAAGCTGAGAATTACTTAATTTTACCAGTGGTGAAACTAAGAGTGTGGAATATCAGGGACAAAAAAAGCCATCATTATACAAAACAAAGATAGCTAGTTATAAAAAGAAATAGAAAAGATCTGCTAGGTCATTCATACCAGCCCCCAAAGCCAGTGGAGGATTAAGTCAAAAGACATAGAAGAATTTATGTAAATCTATTTAAGAGGACTGTGAAGACCTGATCCTTTCATTTTCAATGCTTTAGGTACCTTCAAGGGCTTATTGTCACCTCAATGCATAAGACCCTATTCATCAAAAGGAAAATATTTCCTATAGTCAGAATCAGAAATGCAAATAAGAAGAAAAATGTATAAACTCATTTTTGTTGTGTTAGAAGACTTAATTTTTTACCTGTGATCATGGATTTCTGCTTTTCTTCTATCCTTATCGAAAATATTAAAATGACCTCAGAGCCAATCCCCTTTCCTTGGGCATCAAGGAGAAAGAAAATTACAAGAAGTTGACCATTACTGAAATTACTTGCAAGGCATTTTTATTTTGATAGCTGCAGTTTCACTTATATTAGCATCCTTTTCTGTCGACAAGTTTTCAAGATTTTAATCTTGGATTGAAATGTTACCCTATCAGAAAAGGCTTATGGTTGTCACCGGCAGTACAGTGTTAGAATGCAGAATCATATATGAGGGTGCTTGTTATATTGAAAAATGTACCTTTGCCAGAAAAGGCATTTAAATTTTTAGTCAGCTTGGCCATAAATCACTCTCAACGTGGTCAGGTTCTTAGACACCATATTGAAACCTCTGTTACTTCTTTTATTATAGTGACACAATTTGCATTGCTAGAGTTAGAGTTGTCAGTATTTCCAGGATAGACCTTCTCAAGGAGGGTTAATAACTCTACTATTAAATTTCAGGGTTTTCTAAATGTTTTATTTTGTTTTTCAGGGGTAGGTATTGCCCTACAAGCATTTTTAAATGGACCTGATGCCTCCAGAAGTTGTTGCATTATCATTTTGGAACTCTAGACATGGATAGTCCAGCTTAATGTACCATAATGTACCTAATGTACCATTGCCACAAGGGTTGGAAGAACTAAGTTATGATTCTGGATAGGGGATTGCATTGTAGTAGTTGCTAGAGCAGGGGTCAGAGGATCTGTGTTCAAAGTCATGTCCTCTCTTGAGGTGTGATCTCAGTCAAATAATTTCACTTTATTGGGCCTCAATTTCCATATTTATAACATGGGATGATTAGACTAGATAATCTTGAATTTGTATTGTCCTTTAAGGCTTTACAAAATAAATCTGAAGTAGATGTAATTATTATCTCCATCTTATAGAGTCTGAAAAAGGATCACACCATTAGAAAATGTATGAGGTAAGATTAATGCTCAGTTTTGCCTGGCTCCAAGTCCAGAATTCTATCCATTGAGCCACCTACCTTCCCCTAAGGTATTTTCCAGTTCTAAATCTAGGAACCTATGATCTTATGACTTTCTGTGGACATATTAAATACGTTAGCCTGTCTGACTTGAACTGTCTGTCAAAAACACAGTAAAAATCAGTTCTTGTTATTTTTAAATCAAAAAAGTGAATAGCAATTTTGGGGATTTTTTTGCACCTACTATGTTCCAGACATTCTGCTAAGTACTGGAGATACGAAGAAAGGTAAAAGACAGTCCCTGCTCTTGAGAAGGTTACAACATAGTAGGGGAGGTAACTTGCAAACAACTATGTACAAACAAGCTTTAGAGAGAAGAAATTGGAAATAATCCACAGAGGGAAGGTAATAGCATTAAGGGGCTTGAAAAAAGCTTCTTGTAGGAAGTGCTATTTTAGGTGGGATTTGAAGGAAACCAGAGAAGCCAGGAGACAAGTAAGGAGGAAGAGAATACAAGGCACAAGGGACAGCTAGTGCAAATGCATGGAGTTGGGAAGATAAAGTATTTTTGTCAAGGAAGGGTGTTACTGGCTTGCCAGGTATGTGAGGAGAAGTAATAAGACTAGAAGTGGGGTAGAAAGGCAAGTTGTTGAAGACTTTGAATCTTAAGCAGAAATCATCCTGAAAGTGATACGGTGCTACTGGAATTTACTAAGTGGGGAGGTGATAAGGTCAAACCTGAAGGAAGATCAATTTAAGAGCTAAGTGGAGGATGCACTAGAGTGGGGAGAAGAGAAACCAACTAGAAAATTATTGCAATAGTCCAGATGTAAGGTGATGGAGGCCTATGCCAGAATGGTGACAGGGTTAGAGAAGAGAAAGGGACATATATTAGAGGTGCTACTTAAGATAAAATCAATAGGACTTAGCAAAAGATTGCAAATGAGGAATAGGGGTTAGAGTGAGGCATCCAGGTTGCAAGCCTGGGTGACTGAGGATAGTAGTACCCTCAAAAGTAATAAGAAATGGGGAAAGAAGAGGACATAGGGAGAAAGATAATGAGTTCTATACTATAAATGTTTGTTTTAGAAATGTTGTTTTTTTCTCTACTGACAAGTGTTCTAGGATTTCATTTTTTTTTCCAATTTCCACACATAAGGTCAAGTGAATCTGAGGAAACTGGATTGGGATTATAAGAACGACTTTGAAGCCTATGTCTTGATTTCTTCATTTCTAAAGCCAACATGACCATCCCTACCATCTATGCCCAAAGTTGTCCAGAGGATAATAAACAAACAGGAACAAGTTGCTACCAACAGAAATCAAGGAGATTAAATATGTGAAGAAACTGTGAGGTAGTATTGTAGTTAAGGATGGAATGTAATCAATAATAAGGGACAAAGACAAAAAAGAATACCAATTCTGAGTTGGAATAAAACTAAAGTAGCACAAGGCTCATTATTCAACAAGCTTGAAAGGTAATTTTCCTGGGGTTCTCATCAAGATACAATTTTTAGTTAAGTCAAATGGCTTCTAGGGTCCTTCTAAATCTGAAATTCCTTGATAAGTGAGATGGAATGATATACTATAAGAAGAATCCTGAACTTGAGTTAAAAGACCTGGATTTAAGACTATCTCTACCACTTTGTAGCTCATGTGGATTCAGGCAAGTCACTTAAAAGCCCAGCCTCAATCTTTTTATTTGCAAAAAGAAATAATAATACTTCTACCACCTTACAAAACAGAATTGATGTCAGGATCCAATAGCAAAGATTCTTACTTTTGTGTATGTGTGTTATGGACCCCTCTGTCAGTCTGGTGAAGTCTATAGACACTTTTTCAGATAATGTTTTTAAATGCAGAAAGTACATAGCATTATAAAAGAAGCTAGTTATATTTGAATATAGTTATTAAAATATTTTTAAAAACCTCACTATTAGAGATTTCTGGGTCATGTGATTATTAAGATGGAAAACTAGACACTTTTGCTAATCATCAACTCACAAATCTCTCCAAAATAGGAATTATGTGCAAGAGATAAAGTAATTCCATCTGTCTCTACAGGCTGACACTAAGAACCTTGAGATAATAATCAACAAATGACAGAGAAGATTAATCCCTTATCCTAGCATGCTCAGTCAACAGATCTACCTCCACCAGCCATGAGTACTCTGGCAGGGCTACATAAGCCAACCAATAGGCTTACAAACCAACTCAGCCTTTCCCACTTTCCCTTCCTCTCAATGCCATGGTAAACAAAAAGGTAGAAGCTTTCTCTAGCTGTAACTGCAACATGGTAGTGCTCTGTACCATAACGGAACTCAGCAAAAGAAATGAAGAACAGAGGGAACTGGGGAAAGATGTCTGTAGTATTTCAATAAGGCTGGAGAGGGGGAAGTTCAACATCCATCTGTGGCCAGTTCTATCCCTTAAGAGTCACTTAAGGACAGAAACCAAAGCCAGCAGAATGTGAATTGCCCAATGTGAGAGAAGACTGAGGTACTTGAGGTCCAGTCTCCAGAGGAAGGAGTTAGAAAGTGAAAAAAGGAGAAAATAAGGAGAAAAAGACTAAAATTACCAAAGCTCTCAGTAGGAAAATACTCAGATCTTGTGCATAAGCAGGTAAATCAACAAGTAGATGACCTAAATGAGTCCAGACATCTATGAATAAATATTGCAAGACAAAGGAAAATAAAGCAATACCTAACAAGTCAGACAAATCTTTGGATTCCCAAGAAAGCATGGAACCATACCAATACAGTATATATATATATATATATATATATATATATACATGTGTGTGTATTAGAGACAAATGAAGGAAAATATAAATCTAACTCTCATAGCCTTAAATGTGGATTAAACAAGACAATAATATAAAAAAAAAGAAAATTCCACAACCTACTGCTTACAAAAACACATCCCCAAAGCAAAGAAAGAAAAAATGAGGTCCTGGAACAAAATTTACTATGCACCAGATAAATCCAAAGAAGTAAAAGTTGCAATCATGCTATCTGATAAAGTAAAAACAAAACTTCACAACATAAAAAGAGATAAACAAGGAAACTGCATTATCCTGAGTTGAAGTAAATACCAATGGACCTCAGGTTAAGAAACCATGATATAATGCCTGCAAAACAATTCGTTACTGTAATGGATAATAAGTCATTTATAATTATCATTAAAAGGGAAAAATTAAGAAAATATATAAAACTGAAACACAGAATAGAAAAGGTTAAAAAGCATACAGCAATGAAGTGGAAAAAGAATTTTTCAAACCAGTCATGTAGCTATCAATTAATTAGTAAACACTACTTGCCTACTTCTTTACCATTTTGCTAAGATACAACAAGTTCCAAATCATAAAATGTAACCTCACCCAAAAGAAGCTAGCAATGTAGCCTCACATAAAAGAAGACAGTAATGGTGGGAAATGTGGCTATGATAGAAGAAGACCTCAGTGACCTTGGTTCAAACCCCAACTCTGATACTTCCTGCCAATGTGTCTTCAGGCAAGTCACTTATCCTCCTAGGTTTCCTGTTTCCTCATTGCAAAATGAGAGAACTAGACTAAATAGCCATTAATTTTTTTAAAAAAAAAGTCTAGGATCAATGGAAAGGGAAGATAAATGATGAAGAGAATGAAGGAAAGAAATTTTTTTGTTAGCAAAAGGCACAGAAAATGAAAACTAAAAACTAACCAACAAAGAAAGTTGAAGTGGAGGAGAGGACAGGTATTTTACTTGACTGCTTAATGAAAAGAAGAAAAGAAGGGAAGAATTAGAATTAGTTTCTTCTAGCTCTGCTTACGACATCATCATCTCCACCACATATTCCAGATGTAGATCCAATAGGATTGAGTTTTATTGATAGGTAACAGGAAAAGGGTAAAAAAAATGAACCATGTGGTTTCATTTTTTGAGAAATTGGTCTGCAATTGTGTTTGGCAAAAAAAAAAATCTCTGTGAAACTATAATTAGATATTCCAAAGATAGACTCTTACAAGAGAAAGATAGAAAACGTCCAAAAATAACACAAAACATCAAGATCTCCAAAGTAGGTAAATGCCTTGAGCTACAAACCACTGTTTAATGAGGTATTAAAAATGCATCTGACAAGGTATCACAATGAACAAAACACAGTTCAAAAGAAATGAAAGAATAGGCTGAGAGATGACATGGTTAAAAAAGAAAGAACAGAGGGAAACAGGAGATGGCTCCACTAAGGAGCCAGGCAAACATAGCTGAGATCTGAATTCAGAATTGTCCTTGTTATACGTATTACGTGGATTATGGCAGATGAGAATGAGAGGGCTGGAATGAGGAAAGATATAAAAAGGAATGTGAGCAATTCAATCCAAAAATCTAGACATCAGGACAATAAATGTTTTAATTCTTCTTATGAGGAAGTTTATTATTTATTTGAGATCTCACAATTGTACCTATCTTCTGAAGTGTTTCAGTTGAGATATACAATGTCATGATATGATATCATAAATTGAAGACGAGCTAAAGGTCGCAGCTAAAGGAAAAGGCCAAACAAGTTATGTTGGTTTCATAAAGTTGCAAGTATAAAGAGAAATTTGATGCTTTAAGAGCTATTGGAGTAATACCAATTTAGTCATGAATCTACACAATTTCTGTCATTTAAAAGTCTCTCAGTTTGGAATTCCAAATGAATGCCCAGTTAGTAAAAGAATATAAGGAAGGGCCTTAATAGTAGGCATTGGAATACAGCTTCATCTGGAATGGGGTTAAAGGGGTCCCCTGACCTGTTATTTCATCAATATGGGAGAACTCTATTCACCAATCTATTGACACCTCTCTGCAAGTATTCCCTAAGAAATAGAATGGCCAAAGGAAAAGGTGTCGATGCTAATAGAACACAGAGCCACTAAACCATCCATAAAGAGCCCTATAAGCCACATATTGATTGACTTAGAAAACCACTTATTAATATTAACTATGTTCTATTGTATGTTTTTTTTTAAATTTACGATTACATTGTAATCTGGTTCTGGTCATACTTTTGAGTGTTGCTGCACAGCCATATGTTTGACATCTCTAGTCTAGGGGATAGTCAGAATGGGATTCAAGAAATCCTGGGTTCATGTCCTCACCCTGACAGATCCTGGCTATGTGATCCTGGGCAAGTTACATGACCTTTCAAAGCTCCAGAAACTTTCTAGTAATATAAATTGCAAAATGGCACCTGGTATGAATTAGTAAAGGGAACTTCCACTCCAGGGAATTTCCCATACCAATAAATTTCAGATCTACTCAAAACATCCCCTGAATACAGTAGGCCTTAATAAACATGTATTGGTTGATGAATTATCTGAGATATTCAGAGGCAATGATTTGGACATGTTCACATGGCTAGTATTTATGAGAAGCATGAATTGAATCTGTATCTTGCCAACAACAAAGTTGGTCTTCTATGTACTCTTTCATGCACATTCTTTTGAAAATTTGCTTATATTCCCCAAAGAGATCAAAGACAAATTAAAAGGATTCTATAAAGTGGGTGCCCATTAACTGGTGACTGGTTGGACGAGCTATAATATGTGAATGCAATGATTACTAATAATAATATTAAAATGTAATAGCTAGCATGTACATAACACCTTAAGGTTTGTGCAATGTTAGATGTAGGTAGATAGAGCATTTGATACAACAACCTTATTGCTATCATAAGCCTCATTTTATAGCTGAGAAAACTGAGGCTGAGAAAGGTTAAATGAGTTAGTCACATAGCTTCCTCGTTAGGATTCAAACTCAAATCTTTCTGACTCCAAGTCAAGGCACTCTATCTACTACACCACCTAGCTTTCTCTAATGGAGTATCATTGAACCACAAGAAGTTACGAAAGGGCCAGATTCAGAGATATCAGTAAAAACATATATAAACTGATGCGAATGGAAGTGAATAGGATCCGGAGAGTGATTTATACAATTGCTGCAATGCTGTGAATGAAAAAAAAAAACTTTGAAAGACTTAAGAATACTCATAATGTGATGACCAATCATGATTCTAGGAGATTAATAGTGAAGCATGCTTGCCACTTCTTAGCAAAGAAATGATGGATTGTAGGAGTAGAATGAGACATAAATTTTCAGGCTTAGCCAGTGTGGGGATATATTTTACCTGACTGCTTATTTGTTAGAAGGAAAGACTTTTTTTTTATGGAGCAAAAATAGTGATAGTGATATAAAAAAGTGAAGAGAAAAAAGTTTTCATTAAAATATTTTTAAAGTACAAGAAGAAAACAGAAGGAGACACAACCATGCAAAGCAGTGTTGTTACAACTGTGTTAAATTTAATGTGTACTTTAAAAAAATATATAAGCTCAGGGGCAAGTAGGTGTTGCAGTGGATAGAGCACGGGCGCTGGAGTCAGGAGGACTCAAGTTCAAATCTGGCCTCAGACACTTGACACTTACTAACTGTGTGACCCTGGACAAGTCACTTAACCCTGATTGCTTCACACACATAAAAAAATAAGCTCTATGTGATAGAGATTTACGATTTCATCTTCTTTTGTCGTTCTTTGTCTATCAAAATATTCATGTATGAGCATTTTGATGAGAAAAAGAAAACTTTAAATTAGTTTTTAAATGTACTTACTCCATACAATACCTTACGTGACTTGACTGGCACACACTTGAGGGATCCCCCAGCCCCAAAGAGCTGCATAGGAAAGAAACTCAATCTTTTCTGAGGATCCCTGGGAAGGCATCCAGGCTAGACTAAGAGTCAGTAGTTCCAATGACCTCAAAGATCACAATAGAAATAAACTCCAATAATCAGAGAGATGTCTCCATTTGTGATGATAAAAAAAAAGTTACTCCTGGATACTCTAGGCTCCTGATGTGAGCAATGAATCTAGAAGAGCAGCTAGGGAAGTGATCTTGAGAAGTGGAGCCCAAGATTTTAGCAGATTCATGGAAGCACAGATTCTACAAAAAGAAGTGGTTCCAGAGGACCTAACAAGAGTACCTGTGAAAAACTCACTGATGGAACATACATACAGAGATTTCACTGATTAAGAAATAGATTCTGAGGTAGTGGGAATGAATAAGTCAACTTAGTATGAAGATACCCAAGACCCCCATTTAGGAATACCCCACTTAAGAACTAAGTAATGGGGCAGCTAGGTATCACAGTGGATAGAGCGCCAGGCCTAGAGACTCGTCTGCCTGAGTTCAAATCGAGACTCAGAACCTTACTAGCCATATGACCCTGGGCAAGTCACTTAGCCTTGTTTACCTCAGTTCCTCATCTGTAAAATGAGGTGGAGAAGGAAATGGCAAAACATTCCAATATCTTTGCCAAAAAAAAAACCCAAATGGGGTCACAAAGAGTTGGACACAACTGAAATGACTCGACAACAACAACACTGGAAAACAGTGCTAGTTTATACCAGGTATTTGTTATAGACAAGATTTGGGCCAGCAGGGAGTAGTACAAGGATTTTAGTGAAAGGCTGAAAAATGTATGATGCCTAATCTCTTCAAGGTCTGTAATAGTCACTGAAGTAGGAATGTTGAAATTTTGGATAATTGTTTGTCACTAAAAATAATTGATTTGGATTCAGAAGAGTCCATCTTTTGAATTCTACCTACAATACTTAACTCTTATATGTGATTGTGGGTAAGTCAATTAATTGCTCTAAGCCTGTTCCTGTAGGTAAAATAAGGATATATTACTTGCCACCCAGAGGCTAATATTGTGTATTATGCACACAATGTTTTTCGTATATGAAAGCACCATAAATGATAGTTATTCTTTTTTTTTGTTTTCTTCTGCTTTGTGTTTTTATTTTTTGTCAAAACATCCTCTTACTAAATTATGATCAACGTGTTATAATTATGGAACCTGTTGCAAGCTTCCTGGGCTGTCCAGTTAAAATGTGTTCCCAGGTTTCTGGGTATGCTCTCAAATCAATGAAAAAATGACTCATTTGATAAATAACTCAAGCCCTACATGCCACTTATCTCCATGAAGCATCCCAACAATTAAGATATGGTAGCATAGCTACCCAATGGGACAGAAGGGATAAGTAACAAAATCACGAATAACTACAGCCAACAAGAAACAAGGTGTGTGTGTGTCAGGAAACAATCTGAATTGCATTCATGCAATAGTCAATAATGGTTTAATATAGTAATACTTCCAAATATCTAGTAGCTATATTAAATGTAAATTAAAAGAGTGAGTGATGGTAGGGAATATCAGGGGACAGATCTCTGTAACTCATGTTATATTCCTTCTCCATCATTCTGTACAAACAGTGACCATCTTGCCTACACATCTATGACTAAAAATTTAAATTTAAACCATTCCTATGGCTTCCTTTACAGGCCCGCCAAGTATGTTAATTACGTAGAAGGAAAAACCATCATGTGCAAATCTTTTAACTTCTCTGAACTTTAGTTTTCTCACTTCTGTATCTATACTGTTTCCCCAAGTTGTTATAAGCAAAATGCTTGGTAAGCCTTAAATCTAAATATAAGTGTGAGTTAGAAGTATTCTTTCCTTATTTCCTTTTTAGCTTTAATCATTAACCAAGACCTCTGATACCAAAAAAAAAAAAATCACAGAAAATGGAAGAAATTCCATAGAGCCAAAGAAAGTACTTGGGGGAGGATAGGGGGAGGAAAGGAGAGTGATAAGGATCATATTGAATCTTTGTTTCAAATCCCATAAAAGATTTATTATTACTTTGTTTATTATTTTGTCTCTTTGGGATTCAAACCTGTGATTCCATTGGTCTAGGGTACTCTCAAAATGAGAAATTCCTCCTCTGATGTAGATTCACAATTCTTCTGTAACATAGTCTCATAGATTTCTTAGGCCAGAGAGAAGTTGACTTACCCATATAATATAGCTAGTATGTGTGAGACACAGAACTTAAAGCCAAGAATTCCTTGCTACAAGGCCAACCCTATATTCTTCAGGATTAAATATAAAATCCTTTCTTTGGCCTTTAAACCCCTTTATAACCTGGCCCCTTCCTCCCTTCCCAGTTTTCCTATACTTTACTCCCTTTAACCTAGTCTATAATCCAATGACACTGGGTCCCCTTGTTCTTCCTTACACAGGACACTCTATCTCTTCACTTCATGCATTTTCGCTGACTGGCCCTCCTCCCTGGAATGCTTTTCCAACTCATCTCCACCTTCTGGCTTTCCTGACTTCCTTCATGTTGCATGTAAAATTTACCTTCTATAAAAGTTTTTCCCCACCTCCCTTAATATTAATGCCATTCTTCTGACAGCATCTTCAATTCATCATATATATATATGTGTGTGTGTGTGTGTGTGTGTGTGTGTGTGTGTGTGTGTATTATTTGTACCTCATTGTTTGCATGTAGTCCTCCCATTAGACCATGAGCAACTTGAGAGCAGTGATTTTTTTTTTTGCCTTTCTTTGTATCCCCAGTGCTTAGCATAGTTTTAAGTGTCTTAAAATGCTTTTTTTTTTTAATTTGACTTGACTATCTATGTCACTACCTTATATAGTGGAAAAGAGGATTAAGAAACATTCTCCTAGATGGTCCAGGGTTAAGGAGGATTAAATATTATTTCTTACCATTAAGTGTCTGAAATATACCTATGGACAGGGAAAAAGAAGAGAATAAAAAGCAGAAAGGGGCCACAATCATAAGTCAATGAAACAAAGAATGAAGCTCTCTGAAGGACAACGAAGTGATTATAGCTGTGGAATTGTCTGACAGTGGGTAGGAAATATAGTCCTGTTTCATCTTTGAGGCAGCTGTAAGTTTTCAGTTCACAATTCTCAGTGCTTTAATGGGGCAAGGTGGGGTATTCTATCTCCTCCCTCCAAACTAACCCTGGTGAATTTTCCAATATGAAAAGTCAACCAATCTAATGTTGTAAAATTTCTTGAGACTTTAGCTCTAATTGTCTTTCTAAAGTCAAAGAGACAAGTGTCTAGGAATACAGAGTTGTCATTTATTCATTTAGGCTGTATGCCAATCAAATCTTCACTCTGTAACTATCCGCTATAATTATGATTTAAGGCAGCCAGAAATAAATATGGCTATTAAATTCAACCACCTGTATAGAGTACAAATTAGTTCATAAAATATGGTGGATTCCATCTCCAATTTGAAAATCTGGCCCAATCAAGCAATAAAGACACATTCACTTTTTCAACACAATCATTTCGGTCCAACAGAAATTCAGTGGTATGGGAATAGGGACAGAAGGGAGACTGGAGAATGCAGAAGATGAGAAAATTACACGGGGGAAAAAACCTGATGTGTTTTCCAAAAAGAATTCTATCTGGATTAATGTACAAATTCTAATATCTGCAATTCTGGTTCCTAAAATTGCTAATTGATCAGAGTTGTATCAATACAATAGAACAAAAGAAAAGCTAGATCCTAACTGCCCAGGTAATTTTTTAAAATTGAAATCTATTAATCAATTTAAAATTGTTGTCTTCAATAGAGGAAAGTAGGTAATAAAATAACTTTCCACTTCTACTGTGGACATGCACTTTCCTTCTATCACGTCAACATTCTATTTGTTTGCTATAACATTTATCTACCTATCTTTCATGGTGCAGCTCATTGCATTTTTAAAAGACACTTTCACCAAGAGCTAATTGAGCTTTATCTACGTGAATGAGCTAGAATCTGTCACTGACAGCCTGCAGAAGGCCATTTCTTCAATTGCTGAAAGAACTCAAGAGTCAGACATGACAAACTGCAGCTTGGAATACCTGGCAGCAAGCCTCTTAGTGCTGCAATGCCAAGATGCACTAATAAATTACTTATGTAACACATACTCACTTTATTTCTGTCATGGAACTTTGCCACCCTAAAACAAAAGTAAAAGATTTGATTTTCCCCCCACCATAGTTTGTCAAAGCCCTTCAGAAACAAAATGCATTATTTATTTTATACAAAACATAACTGCTGGCATGCTTACTCTGGTCTCTGAAGACAGTTTTCTTGTTTGTTACATGATTTCCTAAGAAGCAGGCTTTGGGCTTTGTGCATATCATGACCATGCTGCAGACGGGCAACTTTTAGTTCAGAGGGTCCTATTGGAGAGAAACATTAAAAATGTTTCATCTTGCTCTTACTGTCTTTTTGCAACGTGCTTCCTTTCCTTTTCATTTAATTCCTGACACAGATATTTCACATTTTACTCTTTTTGAGCTTTCCTTTACCCTTTAATGATTTCTATACACACACACACACACACACACACACACACACACACACACACACACACACACACACACATAGTAGAACAATGGAACTAGAGTCAAAGGACCCAGTTTCGATGCCAGTTTTTCTACTTTCTAGCTGTGTAATCTTGGGCAAATTACTTAACCTCTCTGGGCCTATTTCTGTAAAATAAGGCAATTTGACTGGATAAATGTTGTCAACTCAAATAGAAACAAGGGCCACTATGCACAAGGATCCACGCAGGTCTCCTACTATTTCAAAAACCGTATTAACATTATCTATGTTCTATTGTAGTTTTGTTTATTTTGTTAAATGTTACCAGATTACATTTTCATCTGGTTCAGCACTCAGGAGTGTTGCCTGCTGCATGCTGCCCCCTGTTTGACATTTCTGGACTAGATGACCTCTGAGTTTCTTTTTAATTCTAAAACCATTAACCTATTCTAACAGATACCTTGCTGTAAGTGAGAGGAACAAGAGTGAACCATTATAACAGAAATTACTTGTTGGTAACTTTTTGTTCATCCTTCATTCTCAAAAAGGACCAATGACATCAGGAGAGTGATGTCTTGACTTTCAAGCTAATTGGATTTAAGTGAGGCAGGGCTATGCATTGTCATCAGCCTCACTCTCTCCTCCAAAGTCATTCAGAGTCCACCAGCAAAATAGCTCAGGACGACTGGTGATACCCATCTGTTGGTAACTTAAAGGGTTGCTAAAAATGTATGTAAAATGGTGTCTTTTATATCTGGATGGCTGGTTCAGTTTAGCCATCAATTATGGGTAGCCACAAACCTAGGGGACTAAACATAATGCTGTGACAAACAGGGGTCAGGTCAGCAAAGATGCAGAAGTCAGGTAAGCAACAGAAATCAAGATGTTGTAAAAAGCCAAGGACCAAGACATATGAGCTATGCAATATTTGTGTTATGCCCTCAGAGGCCAAGAGATCAGCAGGGAGCTGGTTTTGCTGAGCATGGGAATGGTGGGATTGTGTCAGTCAAGCAAACTACAACCAGCATCAGGTGCACAAGAACTGTGAGAACAGAGAAAAATCAGAAAGGAAAACAGATATGAAGCATCTACAGCAAAGCAATACCAGGATACTATGGCATATAGTGTAGAAGAAAGAGCCTTGGATTTAGAATCACAGAAACTAGGTTTGAACCCCCAACTCAGCCACTTATAACTTATGTCACAGTTGTCATAAAATTTTCTCAATTAAAAACTGTAAAAGAAAAAAAAAGACTTGATACTTACTCTGCATATATTCGAAATTATTCACTGTGTTTCTTCTGTATATATTTGTACATGTACTTCTTGTTTCTCCCATTAGAATGTAAGCTCCCTCAGAGTAGTAAGTTTGACTCTTTGAATATGTGTCTCAAGTGCCTGACACAGAGTAGATAAACAAATGGGGGGTAGGGGGGAGAGAGAATTTATTTATCACGCAATATGTTGCAAAACACAATGCTAAGAGTACCAGATTTTAAACTATATTACAAAACAGTCATCATGAAAAAATCTAGTGCTGACTAAGAAATAGAGTGATGGATTAATAGAACAGATCAGGTATATAATACATAGTAGTAAATAACCATAGCAATCTAGTGTTTGACAAACCCAAAGATCCAAGCTTTTGGGGTAAGAACTTACCATTTGGCAAAAATTGCTAAGAAAACTAGAAAGCAGTTTGGCAGTAACTAGGCATAGACCAACATCTCATGCTATATACCAAAATAGATCAATGATTTAGATGGAAAGGGTAATATCATTAGTAAATAAGGGAGCATGGGAAAAGGTATATGTCAGATTTATTGATAAGGGAAGAGTTTATGACCAAATGAGATAGAGAGGATCACAAGAAGTAAAACGGATCACTTTGATTACATGAAATTAACACATTTTTTTCACAAACAAAATTAATGCAACCAAAATTAGAAGGAAAACAGGAAACTGGGGAAAATTTTACAGCAAGTTTCTCTGATAAAGACAACGTAGACAAATTTTTAAAAATATGAGCCATTTCCCAATTGATAAATGGTCAAAGGATATGAACAGGCAGTTTTCAGAAGAAAAAATCAAAGCCATTAATACTCACATAAGAAAAATGCTCTAAATCACTATTGATGAGAGAAATGCAAATTTAAAAAAATTCTTAGGTATCACCTCATACCTATCAGATTGGCTAACATGGGGAGAAGCCAAAATGGTGAAGTAAAAGCAGGAACTCACTTGAACTTTCCCTCAAACCCCTCCAAAAACCTGTTAAAAATGACTCTAAAATTCTAGAGCAGTAGAACTCACAAAAAGACAGAGTGAAACAGATTTCCTGACCAACACAACCTGGAAGGTCAACAGAAAAGGTCTGTTCCACCAGTCTGAGAGAGGAGAGCAATCTGCGCCAGCACAGACCAAGCCCCAGTGAACCCATAACAGGCCTCAGGGGACTGAATCACAGGCAGCTGTGGCAGTTTCCAGACTTCTCAACTCATACCTAAGACAACTTAGAAGGTCAGTGGGAAAGGTCTGTCAGACCTGGGTGAGAGAGGAAGTGGTCCAGCCCCCAAAGCATGGCCCTGGGGCAGCATTAGTGGCAGCAGTAGGCTGCTGCTTCTGGAAATCTCAGCCCATAGATGGTAAGGGGATCAAACTAATGATCAGAAGGAGATTACAGGGCTATCTTTACTGGCACTCAGGCAGGATTCTGTCGCTTTGCCCATACTTGGATCTGGATATCAGTCATATGTGACAGTCCTGGGACAATGAGGAGCACTGGAAAAGCAGAGCTTGTGGCAGCAGTAGAGAGAGAACCCTCCTCATAGTTTCAGGACAGAAAAGAGTGCTTGTGGTCACTCACAGACCTCACAGTGAATGTCAAAAACTAAAAATAAATAAATAAATTTAGATAGCAAAAAAAAAATTGGCGAACATGACAGAAAGGGAAAATGACAATTGCTATTGGGGATGTGGAAAAATAGGGACACTAATGCACTGTTGGTAGAGTTGTGAACTGGCCCAACCATTTTGGAGAGCAATTTGGAACTATACCTAAAAGGCTACTGATTAAAAACAATTCCAAAGGACCCATGATGAAAAAATGCTATCCACCTTCTGAGAGATAACTAATGAACTCTGAGTTCAGACGGAGGTATATTTTTTTCACTTTATTTTTCTTGGTTTTGTATTGTTTTCTTCTGCAACATGGCTAATACAGAAATGTTTTACATGACTTCACATATATAGTTGATATCATATTGCTTGCCTTCTCAAGTGATGGGAGATGAGTGGGAAGGAGAGAAAGAATTTAGAACTTAACACTTTTAAAACTGAATGTTAAATATTTAATGTAAGTGGGAAATATTTAATGAAATAAATAAAATATATATTTAAAAAACACTGTGCTTAGGGTTGAGCAACCAAGCAAGACAATCCCTCCCCTAAGAAGGAATTGGAAAGGAATGAGAGATCAGGGTTACTGGTGGGGAGTTGATAGTGATCCGAATAGAGATAGTATGGCTGGAGTGGGCAAGGGAGTGGTATGAGGCCTGGTTTGAGTCAAGATAAAGTAAAAGATGACCTATCAGAGTTAACAGACCTAGGAGTAGAGTCTAGGTTGACAGTGGAAGGGAGCTAGGAGTGATGTAAAAGCTTTATGATAGGCACTTAACATTGTGAAATATTGATTTAGGAGGTTGGACTATATGGTATCTATGGTCCATTTTGATTATATATCCTAAAATATTTTTTCAAAAATAGTGACTAATAAGTATGAATCCCCCAACAATTTATCTTGATGAAATAATATAAGGATATGTCAATTTTTATATAATTCCACACTAGGGAAATAGTATTAAAAGCAGCTAGTTATATATTTGAATTTGAGATGTGAGATTTTCAGCATTTTTCCTATGGTTTTCTATTGTATATACACATAAATTTTACATACGCATATATCCTGTCTTACTATGGTGCCACATCACCCGGACCTGGAAGATGGGGGCATTATTCATCCCAATACTCTCTGCCCCAAAACATTGCTTCATTTTTATTCCAATTATCCTGACATTCTGCTAACAAGTACTGGCTCTTGCCTTCACCATTTTCTATAGGATTCTTGGGTTCCCCTACACCAGTACCAAATTTGAGGAATAAACCCTGGGTTGTTACTAAAATAGAGAAATCAGTCCTTTGCTCAATGATGCCAAAATTTCAAAGTACACTGAACAATTGAGCTTAGTACTTAGCAAAAACAGTTGAAATAGGTAGTTACAGATACCTAACTTCTACTGATGTCACACAAAAAAGAAGTTCTTCCCCACCTGGCCCAAACTTGTACCTTCACTGATGATGACCTGCCTTGTGATATACCAGAGTCTCTGCCTTCTTCTCTTTACTAAACTGAAGGTGTATTTCATACCATTTTCTCTGATTACAAAAAAACAAGTTAATGGCTCTGAAAAGATCACAGGGTTTCCTTTGCCCTCCTCTTTCTCCCAGTTCCTTGAAAGTGACACGTCACCCACTTCACTGTTTCATGGTGAATGTTCTACAAAACACAATGGTCAAGCACATAAGGTAGATATATATAAAAACAGCTTAAAAGGGGTTCCAGCGTTACAAATTGCAAGTATCTTGTGATTTTATCCTGATTCTAAGTATCAACCATAGGTATAACCCAGTCAGAATCTCAGCCTCTAAGATCCCTTCCAACTCTTTTTAGTATAACCTGTATCTGACCAAGACTCCCTCTATAGCATCCTTACCAAGCAGCTATTCACCCTGTACATGAAGACTTCCAGAGAAGTGGAACTGGAGTTATTCAAGCAAAACCTGAGTGACCATATTTTGGATAAAGCTTTAGAGAGAATTCTTATTTAGGTATCACCTGGACTAGATAAACTCTAATGATTCTGTGACCCTGTGAATCTATAACAGCTACTTGTATTGGCAGCCAAATCTAATTTTTGACAATTCTCACTGTTAAGAAGTTATTGGTTTGTTTGGTTTGTTTTTTTTTAATCTTGGCATCAAGCCCAAACCTATCACTCTATAACTTCAATTCGTTGGTCCTAGTTCTACTCTTTGACGTCAAAAAGGCCAAATCTATACTCCTTAACAGATATTGGCCTTTCAAATGTTTAAAAATAGTGTTCATGTCTACCCTAAGTCATCATCTACAGGTTAAATATCCCTAATTCCTTCAATCAATCCTTACATACTGTGGAAGGTAAAAATGAAATGACTGAGGAAACAAAGGTTTGAGCTTCTGAGCATAATGATTTATTAAGCAATGCATGCCAAATGCCCGATGAATCAGGTCCAGTGCCAAAGCTGAGGAAGCCTAATAGTAGTACTCTCTTACTGAGATTCTTTTCAGCTTATCAATGCCCTTCCTAAAACATAGACCCTAGAAGTAAACATAACACTCCATACATGGTCTAATCAAAGTAGAGAAAAGCAGCATGATGACCTGAAATCTAAGCTTTTCTCCTTAGCTCTCTTATCTCTACTCCCTCACCCTTCAGCATCTTCTTCTTGACATTGTCATGGTGTTAGAGTAATTCTAATAAGTTATGAATTCAGCTGACCATTTGTTATGTCTCCACTGCAGAGACATAAACAAAGGTAGAAATAAATGTTTAACTCCAGGGCAACAAAATTTACTCAGTGCTTTTATTTTCTCATCAACTTAGAAGCAGGAGAACTTAGCACTTACTTAGCAAGAATAAATAGTTAAATTAGGAAGCTAGCAAAAGTCCTAGCTTCCACTCCCCAACTCTGCTTTTTCAACACAAGAAATTTCCTACATAGCCTAACTTTATGCTTCTCCCTTCTTAATGGTGACCCCTACAAGCAGTAACCATGAGTCTCTTAGAATACTAGGGTCTCCGTTCACAGGCATTGATTTGAGTGCTTCTTTAATGTAGTATGATTTAGACATGTTTTGTGCCTCTGATCCTGACATAAAAAGTACCAGATACCACTATGTTTCACTGACAGAATATCAACCCTTCAATCCTCAATTATGGGAACAATGGTCTAAAGCCTGAGCAAGTACCCATCTCCTATAGTTCCCTTACTCTCCATTGAGTTTTACATTTTGAACCACTCACTCCAACTTATCCCTGGCACCTAGACTCTTCCCTGTGTAGTTCCCAAAGGTATCTTCCCACACCTCCCTAAGATTGTGACCTGGTTCTACCTCATCTATTCTCTGGGTATGTCCATGCTGTGGGGCCCTGAAATTTGTCCTCATTTGTGACTCAACTTATTCCCACTAGCCCAGGTAACCTACCTAAAGCAGATCTCACTAGCTTCAGAAGGGCAAGTGTTGCAAATTTTAAACTCTTAATAAAGTTTTGAATTAAATTCAGTTGCATATGTACAGTGTTTCTATAACTATGATCTGTGATTATAGAGCATGAGATGTTAAATGAACATGCCTGAAATTGAGAAGAAGAGAAAGAATGCTGGGTTTGGAGT
The DNA here is from genome assembly GCF_003287225.1 of Phascolarctos cinereus. NCBI lineage: Eukaryota > Metazoa > Chordata > Mammalia > Diprotodontia > Phascolarctidae > Phascolarctos > Phascolarctos cinereus. The sequence goes on from NW_027555847.1 coordinate 194,615,207, forward strand.
TACAAGACTTGGGTTTAAAGCTGAATGCTAATACTTATTACCAGTATGACCTTTGACAAGTCAAATTTCATCTCAGAACCTTGGACTTATCATTTATAAAATGAGAGGATTCAACCAGATGGCCTCCTTGCTTTTTCCTAATTCTAAAATAATCTTTCTCCATCACCAGCAACAGATAAGTTCATGCAACTATGTAGTCTTCAAAAATCATCATCTTGGGAACTTGAAAACTTTTATGAGCAATGCAATCATTGCTCAAAACCTGTGGGATCTCCTCTTTTAGAACTGCCTGGAGAGGCAGTTTTGCTGACAACGAAAACTAACCTCATTGCTTTATAGCCACACCTTGTTTTTGACCCAAAACAGTATTACCCAGTTTGATGCTTCATCTTATTTGGTAGACTCAGTTCTAAATGACCTTTGTCTATTTCCAGATACCAAACCCATCCTCAAAAAGACAGACACCAGGTTGAAATAGGTGAAAGTGGAAGATGGGCATATTAATCATTCCATATGGGCACAGTTTAATCATGTTTTTCAAGCTCATTCATCACCAATGGAAACATGAGCGCATAAGGCAATATTACCTCACAAGTCATTCACTTGATGTAGTGCCTTCAAGGAAACCAGCTTGACAAGAAAAAGAACATCTGTTTAACTGACAACCTGAATTACAATGGCAAGAGGTGAAGTTTTCTTCAGAAGGTTCTATGTTCTCTTAAAATACCTGGGCCACCTACTTAGCAGAGAGGAATGCATGAAGTTGTGTCCATAAAATGAGTAGACCTCATTTGTCTTTTCCGGCAAACTTAGATTTCATGCTCTTTGTTTCTTAGGGTTGAAACAGGGATAGGAAGGAAGGAAAAGCAAAGAAGTAGAATTATGAGTCTTAGATTTTAGCAACTAGCTCAAGATGAGTATGCACTCTTTGTTATATTTTTCTATAGTGAATAAACCTTTCCAAGTTATTCTGTAGTATCTTTGAAAGAAAGCAGGCTAGTCAACTCTACATGCAAACAAATTCACCTACCTATATTTCTAATGAAAACAGAAACCACAGTACTTTGAAATTCAGTGAATTTTTCTCACCCTATATGTCTATGCCTTTTGTCCAGTATGTATGTATTGAAGGATGGAGGGCATATTTAAGGAGTGGATAAGGAGCTGGAGAGTACACTACTAGTACCCCTCCCCCCATCTGTGGTATCAAATTTTCCTCTCCTGTAAGAGTCTATTGTCATCATCATCATCATCATTATCACTAATGATGATGATACATACAAAAATAATGAAAAAAAAATATGTACAGCATTAATTCCTTCAGGTAGGTCCTTCTGCCCTGCTGTATTTTTGGTGCTATGGTGTGTCATGGTAGCTAGAAAGTCCCAGGAAGACTTGGGACCAGGTCTTGCCTCTGACACTTACTGTGCTAAGCTATATAACCATCAGCTTAACCTCTCAGTGCCCTAAGCAACTCTCTTAGACTATAAATTGCAGCATAGATCTTGATACATATTGGCAGAAGGAGTTTCCTCCTTGGCGATCACCTACACAAGTGAATTTACAGGTCCAGTCCAAAGTCAGGGGAGGAATATTGTTTTCTGTTTCTTCCAGTCCACTTGGACAAGCTCTATATTTTTGGTTGTTCCCCAAGGAACCAATCCAAAATTTCTATTCCCTCAGTACCCTTAGGACACTGAGTTCTTATTCCAAAGAATTTTAGGAACAAAAAACACTATAACCATCAATATCTATCTATCCTTCAATAGTTGTTTCTCTGGGCCTCCTCATCTGAGCCAACAATAAAGAATAGAATAGACTAATAAAGTCTCACTTGGATTCTTTCAATAAAACTTACTGAAGTAGAAGATAAAAATTCTAAAAGCCTGACAGTCCCTATTTATTAGGACACATAGCTTATTCTGCCTGAGGATGGAGTCTTGAAGATTGCTCTTCTACAACTGAGGAAACAACATTGCATAACAGAGAATACATTAGACCTAGTGAGAAAGCCTTGAGTTCAAATCATACTTCTGATACTTAATGTCTTGGAGATTCAATTTCTTCATTTGGAAAATAGGGACAATTATATCTGTATTCCCTATCAGAATATTGTCATTCCTCTCAGGCTATTGTCAGTCTCAAAATAGTTAATGTATGTGAAAGCATTCTGTAAATTATAGAAATGTTAATAATTATTATTTGTAGCTCTAGATGTTTTAAAACTGTGTTTGCACTTGAACAAAAGATAAGAATAGATGTAATGGTATTTTTTTATTAATTTGGATGAGCCTCAAATGATGGAATAGTGTACCTACGGTTGGGAGAATAGTATAGTCCTGGAGCCAAAATGGAGGAAGAGCCATTGTGGTAGTTATTATATTACAGTCACATAGACTGCTATATTACTATACTATTTCTTCTTGGCGATGCACTGTTCCACAAAATTCAGGGCCACTTTTTGGTACATGTGTCCCATGTAGAAAGTCATGGGAGTTGTTCTCAACTCTCATGATTGGTAGAAGATAATAACAAAGCTCATTATTAATACAATTTTACATAATATTTTACAGTTATAAAGTGTCTTGAACATAAAATGAAGGCATTACTGAGGGGTAGATGCTATATATTCTTTATTTGCCTTTCGAGAATTTTTTCAAAATTTATGTAATGTCAGTATCATTCTTCATACCTTAGAGATGGTCACACATCTTTTCCAGATTCTAGTACCCTCTATTCATGAGGCACAGAACACTCCAGTGAAAAAGCTTCTGATGTCATGAGGATTATATATTGATATTCACTGGGTCTCTGATGTCACTGATGTGGATACTTCCACTAACCTTACAAGTCATAACCTATCCATACCTTGTCAGCCTGGATGATTTGGTCATGTACTTCTACAAATCCTCTACAGGGGAGCTACTCAATGTACTGGATGCCTTTGCATAGAACTCTTGACACAATCAATGGATCAAGTGGCTGACCATCAGTTGTTGCTAGCTCTTGCCACATACTTAGTCTGTCTCCTTTTCTAAATATACATTTCTGCAATAGTGTCTTTCACCCACTTTTCCTATACAATTCTTTGTTGGCAATATTCTGTAGCCTATGTATTCACATTATGTGTTTCTCTATTGCCCTTTGGGTGAAAAATAATTTTAACTCTTTAAAGATTGTGGAATGGATTATGTGACCAACCAAATAGAGGACGAACATTTTCTTTGATCTTCACAACCTTTCAGACCTCTCCAAAATAGGAATTAGACACAAAAGATAAAATAATTTTCACCTATCTTCATGGTGTAGGGTACCAAGAACTCTAAAAAATTGAAATAATGGCCTAGAAGGCCAATCTAAGGATTAACTTCCTAACCTCATCATTTAGCACACCTTCCTGGGTGTGCTACTATCCACTGGGCTGCACAAGCTAACTGATGGGCTTCCAACAGAACTCAACTCCACTCTCTCCATCAATCCTCCTGAGGAAAATCCATTGCTGAAAAGAACCAAAAAGTAGAAGTTTGTTCTGGCTGGAACAGCAGTGGAGCAGGGCTCTGTGCTCCAACAGACACAAGCCTGAAGAACAGAGGAAACTGAGTCAGGATGCCAGTGTGCACAGCTCTCCACCAAGCCTGAGGAAAAAAAACTCAGCATCTAGCTGTGGCCAATTCAGTCCCATCATCCCCTACCCCACTAAAGTCACTTGAAGAAGAGACTGAGCTTGATGAAATATTAATTGTCCATCACGGGAGACTGAAACAACTTCGAGTTCCCAACTCCTGAGGTAACTGCCATCAAAGGAACAGTCAGAAAGTGAGCAGTAAGGGAATTTAAGAAAAAAGACTGAAAGTACCAAAGATCTTAGAAGGAAGAAACTCAGTTAAAAACAAAAAAAAAAAATTGGGAACAAGTAGATAAATCAGCAGGGAAGATATTAACAGAAAAGAAGATGGCTTCCAGATCAGCTAAATGAGTACATACAACTATGAATAAATATTATATGACAAAGAAAAAAGAATCAACACCTGACGAGGCAGAGGACCCTGTAGATTTTCAAGAGAGCATCCTTCAAGAGAGCAACCTTAGCAGGATGTTCTTGAATGGTTTAAGAGAGAAAAAGGACTTGTGAAAGTAGAATTAATGACTTGCACAGCAGAACTAATCAGCAGAACAGAAAAAGTCCATGAATCAAATACAAAAATTATAGAATAGACAGAAAGGGATGAAAAACAATCAAGAGAATAAGAAAATAAAATCTTTTTTGCAGAAGTTGTAGAAATTAGCAAAAGAAGTTGAAGGAGAGGAGAGGAAGCATTTGACTACCCAAAGGAAAAAGGGAAGAAGTGGAAAAGAATTAAATAACTAGATAAAAAGGAAAAAGAACTAGTAAGTTAAGCAAAGTTCCAAAACTAGGGAGAGGGGTAACAAACAGGAGAGTAAGAATCTTAAGAGTGAGCAAAAGAGACAGTATAAATAAGGTTACCCTAAAGATTGTTACATGTTGTGTTTCAGGGCCACACTACATCACTAAAATAACTGCATTAAAAAGATGGGTCTTTATTTCAGGGAGAAGCTTGGGTTTATTATAATCACCATGTAATTTCCCAAATGCAATCCAGCCCCCTTCCTCCTCCTATTCAGTTCCAGGCTTAGTTCTTGGCCCATCTGTAGTGTCTGTCCAAGTTTTACGTACTAATAGAACAGTGCTATGTCCTTCTCATTCAGCCAAATATTATGGGTTGAACAATAGGTATTCTTCATTCAGTTTGTCCTGTGTGGTGAGTTAAGCCAAACTTTTGAGATTACTTAACTTATTCAAATTCATTGATTATATATTCCAAGGCTTGATATATAATCAGGGCTTAATATGTCATCACAAACATGAACATCTGTAGAAATTTATCATCTACAGGGAATTCTTCTTAGAATCTACATTAAACATCTTCCATGACAATTGGAACTACTTTTAGAAAGCATATGTCTCCCTGTTTTATGTATCACTTGATATTAATAGTTAGAGGGCAATCAGAGTTATCAGTGTTGTCACATCTATTCACCTCATGTTATATGTGGTCGGTCTTAAGCCATTTGGAATCTATCATGGCACTCTCTGTATATGTTATCTTACCCTAAAAGTATGTCTCAAACTCAAATAAGTTCAGCTTCTTAACATGGTGCTATAGTCCTAATATGTTGGGAAGTGTTTTTTAATACATAACAAACTGAATGTTAATAATAATGATACTAAGTAATAGTAAAAGTAAAATTAATTCCCTGACAAAGAAAATTATTGTTGTTTTTTTTTTAAATTCAGACAGCATGCTTAATCTTGATCCTGTGTTTTCCTCATGGATGAACAACCATACTTTACAGTCGCAGTTATCCTATTCATATGTTTTATTCTTTGTCTCCTAACTCTCAAAGTCTCTTCCCTCTTTCCTAATCATTCTTCAGAATAGCATCTTTTGACATTACTCCAACCATCTGACCTGAACATTATCCAACATGGCTAGACTTCCCTAGAAGTTTCATGACCCTGCTGTGGGAGAAAAGCAAAGAAATTCTCAGTAAGGTCTAAACAGCTAAAATATTTTCATTGTATAACCTGTTTCAAAAGAAGAATCAAAACAGAAGATGAAGTGATAAGGCAAACAACATATGACGGGACTAGAATACAGATACCTCCAGAAAGTGTGAAGGAAACGCCAAGGTCACATAACCTATGGGGTAGCTTTGGAGTCAGGATATAAAAAGGAATTGTTTCCCACTAGCATCTGAGGGGCAGGAAAGGCTTTTAAAGGACATGGCCAGTGATTCAGGTGAATGGGTTCTAATATGAGTGAATGAGGTAAATAAAATCCTTGTCTTGGCCCAGAATTCCACATGCCATACTGAGGGATGGAAAAGCAAATTCTAGAGGATTTTGAATGGAAACTTTGGCTGACAAATATCACAACTATGAAAGTAGAATTGACTTACTACCAAGTCCAAGACCAAGAAGTATTTTTAGGAAGACTGTTAAACAGGTAGACAAATAAGCACCTATCAGGAGACAGCCAAATATAAGAACATTTTTAAAGTGTTCTGTAATAATATTGTGATAATACTGTACATGCCATATAATTAATAATAATACTTTAAAGTGTTAACTTTTTCATCTAACACAGAGCCCTTCCACCACTGTATGTTTACTTGAAAAATTTCACAAGTAAAGCCCTTTTAAATATCTGAAAACTTAATTGAGCATAAGAAGTTGGAGGTTAAAAACTACTAAGTAACAAGCTTGGTATGGGGCAGAGCATGGGGAACAAAGGAGAAAAAGATGGAAGGAAGGAAGGAGCATTGGGTCTTTTGTGTAAAGATGAGCCAGAGAACAAAGCCAAGGCATGTTCCGGTGTTCTCACAAGTATCAGTCAATTAATAAATATTTACTAAGCACCAGCTCTATATCAGGCATCAAATTATTTTAATAGATTTTGAAATTAAGTACATTCCATCCTTTCCATAAGAAAAAGTTTCTCTCTCTTCTTCTCTCCTTCAAAGATTCGTCATGATACCCTGACAGCATAATCATTTGCTATTCTCTTCTCATTAGGCATGCTTGTGGACACAGGCAGCTCTGTTTTTGTCCTATTTCAATAAAAATTATTGACTTAAGCTTTACAACGAATGGCTCTGATATAACTGATTGTCCTCCTGGTGTGTAATAATACTCATAAAAAGAAATGCTAGATATAAGGAGACAAGACGAGAAAGTAGGCAAAAATTGGAATCTTCAAGGGAAACTGTTTAGCATTTATAACTTCCATAAACTTAACCTTGTATTTGGCAGGCACTTTATAGTTTTCCAATTTACTTTTTAATTGAGTCTTTTTGTTAGCCACGTTTTGGAGCTATAACTCAAAGTCTTCTTTCAAAACCATACTACTTTAATTTACTTCAATTGATCTCTGCTTATATTTATTATTCTAGTGCTCAACATATATCACTTTCCATTTGGTCAATTCCAAATGCAATTTACCATGCTTCAAACTACTAACAAAGCAGATCCACATTAGTTACTATTTTATGTGAAGTGATCTCTCCACATTTGTGGTTAGCCCTGATCCTTGTTACAAACCATATTATGTAAGTCATCAAGTCACCGTGGCACCACTGAACTTATTTACTTGCCTGTCTATCAAGTTTAGCCATGCAGGTACAGAGTGACTTAAGGACAATAGGCATCAGGATATAGTAATATCATCTCCATGAGAGGAATAACAGCAAACTTGCCACTTAACACTTAAATACATTAATTATGTATGAGGCACTATGAGGGAAGAAGGAAGGGAGGGAGGGAGGGAGGGAGGAAGGCAGGAAGGAAGGAAGGCAGGAAGGAAGGAAGGAAGGAAGGAAGGAAGGAAGGAAGGAAGGAAGGAAGGAAGGAAGGCAGGAAGGAAGAAGAAAGAAAGAAAGAAAGAAAGAAAGAAAGAAAGAAAGAAAGAAAGAAAGAAAGAAAGAAAGAAAGAAAGAAAGAGAGAAAGAGAGAGAGAGAGAAAGAAAGAGAGAGAGAGAGAAAGAAAGAAAGAAAGAAAGAAAGAAAGAAAGAAAGAAAGAAAGAAAGGAAGGAAGGAAGGAAGGAAGAGGAAGGAAGGAAGGAAGGAAGGAAGGAAGAAAGAGAGAGAGAAAGAGAGAGAGAGAAAGAAAGAAAGAAAGAAAGAAAGAAAGAAAGAAAGAAAGAAAGAAAGAAAGAAAGAAAGAAAGAAAGGAAGGAAGGAAGGAAAGGAAGAAAGGAAGGAAGGAAGGAAGGAAGGAAGAAAGAAAGAGAGAAAGAAAAGAAAGAGAGTGAGAAAGAGAGAGAGAAAGAGAGAGAAAGAAAGAAAGAAAGAAAGAAAGAAAGAGAGAAAGAAAAGAAAGAGAGAGAGAAAGAGAGAGAGAGAAAGAGAGAGAAAGAAAGAAAGAAAGAAAGAAAGAAAGAAAGAAAGAAAGAAAGAAAGAAAGAAAGAAAGAAAGAAAGAAAGAAAGAAAGAAAGAAAGAAAGAAAGAAAGAAAGAAAGAAAAAGAATTTACTTATCACCTATTATGTGCCAGGCACTATGCTAAGCATTTCACAAGTACCTTCTCAGTTGATCCTCATAACTCTGGATGGTCTGTGCCATCATCATCTCCATTTTACATCTGAGGAATCTGAGGCAGACAGAGGTTAAGTACCCAGGGTCACATAGCTAGTAAGTGTCTAAGGTTGAATTTAAACTCAAGTCTTCCTGACTAAGGCCCAATGCTCTATCCTTTGTGTCACCTGGACAGCCATTAGCTACTGAAAGGGATTCAAAGATGGAACTTGCCCAAAAGAAGCTTAAAAATCTGGAAGTCAGAAAATAAAATTCACTGTAGTAAAGAAAAGAGATGGATTCTCTTCTGCTGAAAGAATCAAGGAGGGCAATCAACCTGGGCCTGAAAAGATGAGTAGGAAATCAACTCAACTATCAGTGATAGGGGGAGGAAGAAAGAGCAGCTTTAGCAAAAGTACAGAAGAGGGAAAATTCAAGACATATTTGTGAAATTTCAAGTATAGAATGCTTTTGTAGGCATGTGAAGATCCATGTGGAAGGAGTTTAGTATAAAATAAAATTTGTTGTTCTTCGCCATGATGGCTGACCATAAGAAGACATCAGGGTGAGGTAACACTGCTATTGGATCTCTTAGGCTCAGGGTCCTCCAGGAATGCTGGTCTCCTCAGTGCTCTACCTACTTCTCAATGTTCAAAATAATGTGATCAGGCACATGAATCTGTATTTTCTCTTATAAGAGAAGCACTGTTCATGTTCCCCCCTATTCTCTTTAAATCTTCATCTTTTTGATATCTCTTATAGATTGATTCCCTGAGTATAATTAAAATTGTGATATCTCCAGCAGAGATGTCTTCAGCATGTATCTGGTCCAAGTTCAAGTGTTGTTGTTTTTTCTTTTTTTTCCTGACTTCATCTTCTTAAGTGCTATTGGCTCTTCCTCACATCAAAAATAGGGGTGGTACATCTAAACAGCACAGTTCCACTAAAAATAATGAAAATCAATAACTATAGTTGCCAGAAGATATTATGTATCTTGTGTCTATTTTTTTCCTGTTTTCAGATTCATCTGCAGAAGCTTTCAGTATAATGTGGCTTAGATGTTTCTGATACTAACTTCTCTAAAGGCTTTCACTCCATGTTTTGTGACATTTGAGGAGGTAGCATTTGTATAGTGCTTTAAGATTTGCAACATGCTTTAAAATTTTTATCTAATTTTATCTTCAAAATAACCTTGTGAGATAGGTGCTATAATTATCCCCATTTCACAGATAAGGAAACTGAAGCAGGCAGAGAGATTAAGTGACTTGCCCAGGAGTATGCAAGCAGTATCTGTGGAAAGTAGAGTTTAGACTCAGGTTTGCAGAAATCAAACTCTCTAGCCACTGCACTAAGCTGATTCTCCTATAGAAGTAAACATATCTTTCTATAGAAGGCATTTTTGTTTTTATTTGTTACACTGGGCCATTTGGTAAGAGAGATCCTTTATGAGAAAGTATTATTACTGCTGGCTGGGAACAACTGCAATAGGTAGTGAATATATATATACATACACACACACACACACACACACACACACACACACACACACACACACACATATATATATATATATATATATATTATATATATATATATATATATATATATATATATACAGTTATTGCATCTCAATTCTATTTGCAACAATCCTATTGAAAAGGAAGGATTTGAGCATTATTCTTTTCCTCTTTCCAGATTTAGAAACTAAGGATGAAATGGTATGTGGCACATCTATTGAGCAATATAGTTGTAGTTCAAATTCAAATCTCCTAGCTACCCTCGTAATTCTTCCAGCTTTTTAAGGTCTATTTGGATAATGGTTCTGATGCCCAATATACTGATCTTCCCTCCCAATCTTCCAATTTAGTAACTATGACATTATCATCATCAGGTACTTGGATACAACTAGTGTGGAGAAATAGTGGGCAAAACTGTGCTTGGGCATACAGAGTTACAGTGCAATATACATGACATTAATAAATATTTCCCTTTTCCATGTTTGAAGAACCCTTTCCATTCTGAAGATCACATTCCTTGCTATAGAATGTAAGCTTCCCGAAGACAAGAAAAATTTCATTTTTATTTTTGTATCTCTAGCATTTAGCATAGCATCTGGCTCTGGCCTCTAGTAGGTTCTTAATAAGTGTGTATCAATTGAATGATTGATTTGCAAACTAAACTGTTTCTGCTCTTGTCTTTTCTTTTTGTACACCCTTACCATTCCCTCTCCTTTTTGCCTTCTACTTTTTCTTCTGTCCTTCCTTAGCATCTAATTTCCCTCTTTTGTCTCTTCTGTTCTATAAATGACACATCTCAATTCTGTGCTCAGTTCTATGCATGAGAAATGGGTGGAATAGAGGACAGAAGAAGTACTTTGACATGAAAAACCATGTCGTGCCTAACTTTTCTTCTTTGCATACAGTGCCTGCGTGAGGCAAAATTGGGAAGAAGATAAGCCTCCAACCACATTCAGTGTAGCTAACCTATCTTTTTTCTTTTCTCACCTTTCTTTTACTTTCTCATCTTTTCTGCCTTAGTCTTGTACCTAATACCCTCAAGGCTTTTTTTTTAAATCTCTTCTCCTTTATCTACATATGCTGTTGAGAAAAAAAATATAAACTGTATTATTTCCACCATTTTATGAATGTAAGCCAACATATATGCTTATCTATGGTTATGAAATGCATGGCTTCATCTCTTCGTAAAGACATATCTGGCACGGTACATAGATCTCTGGTCTTGGAATCAGGAGGGTCTGAGTTCAAATCCGACCTCAGACACTTGACACTTACTAGCTGTGTGACACTAGGCAGGTCACTTAACCCCAATTACCTCACCAGAAAAAAAAAAAAAAGAAAAGAAACATCTGGCATAACTTAGTATGTTATTGAAAAGAAGGCAGGAGAACCTTCTTCCTGTGTTGTATGAAAGAAGAGGATGCAATCCCCTTGTGAAGGATAGAAGAGGTCCTAGTAGCCTTTACAACACATACAGGGTTCATACAGTTAAGGCATAGCTCCCTACTCTGTGGTATCTTTTTTTACTGAGCCTGGAGTCAGGAAGACCTGAGTTCAAATTTGATCTCAGCCACTTACTAGCTGTATGACCCTAGGCAAGTCATTTAACCTCTGTTTACCTTTGTTTCCTCACTTGTTAATGTAAAATAATAGCACCTACCTCTCAGGGTTGTTTTGAGGATCAAATGAGATAATATTTATTAAAAACACAGCACAGTATCTGGCTCATAGTAGGCCCTATATAAATGCTTATTCCCTTCCCCTTTTCCTCTTGGCCTTGAAATCACATCACATATATAAACCCAGCACTGTCTACCAAACTCACTGACATCCAAAGGATGTTTATAAGCCTTATTGTGAATCAAGACTAGAGATTTAAGCCCTAAAGACCAAAATATCCATTTTGTACTGTCATTATAATGAATTAGAAAGAGGTTCCTTTATATTATTCTAGTACTTGCATAAAAAGGCTTGTCTTTTCTTCACTTGCACAAGTATGTATTTAATTTTCCTTTTCCTCAACTGATACATTTCTGTCAAATATTAATACTGAAAATGCAAATAGCACTCAAAATCTTGCCAACTATATGTAGTAGTCATAAATTAAAAGCCATGGTTTCCACATTTAAAACCACCAGGAAAGAGCCTTCATTAGATATAACCAACCACCAGGCATTCATTAATAAAGATTTAAAGGCTCTGAAAGTGACCCTTCAAGTTTCACAGGGAGCAAAGATCTTTTGTCAACCAATATTGGGGTAATTTAAGGATAAATGAATTGCAAATACTGTATTAAAATAAACAAGTGTGAAGGTTGTTAAAAGTTCATGAAGTAAAGAATGGAGTAAATCCAAACCAAAGCCATTCTTCTCTGTTAGGACACTTTCTAGTGTTCTTCCAAAAACCCCAAAAGAGAGTAGTGTGCAGAGCTCTGAAAAGGCACATGTAGGTCAAAAACTCCAAGTTTAGCATCACAGAGGCAGACCAAACAGAGAACTATTTCAGACTGTGCAAAGAGTTTTGCTTAAAAATAGCAGCATAAACATAGCTGTCCCCAATTCTCCTTCACTTTCACAGCCCCATCCAATTCTCTTAGGCCCAGAGCTGCCATTGATTTCCCAGGGAGCTCAACCTGCCAAAGACCTAAATTGGGGTGAAGAGATAGATATTTGCTATCAGGCTCACTCTCAGCTAACAGAGAACATCTGCCAGTTGTCCTTCAAAAATCTTTTTCAAGGATGAGATTCTTGCCTTGGAAACATACAGGAAATAAAAATGGTGGGGGAAGGGGGTTAAGGCATTTTTGGGGTTGGTATTTTTTTTAAGAATTCTACTGATTTCTTTGTGAACTCTTTGAAGAAAGCAAAGCCAGGGTCCTAGCTGACCCAATTTTCAAAAAGCTACCTGTTTGAATCCCCAGAGGGCAATTGGATACAAAGGTATTCGTTTCGGGTAAAATCAAAATAAAGTCACCAACATAGCTTTAAAGTTGGTTATATTAGAGATAAATTCACTAAGATGCCTATTGAAAATAATTAGCATCCACACTATTAATATTTTTTCTACTTGTTCACTGATAACAGTCCCTGTCTGACAATTACATTGTTGATTAGTATTTTCTAATTCATCCCTTCTTTGCCATATCAGTCATCAATGGTCTTTCCACATATCATTAGCCTAAAATACTACCACCTTTGGTGAGTAGGTTTATATTCTAAAGACACCTCTGTGCCCTAACATGAAAAAAACACTCAACTTATCTTACCTGAAATGTTGCCTCTTTTTCTTTCCTAGCATTTTTCATAATGCAATCCAATGGGATTGATTTTTCATCAATTAAGTGGCAGTGCATATTGTCCTAACATGTCATAAATTTCAAAGATTTCTCAATATCTTGTCATGATGAACCCAAATTTAACAGCATTCTCAAACCATGCTTCCACATATCAAGATATTTAATGTTTGTGCCAATGACCAGAATTTATCGTTTCTTGAATTTAATGGTTCTGGTGTCAGAGCTCCTTTCAAATTGTTTCAGCAGAAACTAAACTTTTTAAAGTCAATAAACCATTCCCCGACTTTAAAAAAAATATATATCCCATGGTTCTCTATTAGGTTGTTTCAATCATCAAAAAATGTGCTATTCACATCCAGGAGTTTAATACTTTGAAAAAGGTATGTTCTTAGAACATTATTCTCCAAGTTTCAGATGAGTATCCCAAATGAGTATAGTCTGATAATATAAATATCAAAGCAATGATCCCACAAACATGAACAAGATTCCTAGAATACAATTTGTTTAAAGAAGAGATGCCCCACAGATTAGCATTGACTGTTGAAATGTCTCTCAATTGGGGAAAGAGCAGCCTGGGATTTTGGTTAAAGAAGAAATTGCTTTTGAAATCTGAGCTATTGATCGTCATCAAACTGAGGCACAAGTCATTACTATTGGGGAATTCTTGGCAAATGGAAGGGATTGTATCAGTAGAAGACGTACATTTAATAGGAAACAATGGAAACCAAAGGGACAGCACAATGTAGGAATGAGTGAAGTAGAATTATAGAGTTACAGAGAAGACAAACAATCCAAAATTATGGCAACCATATGAAAGAACAGGGTAGCAAATAAATATATGGCAAGAGAAGCTATATATTGTAAAGCTGTGATCACTCTGAGGACCAGAGTACCCAATAAAGTTAATGAAGATGATGGAGCCCATGGCTTAGTATGATTCTGGTGTGTTGAACATAATAGTGTCTAGGGTCATCATTCTGGACAGCCCATAGCTTAGATAACACCTGATTACAAATCCATAAAATGACTGAGGGCAATAAAAAGCAATTAAGGAATAAATATGAATTTCAGCAAAGGCAGGGTGAAGGTAAGCACAAGTCCTAGCAATTGTTAAATCACAAAGCAAACTAAGAAAATAAAAACACATCTTAACACTGTGCCATGTGAGAATAAAGTCTTCACATAGAGGATATTTATGATGCTAGATTGAAATTTCATGTGAAATTTGGCCAAAAATGTTAATGGGAGATAATGATAGACAGACACATAGAGAAAATAGAGGTTGCTTTGATTATTTCATTCAAACTGCATATGAACATGACAGTTCCTGAGATGATAACAGAATTAAATAGTTCCAGTAAATTTAGGATATAGAAGTTAAAAAACAATTTGGAAAATGAGGGGAAGAGGAATATGGGAGGTTGGGAGGCATAGAAATCTAGTGCAGTAAAGAGATTCAATTAGAATGATAAGAAAAATAAGCTATTACTATGGATTATGAAAAAGGGTGTTATGATGCAATGTAGCATTTTTATTCCTTTTAGGTTTGCTTTTTAATCTTTTGAGTTATAGAGGATTTCTGCAGTAATAAATTATAGTCCTATACTTGACCCTACAGAAAACTCAAAAACACTTTCATCATTGGTAGACTTATTAGAAGGAACTTGTGTTATAGAAAGAAACTTCAGGAGTCAAAATGAAAGCCCAAGGCCAGATTCTCTACTAAGGGAAAGTGGGAATTGCACATCTTCTTGTGGTGTAATGGAAACAACATTATATTTGGATCTGTATTCAAATCCTGGTTCTGCTACTTATTATCTGCGTTATCATAGGCAAGACATATTACCTCCATGGGGCCCAGTTTCCTCATTTGTAAAAGAAGAGTGTGGACTAGCTGTTTCCCATGATCCCTTCTAGATAGAAATTTATGAGCCTATTGTCTACAAAATAAAATCCATAGCTGAATATCAAGCACAATTTTCTTCAGGATATGGGAATTTTAAAAAAGGAAAAAATAGAGGAAGGGAACATTATGCAATTCATCTTGAAAATGGAAAAAAAAGTAATCAATCAATAAGGATTTATTAAGTGCCTGTTACATGCCAAGTTCTGGGAAGATGAAGACAAAAAGGAAGCAATCCCTTCCCTCAACATTCTGATGTGGGAAGCAATATGTACAATATGAGTATATAGAGAAAAATCAACATAAAGCAGTTTAAGGAGGAAGGACACCAGCAGTTGGCATGAATAGGAAATCTTTCTTGTAGAACTAGGTACTTGAGCTGAATGTAGTTGATAGTAATTAAAGAGATCACTTAAAATAAAAGTGGTTGAAAACTATTTTTTTTCTTTAAGTCTTCCAAAATGGTTGACTAGGCAGCACTGTTTCAAACTGCATTAAGCTGAAACAAGATGGAGGAATGAGCTGCTTTTCTAAATTCTCCCATTTTCTGTGTAGCCCCTTGTTCATAAGCCTGGGAGACTAAGAAAGCAGAAAGTATCTATGGCAACAGAACAGACTTTTACCCAGACTTCACAGCATCTGTAACACTGATGTTGAGGGGAATTCTAGGAAGAAGAACACAGAAGGCAAGCATGGGGGGGGAGGGTCAGACTAAATTCAAAATGTGTACACTATTGATGGCAAAATGATTTGACCTAAACTCCAAAGCACTTCCACACAACCTTTGGAAAAATGGGGTGGGGGGAATTGTTACCTATGGGCTGAGGAAGGAAGAAATGAAGAAAACAAAGGAATGAGGGGAAAATGAGAGGTGGAGGCTGGAGAGGGGGAGGCCATAGCAAATGAGAGGCACCATGCAGAGTAACAGAGAACAGATGCTGAAATCTTGCTATCACCATTCACTTTGAAGGGTCTGGCACAGGGTGGAGAGGATCAGAGACAGGTGATATTTATTTCCTATCTTCCTCTTTCCAGAAAGGAAGTCAAATATCTAATTGGGCTCTTTGTTCACTTTAACTGTTTTGTTTCCCTATTGGTTGGGGAATATTACACACACCTTTTTTAATTGCACATTTTGGACTTTAAACTTTTAACTCAATAAATGAAAATTGTGACTGGGAGTAAAGTTGTTTTTTGTACTTTATTTATTGCTGGTGTGAAAAGAGGAAGGGGAGAGAAAAAGAGAGCATTTTATTTCCTATTTAGAGAAAGGAGTATATCTGATGAGTGCAAGCAGATCTCTAGGCTTAGAGCTAATTTAGTTGGGCAAAAGGCCAACTGATCTATAAACCAGTATTGGATTAGCCCAACCAGGTAATGAATTTGGAATTTAGATATCTCTAGAAATAAAATCACAAGCCATTAAGAACAGAAGGCTATGAGGGATCAAGGATATGCATTTTTCTTCTTTTCCTTTTTTTCACAGGTGGCAGCCATTTAGCCAATAATATTAGCCAACATTTGCATACCATTTACTATGCACTAAGCATTATACAATTATTATCTCCTTTGATCCTCACAACAATTCTGGGAGGTAGGTGCTATTATTATCCCTATTTTACAGAGGAAGAAACTGAGGCAACAGAGGTTAAGTGACTTGCCCAGGGTCACACAGCTAGTATATGTCTGAAGTCAGATTTGAAGTCTTTTTTGATGCCACGCCCATCATTCTACCCATTTCACCCCCTTGCTACTATTCCAGGCTTTAAGAAGCAAGCCATACCTCATGGAGATAAGAGGAGGGAGTTTGGAAAGGGAAAGCCATTCTCCTGAAGGTATATGAACTTCTAGGGAAGTTCCACCCACATGAAAGGTGGGGGAGTGAACTGTACCTGTAAATATTGCCTAGTTCAGTAAGTGAGCAACTCATTCTGCCTCACTTCCCAGTGCCATCTAGTGTTTCCATGTATATGGTATGCGAGTACTCATCTCTGGCAACCAGCATATTCTGGTCAAATTGTGTCAATAGACTGTTGTCAGGAAGGAAAGCATTGAGACCTTTGCTGAGCTAGAAGGATCCCAGGTCAGATGTCAGTGAAAAGAAACAAATTTTAACATGCAGATTGAATAGGATATGAAGCTAGAGAGTAAAAGCAGAGTCTCCTCTTTTCTGAATCTTTAGATTTTCATGCTTCTGAAGGCTTATAGGCAATATGCTTAAAGTAACACCAGGATCATGAAAAGATAAATTCCTCTATCTCCTTTCTGAATGCACACTTTATTTGTGTGATCAGTTGCTAATATTTTATTGGAACTACAAACTCCCCATACAAAGATGTTGAAACCACAGAATGCTATTGTCGTAATTTACTTACATTTTAGTAAAGCATCTGAAAAACTCTCATGTTATTCTTATGGAAACATGAGGATTTATGAGCTAGGTGATAATGCAGTTATCTGGATTTAAAATTGAATAGCAGAACCTGACATGTAGCCACCAAAGACTTTCGTGTTAACTTAGAAGTAGGTTTCTAATGAAATACTCTAGGAATCTGTGGTTGGTCTAATGCTATTTGATCTTCTTATCGATGACTTCAATAAAAACATAACATCAAATTTGAAGATTAAACAGTGGATACTGTGATGGACTAGCAAAAGGTAGTCCCACTATAGCCTATTGTTTACTGTAATCTAGACTGATTGGTTCCTTCACATGGTTGCCACTACAACACCAGTGGTCATTGTAAAACTCCTGCCTAGTCACATCTGTCACTGGGAATCCTTAGTTTCCTCTGCAGCTCAGCTCAATTGTGATCTCCTGTAGGACTACTTTATTAGTCCTCTTAGTTGCTAGTGTTCCCTCTTGAAAAAAAAAATAGCTTGTATTTCCTTAGTATATATGGTATATTTAATAATATGTCTCTATTGAGAGACAGACAGACAGAGAGAAGACAGAGAGAATTTCCCTGAATGTCATGTAAATGATTTAAATGCAGGGAAGGTTTCATTTCCGCTATTGTACCTTCAACACCTAGCACAGTGCCTGGCATTTAAAAATGCTTATTGAGTGAAAGAGGATCGCAAGGAAATATCCAATGTCAGGTTTTGTTTTGTTTTGTTTTACTTAATCACTTATTTTATCTTGCTCAACAATTGTTTCAGTACTTTAAAAAAACTAGCCTAATTTGCATGGAAGCAGAAGTTAAGATATTAATCCTAACACACTATGAGACTAGAAAGAAAAGGATAGATGAGAGAGATGTTGTGAGATACAGTCAATAAGACTTGACAATTGAATGACTATGAAGAAATAAGTATAAGTAGAGAATTAAGAATGACTTCAAGTCTGCAAACCTAGGTGACTTGAAATTTGATGGTACCCTTGACAAAATGGTTATCAAAGGGGGCATATTTACAGAAAAGATGAGTTCTGAGATAGATAGATAGATAGATAGATAGATAGATAGATAGATAGATAGGTAGATAGATAGATAGATAGATAGTCAGATACGTATAGATATATGTATAGATGTATGTGTGTATGTATATGTATAAGGTTTGAGATTCCTATGTGAATCCAATGAAAAATATCCAAGAATCAGTTGATGATGCAGGAGTAGAACTAGATAAATAGTTTTGCATAGAAATGATAAGTGAACCCATGAGAGATGTTAATATCACCAAGAATGAGAGTAGTAGAGAGAGAAGATTGTTATTGTTTGTCCTTAGTTTTTTTCTAATAACTTATTCATTTTTAGTTTTCAACATTCACTTCCATAAGATTTTGAGTTTTAAATTTTCTCACCCTCTCCCTCTCTCTCTCTCTTCCCTCCTCCCCAAGATGGTATGCAATCTAATATAGACTCTACTTATACATTCATATTAATCATATTTTCCTATTAGTCATAATATGAAGAAGAATTAGAACTGATGGGAGGAACCATGAGAATGAAGCAATAAAACAAAACAATAAAAGAAAAGGAGAACAAATAGTATGCTTCCATATGCATTCAGAATTCATAGTTCTTTCTCTGGATGTGGATAGCATTTTCCATCATGAGTCTTTTGGAGTTGTCTTAGATCCTTGCATTGCTGAGAAGAGCCAAGTCTATCAAAATCAGTCATCGCACAATGTGGCTGTTACTATATATAATGTTCTCCTGGTTCTGCTCATTTCACTTAGCATCAGTTCATATAAGCCTTTCCAGGTTTTTCTGAAGTCTACCTACTCATCATTTCTTACAGCACAATAATATTCCATTATATTCATATACCACAACTTGTTCAGCTATTTCCCAATTGATGGGCTTCCCCTGAATTTCCAATTCTTTGCCACCACAAAATGAGCTGCTATAAATATTTTTGTACGTGTGAGTCTTTTTCCTGTTTTTGTGATCTCTTTGGGGACACAGACCTAGAAGAGGTATTGCTGAGTCAAAGAATATGCACAACTTTATAGTCCTTTGGACATAGTTCCAAATTGTTCTCCAGAATGGTTGTCCTTAGTTCTTGAAGAGGACCAATGATATCAGAAGGGTGATGTCTTGACTTGCAAATGAACTGGATTTAAGTGAAGCAGAGCTGTGCAAATTCATCAGCCTCACTCTTTCCTCCAGAATCATTGGAGTTTATTGGCAAGACATAGGTTAAGATGACTGACAATGGCCCCAGATGCAGTGGGAGACTATGATCTTTCCCAGGTCTCAGTTTGTCTGAGGCAATGCCCATTCAATAATTAAATGCTAGGTAAGAATTGAGGTGAAAGGTGGCCAGTTTGCCTTCGCAAAAGAATCAATCTGGGAAAGAAAGACCTTCAGAGAAGAGAAGTTTCAGGAGAGAATCTTGGGGTACACATATAGTTAAGGGATGAATGGGACATGGATGATAAGTCAGTAGAGAGATGAAGAAATAACCATATTGGTAGGCAGAGAATCATTAAAGCAGTCACAAAAATATAGAGGACAGATTATCCAGGAATGAGTAGTCAGCAACATCAAATACTGCAGAGAAGTCAAGAAGCATGAGAAATGAGAAAAGATCATTGCAAATGGTTGACTTGGCAATTGAGAGATCACTCTTAATGTTGGAGATAGCAATTTCTGTTGTGTAAAGAGGTCAAAAAGCCAGAATACAAATAGTTAAGCAGTTTCCTAGAGGAAAGGCACTGGAAGAAGTGAGCATAGATAGCTTTTTCTAGGAGTTTGGCTATGAATAGGAGGAGAGATTTAGAACAATAGCTTGAGGGGCTGGCGACATCAAGTGAAGGGGGGTTTTTTTGTTTGTTTTGTGCTTTTTTTTTTTATACAAAGCTCTGAATCTGTTTGTAGGCAGCAGGGAAGGAGACAATAAAAATAATAGTAATAACAGTTAACTCTTTTATGCCACTTGAAAGTTTACAAAGCATTTCACATATGTTATCTCATTTGGTACTCAGGACAACCTTGGAAAGTTAGTACTATTATTATCCCCATCTTACAGATGAAGAAACTGAGAATCAAAGGGGTAAAATGGTTTACATATTTTCATATAGCCAGTAAGATTTGAGCTCAAAGTTTTCTAATTCCAACACTATTCACTGGGCTACCCAGTTGTGTCATAGGAAAAAGTTAAAGATTAGAAAGAGGAAATGGTTTCAGTAATAACGTCTTACAAGAAACTGTAGGGAATGGGAACAAGGGCACATGAAAAGGGATTCATTTATTTGAGCATTTCTTTTTCAGTTGAGTAAAGAAAAGAATTGGATATAATAATAAGAGGTTCTGAGAGGTAGTATGTAGAAGAAGAAGCTTATGCTGAATGGCCTTTACTTTTTCAATAAAGCATGAGGTATGGTCTTCTGTTGAGCCACAGAAGGGAGGGGATGTGGAAGTGTGTGGTGTGGAAGGCTTGAGGAGAGAAGGAAAGGTTTGGAACAGGTGCTGTGGGGAATGTGATAGAGATATCAAAGTCAACAGGATCATCCAGCATGCTGTAAAATGGGAAATCAAATTTAGTCTTTGGTGTTTTAGCTTTCACTGGGGACTTGATAAAAATAATAAACCCTTCAACAGAATTTGCAGAGTTTTTTTATCCACATTAGTGCCTAGCACAGTGTGTTGACACTGAATGTCCTAAATAAATGTTTGTTGCATGGATAAATGAACAATTGAATGAATCAAAAATCCTGCAAATTAAAATGCTAAATCTTTTCTAATGGCTTACTCCCATTTCTCTTTGGTCTACTTTAAATGTACAGGTAAATGAGATGATTACTTGATTTCTTTAGCCAGGCCATTTGAATCAGTGTCATTTTAATTTGTAAGTATGAATCTGTGTGAATAAGGTTATGAAATTATGAAAGATGCAATAGACACATAACAAAAAGAGGATCATTAGTGAACCGCTAACGATGTTTGGAGTATTAGTGCTTGCTCAATTACTGCTGGATAAAAAAGATGCTTTCTAACAGCTGACTCTACTTAATTTTTCAAAGCATGTTAAATCCTTCTATGTTGTCTTTGTGGGCTTTTATTTACAATGCTTTCATTTCATTACTCTTACACAAAGATTTCGGAATGGCAGAACACCATCTAAATAAATTCAGTTTGAAATCCCACACTGTAATTATTGAATCAGCACTTGGTTTAATCTTCATTTCCACATTACCCTTTCTTCCTCTCTAATGTCTCTTATCTGTGGACCTATTTAATTTTACTTACCATACTTATCACTTTTTAAAATAAATAATTAATTAATTGATTTTTAGATTTCAACATTCACTTCCACAAGAATTAGAGTTCCAAATTTTCTTCCCCTCTCCCCCCTCCCCAAGACTGCACATTCTGAATACCCCTTCCTCCATTCTGCCCTCCTTTCCATCACCACCCCTTCTATTATTCTCTTCCCTTTCTATTTTCCTGTAGGGCAGGATAGATTTCTATACCCCTTTGCCTGTATATCTTATTTGCCAGTTGCATGTAAAAACAATTCTTAACATTAGTTTTTAAAACTTTGAGCTCCAAATTCTCTCTCTTCCTCCCTCCCCACCCATCCTCACTGAGAAGGCAAACAGTTCAATATAGGTTATACATGTGTAGTCATGTAAAACACTTCCATAATAGTCATGTTGTGAAAGACTATATTTCCCTCTATCCTATCCTGCCCCCCATTTTTTCTATTCTTTCCTTTGACCTTGTCCCTCCTCAAAAGTGTTTGCTTCTAATTACCTCCTCTCCCAATCTGCCCTTTCTTCTGTCATCCCCTCCTCTCTTATGCTCTTACCCCCTATTTTCCTATAGGGTAAGAATGATTTTCATACCCAGTTGATTGTGTATTGAGTCTCCTTAAGCCAAATCCAATGAGAATAAGATTCACTCATTCCTTCCCACCTCCCCCCTCTTCCCCTCCACTGTAAAAGCTTTTTCTTGCCTCTTTTATGTAAGATAATTTACCCCATTCTACCTCTCCTTTCCCCTTTCTCCCAGTACAATCCTCTCCCACCCCTTAATTTTATTATTTTAGATATCATCCCTTCATATTCAACTCACCCCATGTCGTCTATTTATATATTCCCTCCAACTACCCTAATACTGAGAAAGGTCTTATGAGTTACAAATATCATCTTTCCATGTAAAAATGTAAACAATTCAACTTTAATAAGTCCCTCATGATTTCTCTTTCTGTTTACCTTTTCCTGCTTTTCTTGAGTCTTGTACTTGAAAGTCAAATTTTCTGTTCAGCTCTGGTCTTTTTATCAAGAATGCTTGAAAGTTCTCTGTGTCATTGAATATCCTTTTTCTTCCCTGAAGGACCATACTCAGTTTTGCTGGGTAGGTGATTCTTGGTTTTAATACTAGCTCCTTTGATCTCCAAAATATCATACTTCAAGCCCTTCAGTCCCTTAATGTAGAAGCTGCTAAATGTTGTGTTATCCTGACTGTGTTTCCACAATACTTGAATTGTTTCTTTCTGTCTGCTTGCAATATTTTCTTCTCGATCTGGGAACTCTGGAATTTGGCTATAATATTCCTAGAAGTTTTCCTTTGGGGATATCTTTCTGGAGGTGATCAGTGAATTCTTTAAATTTTTATTTTACCCTCTAGTTATAGACTATCAGGGCAGTTTTCCTTGGTAATTTCTTGAAAGATGATGCCTAGACTCTTTTTTTATCATGGCCTTCAGGTACGACAATAATTTTTGAATGATCTCTCCTGGATCTATTTTCCAGGTCAGTTTTTTTTAATGAGATATTTCACATTGTCTTCTTTTTTTCATTCTTTTGCTTTTGTTTTATAGTATCTTGATTTCTCATATAGTCATTAGCTTCCACTTGCTTCATTCTAATTTTTAAGGAATTATTTTCTTCAGTGAGCTTTTGGACTTCCTTTTCCATTTGGCAAATTCTGCTTTTTAAGGCATTCTTCTCCTCATTGGTTTTTGGACCTCTTTTGTCATTTGGGTTAGTCTATTTTTTAAGGTGTTATTTTCTTTAGTATTTTTTTGGGTTTCCTTTAGCAAGCTGTTGGCTCATTTTTCATGATTTACTTTCATCACTCTAATTTCTCTTCCCAATTTTTTTCTCTATTTCTCTTACTTGATTTTCAAAATCCTTTTTGAGCTCTTCCATGGCCTGAGACCAATTGATGTTTTTCTTGGAGGCTCTAGATGTAGGAGCTTTGACTTTGTTGTCCTCTGGTTGTATGTTTTGATCTTCTTTGTCACCAAAGTAAAATTCTGTAGTCTGAATATTTTTGCCTCTGGTTGCTCACGTTCCCAGCCAATTACTTGACTTTTTAACTCTTTGTTAAGGTAGGGTTCTGCTTCCAGCGTGGAGGGTGTACTGTCCCAAGCTTCAGAGGTTTTGTGCATCTTTTTTCAGATATATTTCTAGGGACCTGTAAATTTTCAGTTCTTCCAAGATGGTATGAACAAAAAAGAGATGTTTACTCCTTTCTTGGCCTGTGCTCTGGTCTATGGGTGACCACAATTCTGCCTTGGAACTGTGAGGAGAATTCCATCTCCATTGCCACCACAAGCTCCTCTTTGCTAGCGCTCCTCACCCCAGGACCACTACCCGGGACTGTGACCTAGATCCAACCATGGTCAAAGTAAGAGAATCCTGCCTCAGTACCAGGAAAGATATCCCTCCTGAAATTTCCCTCTGCTCAGCCACTCAATGCCCCCACCATCTGTGGGCCGAGATCCCAGAAGCAGCCACTGCTAGTGTGGCCCAGGGCTGCACTACGGCCAGGGCTGGCCCAAGCTCCTTTATCACCTAGGTCTGACAGACCTTTCCCACTGACCTTCTAAGTTGCCTTTGGTGTTTGTGGGTTGAGAAATCTGGAAACCACCACAGCTGCCAGTGATTCAGTCCCCTGCATCCTGCTCCAGGTTTGCTGGGGCTCTGTCTTTGCTGGCATAGCCCACGCTGAACTGTGCTCCTCTCCCAGCCTGGTGCAACAGACTTTTCCTATCAACCATCCAGGTTGTCTTGGGCTGGACATTTGTTTCACTCTGTCTTTCTGTGGGTTCTGCTGCTCTAAAATTTGTTTAGAGTCATTTTTACAGATACTTGGAGGGGTTTTGGGGGAGAACTCAAAGAAGTCACTGCTTTTACTCTGCCATCTTGGCTTCACCTCCTCCCCATACTTATCACTTTTTATATCTTTTTTCTTTGTTTTAGACTTGAATACTAAAACTTACATAAGAAAAGAAAAAGAAAATATTATTAACTTAAATATGAAAACTTAAATATAAAATAAGAAAATGAAAAAAACATCATGTGCACAGCAGCATGTAAGAGGATTCAAAATATATAGCAATAAATTTCTACTTCAAGAAAGCCTATATATTAAATACTATGTGTTGAAAACTGTCCATCTTTTCTTTGCTTCCTTGTAGGTTTTCTTTTGTTCTCTGCTATACACTTTTTACTTTGTTCTTTTTCCCCCCTCCCCACCCAGAGGCTACAATTGAGCATGGATATTTATATATGCATATACTTACATTTACACATGTATACATATGCATATATCTATACTTTCCCTAAGAGATTCTACTCCTAATCTTTGTTTTTATGTTTGTTTGTATCTTATTTCCTATCCCTCCTGATTCCTCTAGTTTATTTCTACCTGCTACCCTACCCCCCTCCAATGATCCCTCCTTTATCTTCTCATTCCCATAAATCTGAACACCCTTTTATATGTCCCTTTGACCTATTCCCTCACCCTGTCTTCTAAAGATCCCTCCCTTATCCTCTCAAGGATCCCCCTCTTATTCTCCCATTCCCATTAATCTAAAAACCCTTCTTTATCCCCCTTTAACCTATTCCCTCATCCTCCCCTCTAAAGAACCTTCTTGTATCCTCTCCCCTTCCCTGTCCCCTTAGTGTCTTATTTCTTTCTAAATTTAGAAGACTTTGCCCAATTCTAATGTTCAAGAAATCATTTTCTTCTTTAACATTCTGGATCTCATTTTCTAATTGGTTGGCTTTCTTTCAACAATATTCTTGCTTTTCTCGTATTGTTAGTTTTTCCTCCATCTCTCTTATTTAATTTTTCAAGTCTTTCTTTAAGTTCTTCTATGAATTCTTTTTGGGCAGGTGATCATTTGACATTACTCTTTATGATAGAAGAGGGTTTCTTTGCTTCACTACCCTCCTCTGAAGATAAACCCTGGTCTTCTCTATTCCCATAGTAACTCTCTATGGTTGGATTCTTTCTTCTTTGCCCATGCAGTTTTTTAATAGCTTAATTTTTGTAATCACCTCTAGTCCTGGGATACAGGGATGGTGCCTCTGGCCTCAGAACCTCCTCCAGTTCTCTTCTCTGACCTTGAACCCAAACCCAAGACCCCCAGCCTCCTGTAAGTGCCCATAGCCAGTGGCTTCCTGCCCCTTTGCTTCTGCACTCACAGGGCACGTCCCTCTTGCCAGCACAGCTTGGTCTGACATCCCTTGTCAGCAGATCCCTTGATCTTCCCCAGCTCAGACACACAACTCTCCCCTCCCTGTGCCAGGGGTAAAAGTTCCCATGGCTGGGGCTGAGGTAGCCTCACAACCCAGCTAACCCCAGGCATTGCTGCTTGTTGTGTAAGTGTTCCTCATCCTGGAGATACTTATTCTTCACAGGGACCAAGCCTCATCCCCAGAATTTTCTATAGATCTCGGATGGTTCCAGGATGACCCCTGTTCTGCCCCTTCTCTTGTTTATTTTTACCACTTTATGTTTGCCCTGAGGTGCTGTTTTATCTCTTTTGTGGAGGAAAATCTTAAGAGCTTGGAATATTCTGACCTACTCTGCCATCTTCCCAGAATCCTCTCTTCATGCTTATCCCTTTTAACCAAAACCCATCACATTGGCCTTTAAAACATATTAATACAGGCATACAAAGATGCTAGTATACTATGGGAGGGCATGGCTTCCCATTAACCCTTCCCCTAATTGAAGCACACCACCTCCACCCCCAACCACTCCCATGATTTGCCAACACCAGAAGCCCACAGTCCACACGTTCCTATATATATATATATAAAAGTTGTCAAGTAAAACTCGGTATAGAAGATGTTTGATAGGTAGTAGAAAATATTACCCTTTCATTCCCCAGTTGATAAATGGTCAAAGGATATGAACAAGCAGTTTTCAGATGAAGAAATTAAAGCTATCTATAGTCATATGAAAAAATGCTCTAAATCACTATTGATTAGAGAAACGCAAATTAAAACAACTCTGAGGTACCACATCACACCTATCAGATTGAATAACATGACAAAATATGAAAATGATAAATGTTGGAGAAGATTTAAGGAAATTGGAACACTAATGAATTGTTAGTGGAGTTGTGAACTGATCCAACCATTCTGGACAGCAATTTGGAACTATGCCCAAAAGGCTACAAAAATGTGCATACACTTTGATTTAGCAATATTAAGACTGCATCTATATCCCAAAGAGATCATAAAAATGGGAAAAGAATCCACATGCACAAAACTATTAATAGCAGCTCTCTTTGTGGTGGCAAAGAAATGGAAATTCAGGGTATGCCCATCAATTGGGGAATAGCTGAACAAGTTGTGGCGTATGAATATAAGGGAATACATCCATTTCCACAAGAAATGATGAACAGTCAGATTTCAAAAAAACCTGGGAAAACTTGAATAAAGTGATACTGAGTGAAGTGAACAGAGCCAGGAGAACATTATACAAAGTGACAGCAACATTGTGTGATGACCAACCTTGAAAAACTTAGCTCTTCTCAGGAATGCAATGATCTAAGTCAATTCCAAAAGACTCATGATGGAAAATGCTATCCACATCCAGAGAAAGAATTATGGAGTCTGAATGCAGATTGAAGCACACTATTTTCTCTTTTGTTTTGTTTTTGTTTTTTTGTCTTTTTCCTTTTGTTCTGATTCTTCTTTCATAGCATGACTAATGTGGAAATATGTTTAATATGATTGTACATGTGCAGCCTATATCAGATTATATGCATCTTGGGGAGGGGGGAAATTTAGAACTCAAAATCTTACAAAATTGAATGTTGTAAAGTAAATGTGTGTGTGTGTGTGTGTGTGTGTGTGTGTATGTGTGTGTGTGTGTGTATGTATGTATGTTAGGGAGAAGATTCCAATTCAAATGTACTTAATTGTTATCCTTATGTATCTATCCCCTCTTGGATCACTATCTCATCATGGTTGAGGGGCTTTTGTATGCCACAAAGATTTATCCAAAATGGACAGGTCCTTGTGGAGATTTTCTAACAAAAGGTGACCTCCTCGAAAAAGAACTGACAAAGCACTCTAGTATCTTTGCCAAGAAAACCCCATGGACAGTATTAAAATATATGACATCAGAAGATGAGCCCTTTAGGTGCAGGACCTGACATACTGTGGTCCACCTGGGGTCATGAAGAGTTGGACATGACTGAAAAACAACAAATGTTTCTGGCAGTACTATATTCTTCCCCACTCCTCCTTACTTTGGACCATCTTTGGGCATGTTATCTTAAAACATTCCATTTTCTTTGAATGTGTTCTTAACAAACAAAGGTCTATTAGAGGTAGAGGGAAATGTAGAATGAGGATATATTTGTTTACATTAATGGCAAATGTACCTGCAATGATGTAGTATGAATACCTACGAGATTCATTTCTGGTCATCCTTGTTATACTCACTGACATTCAAGTGTTAGTTGTACCAGTCCTACTTTGGTCATATTTTGGGCAAGGTTCCATCCCTGTGTCTTTATATAGGTTATTTTCCATCACTGGGATGCATCTTCATCTCTTGGAATCCCTTGGTTATTTTAAATATCCGCTCAGGTACCATCTCTTCTGTGAGTCTTTTCCCAATCTCCTTAATCATCAATGTTTTGTCCTTCATGAAATTAATTTGTATTGCTTGTGTTTACCTTTCTATAAATATTTTAGAATGTAAACTACTTGAGGTCAGGAGCTGTCTTGTTTTCTCATTGTATACCAAGAGCTCAGCACAATGTCTTACACATAAAAACTTAGTAAATGTTTATTGAATTGAATTTAATAGTACATTTTCTGGATGCATTTAGGGCAAAATAGTTTTCTAAATGCAAGGATAATCTTAGGACATTGTCTATTAAAAGAATTGTTACCTGTATCCTTAATTCAGTGGAAAACTTTGTGACATGAAATAAGCATAAAAGAGCTTATTTTCAAGCTTACCTTGTTTAAAACACTTTTTTCTTTTTTTTGCAAAAAAAAAATCACTTCAGCAACAATGGACAAGAGAAAACAAACTATCTACCATTCAATGGTATTCAAATAATACTATTTTATTTCAGAATTTGAAAAAATTAGAAGGAGTCAAAGAAATTCAAATAAAGATGCAGAATACATCTGTTATCTCTACAAGTCAGGTACAAATGCCATTAAGAAGACACTGGTTTCAGGAGACTGAGCCAAGATTGTAGAGTAAAGGCTGGGACTTCCCTGAGCTTTCCCCCAAACCCCTCAAAATACCTTTAAACAAATTCTAGAACAGTAGAACCCACAAAAAGAGACAGAGTGAAACAATTTTCTGGCACAAGATAGCTTAGAAGGTAGGCAGAAAAGGTCTGTTTTACTGGGATGAGAGAGGGGTGCGACAGTCCGGCACAGGCTGTACCAGTGCAGATTGGGCCCCAACAAACCAGGAGCAGGTCTCAGCCATTGAATCACTGGCAGCAGTGGTGGTTTCCAGACCTCTCAGCCCACAGATGCCAAAGACAACTTAGGAGGTCAGCAGGAAAGATCTGTCATTCCTAGGTAAGAGAAGAGTGCAATCCAGCACAGGCCACAGCAGCATAATGCCCCCAGGAAATGAGGAGCAGACCTTGGAAGTGACTGAATGAGCACAGGCAGTGACGATGGCCACTTTTGAAGCTCTTAGCCCACAGACAGTAAGATGGTCAAACTGGTCAGAAGGAAATTACAGGGGTTTCTTTGCTAGCACTGAGGCAAGACTATGTTGCTTTGCCCATACTCCGATCTGGGTAACAGTCCTGCATGGCAGTTCCAGGGTAAGGAGGAGCACTAACACACCAAAGCTCATGGTCACAGTGGAAGGGGAGCCCTTGTCACAGTTGCAGGACAGAAAAGAGTGCTTGTGGTCAGTCACAGACCAGAGCACAGGTCAGGAGAGTAGTAAACACTGCCTCTTAGATCATACCTGCAAAACTTGTAAACTTCTTAGGGCCACTGATAGATTAGAGTAGAGACAGACTGATGAAGGTTGGTTGCTGCAGATCATGTGACAAACAGGAGAGTGCACAGTGGCAACCATACCTTTTTCAAGGGCTGCCAGAAATCCTTTGGCAGACTGTTGGCCATATGCTGTGCAGGTCTGCCTTAGATCATACCACCTTAGAAGAACTGAAAACTTACAGGTCCCTACAAGTATCTCTGAAAACAGCTGAACAAACTACTGAAACTTTGGACAGTGCGCTCTCTACCCTGGAAGCAGAGCCCTACTTTAACAAAGAGTTAAAATTCAAGCAATAGGCTGAGAATATGAGCAAACAACAGAAAAATATTGACCATAGAAAGTTACTATGGTGACAAGGAAAATCAAAACACACACTCAGAAGATAACTAAGTCAAAGCTCTTATGTACAAAGCTTCCAAGAGAAATATGAATTGGTCTTGGGCCATGGGAGAGCTCAAAAAGGATTTTGAAAATCAAGTAAGAGAAGTAGAGGAAAAATTGGGAAGAGAAATGAGAGCGATGCAAGGAAATAATGAAAACTGAATCAACAGCTTGGTAAAAGAGATACAAAAAAATTTTGAAGAAAATAAACCTTAGAAACACACTAGGCCAAATGGTAAAAGAAGTAACCAAAAAAAAAAGCCAATGAGAAGACTGCCTTAGAAAGCAGAATTGGCCAAATTGGAAAAGAGACAAAAAATTCACTGAAGAAAAAAATCTCCTTAAAAAGTAGAATTGGCCAAATGTAAAAGTAGGTACAAAAGCTCACCGAAGAACATAATTCCTTAAAAATTAGAATGGGACAAATGGAAGGTAGTAAACTTATGGGAAATCAATAAAAAATAAAACAAAAACAAAACAATGAAAAAATAGAAGACAATGTGAAATATCTCATCGGAAAAACAATGCACCTAGAAAACAGATCCAGGAGAGATAATTTAAAAATTATTCAGCTACCTGAAATCCATGATCAATAAAAAGTCTAGACATCATCTTTCAAGAAATTATCAAGGAAAATTGTCCTGATATTCTAGAACCAGAGGATAAAATAGAAATTGAAAGAATCCACTGATCACCTCCTGAAAGAGATCCCAAAATGAAAACTCCCAGGAATGTTATAGCCAAATTCCAGAGTTCCCATGTCAAAGAAAAAATATTGCAAGCAGCCAGAAAGAAACAATTCAAGTATTGTGGAGCCACTGTCAGGATAACACAAAATTTAGCAGCTTTTACATTAAAGGATTAGAGAGCTTGGAATATGATATTCCAGAGGGCAAAGTAGCTAAGATTACAAGCAAGAATCACTTGCCCAGCAACACTAAGTATAATCCTTCGGGGGAAAAAATAGACATTCAATTAAATAGAGGACAGTCAATTAAAAAGACCTATATGTACAAAAATACTTATAGCAGCTTTTTCTGGGGACAAAGAATTTGACATTGAGGGGATGCCCATCAATTGGGGAATGGCTGAAAAAGCTGTGGTGTCTGATTGTGATGGAATACTATTGTGCTATGGAAAATGATGAGCAGTAGGCTCACAGAAAAACCTAGGAAGACTTCGTTCTTGATGAAAAGACCAGAGATGATAGAAAATTTGGTTTTCAAATACAAGACTCAAGAGAAGCATCAAAAGGTAAACAGAAAAGGGAAATCATAAGGGACTTAATAAGATTAAATTGTTTGCATTCTTACATGGGAAGATGATACTTGTAACTCCAAAACTTTCTCATTAGTAAGGAAGTTATAAGAAGTATATATATAGACAGCAGTCACAGGTATGAGTCAAATATGAAGGGATGATATCTTAAAAAAAAAAGGCAAAATTAAGGGGTGAGAGAGGAATGTACTAAGAGAAAGGGAAAGAGAGGTGTAGAATGGGGTAAATTTTCTCACATAAAAGAGGCAAGTAGAAAAACTTTTACAGTGAAAGGGAAGAGGGGGAAAGTGAAGGGAAGTGAATGAACCTTACTTTCATCAGAATTAGCTGAAAGAGGGAATAACATACACACTAAATTCGGTATAGAAATCTATCTTACTTATCCTATAGGAAAGTAGGAGGGGAAGGGGATAAAAGAAGGGTGGGGGTGATAGAAGAGGGAGGCAATAGTCAAAAGAAAAACACTTTTGAGGAGAGACAGAGTGAAAGGAGAGAGAGAATAGAATAAAGGGGGTGGGAGAGGAAATAAGATGGAAGGAAATGCACTTAGCAATAGTAACTTTGAAAAAAAATTGAAGCAAGTTTCTGTGATAAAGGTCTCATTTCTCAAACATATAGAGAACAGAGCCAAATTTATAACAGTAAAAGCCATTCCACAATTGAGAAGTGATAAAAATATATGAACAGTTTTCAGATGAAATAACAAATGTGATCTATAGTTGTATAACAAAAATGTTCTAACTCACTGTTGATTGGAGAAATGCAAATTAAACAATTATGATGTACTACCTCATAACCTATTAGATTGGTTAATAGGACAGAAAATGAAAATGACAAATGGTGGAAGGAATGCAGGAAAAACGGGGCATTAATACCCTGTTGGTGGAGTTGTAAACTGATTCAATCATTCTAAAGAGCAATTAGAAATTATGCCCAAAGGGCTATAAAACCATGCATACCCTTTGATCTTTCAGTACCACTATTAGGTCTATATCCCAAAAGAGATAAAAAAAAAAAGAAAGAAAGAAAGAAAAAGACCTACATGTACAAAAATATTTACAGCAGCTCTTTTCTGAGGACAAAGAATTTGACATTGAGGGGATGCCCATCAATTGGGGAATGGCTGAAAAAGCTGTGGTGTCTGATTGTGATGGAATACTATTGTGCAGTGGAAAATGATGAGCAGGATGCTCTCAGAAAAACCTGAAAAGACTTACTTGAGCTGATGCAAAGTGAAAATGTAGTGTGTACAAAGTAACAGTGATATTGTAAGATAATCAGCTTTGAATGATTTAGCTATTCTCAGCAATACAATGATCCAAGACAACTTCGAAGGAATTATGATGAAAAATGCTTTCCATTCCCAGAGAAAGAACTCGTGGTGTCTGAATACAGATTAAAGCATACTTTTTTAACTTTCTTTCTTTTTCTTGAAGTTTTTTTTTGGTCTGTTTTATTTCACAACATGACTTATGGAAATGTTTTGCATGATTACACATGTATAACCTATATTGAGTTGCTTGCCTTCTCAAAGTGGGTGCAGGGAGGAGAGAGGGTGGGAGAGAATTTGGAGCTCAAAGTTTTAAAAAGAAATGTTGAAAATTGTTTTTACAAGTAACTGGGGAAAAATAAAATATTGAATAAAATTTTTGAAAAAAGAAGACACTGACTTCTAGAATGTAAGATGCATGATGCCAAATATACATTGCAAAAATGATTTGGAAAATAGACTTCAACTATATACATATGTTATTTAGGCACTAAAACATAGAATGAGATGTGGGACAAAGAGGTTAAAATGATACAACCTATGAAATTTTGCTATTTTTATTTCAATTCTATTCAACAATTTTTAATGAATTGTATCATGTGCCCAGAAATCTGTTACATCTATGAAATATACAAAAGAATTTCATAGGAGCATATATTTAGAACTGAGTAATCATCTCATCCAACTGTACCAATTTACAAACACAGTCCCTGCTCTTAAGGACCTCCAAATTTCATTGGAAGGGCAAATCATCCACATATGAAACAGTTAAATAATAACACTAGACATTAGTTAACTGTGATTAAGAGAAATGAATTATGGAGATGACAAATGCCATAGGTATTCAAAGGAGGAAAAGATAAATGTGTACATGCCTAATTAAAAAAAAAAACTTCTTGATGAATACAATTGGAATATAAGGAGAAGAGGTGAGAGGGTGTGTCAAGCAGAGAGAATAGAGTAAATCACAGAATCACATTAAACCGCAAAAGTAGAATTGAATGTGACATATTTAATGGCCATTGAGGAGACATATCTGCATAATATGGAAGGTTCAAATAGGAGGGGTAGCAGAATTTAAGGTTAGATAAATGTATTGGGCCAAGATAGTGGAGAGCCCCAAAAGCCAAACAGAGAATCTTGAAATTTCTTCTGATGGTAATGGAGACCAACAAAAGATTTTTACACAGAAGAGTAATATAACAAACATGGTACTTTAAAAAGATTCATCTAATAATATAATGCAGGACAGATTGGAGATTGAGCAGAGAGGGAAGACCAGAGTCCAGTGGATCATCTAGGTTGGTATCATAATCCAGGAATGAGAATGTGACCTTAAGAAAGGAAGTAATCAATTTAAGACTTTTAAAAAATTATCAAGATTTGGAGGTTGACGTCTATAGGTCTTAAATTAGATAAATTATTCAAGAAGGATTCTGAGATTTCAAGACTGGATAACTGAGAGAATGTTGTTGTCATTTACAAAAACAGGGAAGTCAGGAAAAAAAGACAGATGAAACAGCATGATGAGATAGAAAGTGTGCTAGAAGAAGAATGAGAAAGTGTGGGTTTGAGTCTAGACTCTAGCCTCTCTGAATTATAATTTCCATCTCTAGAAAATAGATTTAATATCTGCACTGTCAACTTCACAAGACTATTGTGATAAAAGCATTTGATAAAAGTGTTTCAGAGACTAGAAGAGGGTCAGATATATACTAAACTATGTCTTCATTCTTCCATGGATAATGCTAATGAGACTAGAACTTCCCAAATCAATTAAGGGCCAATATTCTTTCCACTTGGAAAATGAATCACCCACATGGCTGTGGGAATGGGTCAAGCTCTCCAACAAAGAGAATGTATTGAAAAAAAAGCAGAGGGTAAGACTTAGCCCAGTAGGACTGAGCTTAGGAAATACTTTCAGTAGAGAGGTAGAGGGGGAAATAACTGTCACCAAAGGTGACAGTTACAAAGAGAAAGAGGGAAGAGAAAGAATCAATCTAGTCTAATGTTTTGGAAGTCAAGGGAGTAGAGAAATTCAGATGATTCCCTTCTGATGAGCAGCCAGGAAGCCAAGCTCTGTTATCAGTCCTTCATCTTTACAAGCACTGTCATCCAGCTCTGACTCTTCTCCTTTCTTTAATTTAAAGAACTATTTATTGATGACTGAAAATATTACAAAAGTTACCTGGAACCACTGGAGACCGGGGAAAAGTATCTCCTTTATAACTAGTGTATGAGCTAAAAAGGGACAGAACCTCTTCCTGTGGATTCTCAACTTTTCACTTTTGTACTAGCCCAAAGTCATATGAATTGAATTATACATAGGGGAGGGTGAAACACTTCTTAAGGACAAAATGAAACTCTTTAGACTGTTGCCTTTGGAGAGAAAAAGGATATCAGTCAAATCTGGGTTAGAGATAGCAAAGTCATATTTAGTATTGGATATGTTCTCTGAGTAGAAGTCTTTGAGCATCTCTGTAACAGAGAACACATTTTGTTTTTCATTGACATCTAATGACATTTTTGTTTCGCTTTGTTTTGTTTGGGTTCCTTTTAATTCATTTAGCTTGACAACATTTTGCATTATGTTGTTACATAAGGTTTTATTCTCACAAGTGGTAGACCCCCAGGGAAGAAGATTCTTTTTATCACAGCCCTATGAAAGTAACAGTCATACATTATGTAATCCCTATGGTTTTGGCTGCATTTAGAATCAGTGTTCTTTCTGCTGCTCCTACATGCAAAGGCTGCCTGATCAAAATAAAAAAGAAATTCAAAGCTCATCTTTTCAATTGAGAAAACCAACATGAAGCAATGACTAAATATCTACAGTATAAGAAGTAATCACATTGTCCATTTCCTGAGGTGAAAGGAATATCAGTGTCTGTTTCATCTTCTTTACACTGAATTAGTGTGGAGGCTTTTAAAAGTGGGGGAAGGGGAGGGATTCCAATTCATATGTTTTTATTTCAAATTTATTCATGGCCAGTTTGTATACCCCACTAACCTAGATATCATAGAATTTCAGAACTGTAAGGGACTGTCTAATCCAACCCATATCTGGAAAAGAATTCACTCTACCAGATTCCTAAGCAAGATTCATTCTTTCTGCTTGTAGACCACCAATGAAGAATAAAATATGACCTCCTAAGGCAGTCCATTCAACTTTTGTATAGATCTAGTAATTAAAGAATTTTCCTTAACATCAAACCTGAATTTGCCTCATTGTAATTTCTATCCATTATCCTTGTTCTGTCCTCCTGGGCCAAACAGAATAAATGTAATCTCCCTTACACATCGGAATTCTTCAAAAACTTGAAAACAGGAATCATATCCCCTCCCACCATCTTTTGTCTTCCAGGTTAAATATCCCTTCTTCCTTCAACCTCTTGTCATGGAACAGTGGAGAGACAGAGAAAGATAGGCCCTGCACTTGCTATCTATTGACATGAATGACTCCATTTTAGAACTAGCTTCAATTTTCATGTAGTTCAAATAAATCTCCATGTTATATCCCTCCCCCATCACAGTACTGTTTATAAGAACTTTCATTATTTTTTCATTATTACCAGTGTCCTCACAGTGAGGAACTAGGCTGTAAACTTATATATGAGAGCTGTGTACTTTTTTTTAATCTCTTTTTATCAAATGTTTTATTTAGCAACAGTAAAGTTGTTATTTAGCTGTATTTAGCAACAATAAAGCATACCTGTCTTTGCTTTTACTTTTTCATTTTCATATATGTGTGTATGTATATGTGTATATATGTATATATGCACATGTACATATGTGTGTATGTATGTATGTGTGTATATATATATGCACACATACATACACACATATATACATATATACATATATACATATATACATATATACATATATACATATATATATGTATACATATACATACATACATACATATAGCTCTTAACCCAGAATCTATGGATTTCAGGGGTTCTGCAAACTTAGATGTGAAAAAATTGTATCTTCATTTTATCAATCTCTAACTTGGAATTTAACATTTCCTCCAAATATGAATTTTTCATTCAAAAACTCATAATTCTGCTGTGGGCTTCACCCAATGCCAAAGAGATCCATGACACATTAAAAGGTAAAGAAACACTTCTCTACATGAGTATCTGGTAACTATAGTAGACAAAGTGTACTTGGGTGATAAAGGAATGCTATATTTCAATCAAATTCTCCAAGCCATGGCTCACTTGTAATAAAAATAAAGCTTTTTAAGTGATTTACATCCATAACTTTTACTCATGACAGGAAGAATTAAAAGCCCTTCACTACCCTGGGGCACTCTAGCTTACTAATGTCCTTCCTAAAATGTAGCATCCAGAACTAAACATAACATCCCAGATGGGGTCTGACAACAGCAAATTACAATTTCACATCTGCCCAAGTTCTGCTGTCTTTTACGAGAAGAGGAGGTAGACTTTCAACTGTGCAAAAAGAAAAATATCAGTTTGATTCTTAACAAAGTCATCACAAGATTATATCAAAGTGTTAACATGCCAGAAGGAATTTTAACTCCCACTTGTGGGAATAGTATACCTGCCAACTTTGTCTGATACCTAGAGAATGGCTCCCAAAAAATGACCATCACAATGGAATATCATTAGGTATTTCATGTACCATGCAGAGATTCCTCATAAGATACATGATAATAATGATAGCTAGCATTTATAAGGAACTTTAAAGTTTGCCAAACATTTTATATACATTATCTCATTTTATCCTCACATTAACCCTGGAAAGTAGGAGCTATCATCATCATAATAATAATAATCATGAATAATAATGAAGGTAATGATCTTCATTTTTCAGATGAGGAAACTAAGGATAAGAGAAGTTAAATGAACTACCACTTGTCACATAGCTACTAAGTATATGAGATAGAATTTGAATTCATGTTTTTCTGATTCCAAGTCTGGCACTCTGGCCACTGCACAAACTCAAGGGCTCAAGAAATTAAGAGATAAACCTAAAAAATATCCCTATGGAAGTCATCATGTCCTAGTAAAGCCTGTGTGATCTATTCCAGTTGAAAAACCAATCACATAAGTCTTATGATATGAGTCAGACTTGCTACAACCTTCAAGAGACAGGCTTTCAGTGGAAAGAATCAGTAAACATTGACCAGAAGCAAAGCATCACCAAGGTTTTACAAGGGGGCAGATTGGAACAAAGAACCTGCTGATTATGTTGCCTTGAACGTGCAAGAAAAAGAAATGGAAAGATATGCTTAGCCTGGAGAAGAGAAGGTCACATGTGATTGCTCTTTTCTAATACTGTAAAGATTGTCTTGTGGAATATGCAGAAGTTACAAGAAGGTAAATACATAAAGGAAATATGACATAGTGTTCAAATCCAGGAACACCTGGGTTCAAGTTCCATTTCTAACTCTTATTGGCTGTGTGACCCTGGACAAGTCATCTAACCCCTTAATACCTCCAAACATGTCTATAAAACTATGCAAAGCAAAAGTCAATCTGAGTTCCTTCACATTGAAGGAACTTACAACAATAAAATCACAGATCTAGTCTAAAAACTAAATAAGGAATGACATTCTAAAGAATTGGAATAATTAGAAAATGTCATGGACTACCACATAAGAGAATGAGTTATCCATCACTACAGGTGTTCAAGCTAAGGCTGAACAATCATTTATACAAGATAATTTGGAGGTAATTACTGAATAGTGTGGGAGGTTCAACTAGATGGCCTCTAAGGTTCTTTTCAACACTAACATTATACATCTCATTTTTATAAAGATGATGACAATGTAAAACTTTAAGATTATGTAGAAGATCACCAAACAAAAGGTCATCTATATTTGTGTCAATTGGAAACTATCAGATTTGATTCTATCAAAAATACTTAACAGGAAATGAACCATCTAAATGATGTGCCATATACTTTAACATGTCAAGGGTTTGTAATTTAATCAGTGTGAGTACTATTGCTACTGATGCATGACACAATAGTGCCTGGCACACACTACTAGGCACTTAATAACTATTTATTGTCTTACTAGCTGATCAACTTACTGATGTAAAAAAATATTCCTCACCTAGTAGCCAGTGTTATAGTGATAATGCTATTTGATGAACTAGGCTGGTCCTTATAAGATGGAAACTCTTAGCCTTTGGGGTTTGAATCTACAAAAACCTGTGTTCCACTGATGGAGTCTTCCAGAAGCCAGGGTCACCTCCCATGCTTCAAAGAAGAATTTAGTGGATAGATATATTTTGTAATAAGTAACTTTATTGGTAGTGTTACTCAGTGCAAGCTAACTATAATTTACCCTGCCAGGTTAAATCAAATCATGGGAAAATTTATCATCCTTTGTTTTCACTTGCTTCACTATGAACATAGATCAATGAAGAAGACTGTGTTTCTTTGCATGCCCTAGAGCCTCCCTACAATGTCGCCCTCATAGTTCATGTAAAATGATCACTTTCTAGATGAATTCACCCTATAACAAGGTCATTTGGTAATTCACTAACTTGAATGGAGTCCAAGTTGGATGCCTCATCCTGAATTGTCCTTTGTAATAAATAGTGCTGTATCAAAGTCCCAGTTTATGTATTAGTTAATTTGCTCAAATCAGTCAACCTAGAAAATCTATGATTCTGTGATCCAATTATTTTTTGTTCCCACCTTGACCACTGTTGTTATTTTAACATCCTTGGGGCTCCATTCTGTAGGTACTATGGGTTTTCCTTTAAGTGAACATGGTTCCTCTGAGTGCTGTTCTCTTTCTGATAATATCGGAGCTAATGAAACACAGTACATAAACTCATGATACACAAATTTCTCTTTTATCTTTGTAACTTCCCAGAAAGGTTTTACAGTCAAAATAACTGTTATCTTAGATGTGCCCAAACTGATCAACACACAAATCACACTTTAGTCTTTTGCTGACAATATCTATGTCACAAGGATGCTCTTCAGTTTGAATGTTCTCACATTAAGAAAGTAAGTTCCACTCCAGAAATTTTTAAAAGGACATTATGAAGTGCTAAGTCACACCTTGTCTCTCTACCCAGCCCTGACTAGGTGGCACAATTGACAGAGTGATGGACAGAGTGATGGATTTGGATTCAGGAAGTTCTATCTCAGATGCTTACTAGCTATGTGACCATGGAGAAGTCATTTAATTTTTTTCAGCCTCAGTTTCTTCATCTATAAAATGAGGATAATGATAGTACCAATTTCACAGGGTTGTTGTAAGGAACAAATGACATGACATATGTAAAAATCTTTGTAAAGCCTAAAACAATATACGATATTATTATTATTACTATTAATTTTTATTGCAAGTTCTTTGAAGGCATGTTATCCATTTCTCCAGTCTCATCAATAGAATGTGTGATATGTCATTTTCAGTGATGCAGATCACAATCCCTCACACCTGTACATTCTGTGAGGTTCCAATAAAAAAATACACTCACAGAATTTTAGAATGAAAAAAGATCTTAGAGATTATTCAGTTTTATAAACTTTCTTTTATAGATAGAGAAAACTGAAGCCCAGAAATATTTGAGTCTTCTACTCAAGGGCTGATACATTTATAGTCTTTATTTATATTCCATTGAATAATTACAAAGTTTTATACATATACATGCATGGATATATATTTACATATATTTTATATATACATATATGCATTTTATTTAATAATCTTATTTAATCCTCACAACATTGATACCATTCCACAAATGCAAAAACTGGGTGTCAAAATGATTAACTGACTTTCTTGAAAGTCACATATTGGAGAATTGAGACGCAAATACAGGTCTCATGAGTGCAATTTTTATTATACCTTATTGTCTCTAGATTCTGCATCATAAATCCATCCATCCACCCACCAATCAATAAGCACATCTAAAAGAACCAACAAAGTGAGTTTTGGTAAAGCCCAGCATGAAATGCTCTTACCTGGCATTCTCGCCTCTGACTGCAGCTCATCTACCTCTTAAGGTTTGTTTCTGTCACTTTGTCTCAGTTCCTCAAAGCACCCTCCCATCTCCTTTGTTTCAATTGAAGTGGTAGAGCCATTCTGGGAAATGTAAGATGCTGATGTAAGGGCTACTTTCCTGTGAGAATTGGGCATATTTCATCTACTTCCCCCACTATCCACTCAAAACAGCAATTTAGTTGTTTCAGTCATGTCTGACTCCTCATGACCCCATTTGGGGTTTTCTCAGCAAAGATACTAAAATGATTTGCCATTACCTTCTCCAGTTCATTTTACATATGAGGAATTTGAGGCAAACAGGGTTAAGTGACTTGCTGAGGGACACACAGCTCATGTATGAGGCCAGATTTGAAAGTACGTGTCTGGCACTTCCAGCCACTGTGTCATCTAGCTATCCTAAAATTTCAACTACTCCGAGCTTGATCTAAAAAAGGCTCCTTAGAAGTCAACTTGCCCAACCAGTCATTTTACTGAAGTGCAATTGAGGCCCAGAGAGGTTATGTAACTTGCCCAAGGTCACACAAGTAGCAAATGGTAGATCTAGAACTCAAATCCAGCACTAAGCCCACTACATCCTGCTAGGGAGCACTATTATAGCATTCTTTTAGAGTTATCTGACAAATATTGTTCCAAATGTGCTTTGAAATCACTTCTCACTACATCCTCTACCCCCTAGTGACTCAGAGAAGCAACTAGTGAAGGGGAAAGATGTGGTGGTTCTGCCAGTGGTGCTAAACAACCCTATCCCCACTCCAATCTCATCCCATCACCAAAGCAAAATTTATAGGACTTTTCCCATCTCCTCCTTTTCTCATCCACTATTCCATCTGCTTGTAACCCATTTGTGACTTCTTTTCCCTTTTGAGGCTGTCTTTGCTATTCACTTTAACCCTATTTTACCCGCATACAAAAGCTTATTTGGGGGGCAGCTAAGTGGTACAGTGGATGGAGCACCGGCCCTAGATTCAGGAGGACCTGAGTTCAAATCTGGCTTCAGACACATAACACTTACTAGCTGTGTGACCCTGGGCAAGTCACTTAACCCCATTGCCTAGCCCAAAAAAAAAAAAAAGCTTATTTGGGAAGAGACACACTATGTGCTTTGTCCCAGGGCCATATACCCCTAGAGTAATTGTCTCCAAAGTGGGGGCTGTGAAACTCCTGAGGTGAGTGGAATCACCTGTCCACAAGTTAACCAAGGGTATATGCCCAAATGAAAAGGGGATAGAAAATATTGGAGAGTAGAAAAATAGGTCACGTCTCCCCCTCCCCACGATAGACAATTTTGAGATTTATCTCCATGATACCCATGATGACTCATATATCCTAACACCTGCCCCATGCACCAGTAGCAGCAGTTGCACAGGAATAAGTGAAAGAAATTCTCCAGAAGCAGTGTATTCCCTCCTTTTTCCAGATGACCTCTGACTTCAGTAGGTGCTCCTAGAAGAACAGGCTCTGTGCCAAGGGAAGTGACCAGTGAGTAAGAGCCTTATTCTCTCTCTTTTGTTGTTATTTTGGTAAGATAGAGTGATTGTCATGGGATGAGCAGGCATAGTGGCTTTTGACTGCATCAATGATCTCATTCGATTATCTACTCTTTAAACCAATAACTCTTCTGAACTTCTGTGTTTCTACTGAAAATCCTTCCAGTCCATTCTTCTATTTGTATAGGTTCACAACTTCGGAGTCATCTTTTGCCCTTTTACTCTCCCTCACCCCACATATGAAATCAGTTGCCAAACCCAGTCATTTGTTTATGCACCACCTTTCTCACATGTCTTCTTCTCTCTATTCACATTGTCGGCATACCTTTTTATGCCCTTATCACCTCTCACCTTAAGAGTAACTAACAGGCCTCAAACCAGTTGATGAGTTAGGGAGATGTCTATTCCAAACATGTAAAGACTTTCCCCTGTGGAATGAGCAGATAAGAACAATTTGTTCCAATGGCCATGAAGGCAGCTGTAGCAGGTGCTATGGAACACTTAGAGCTTGGTAAGACATCAAAGAAACCAAGGTTATCCATGGCATCCTGGGCCATTACAGATATCTTGACTTTTGTCTTGCCATTAGACTTCAATGATTCTGGAAGAGAGAGTATGGCTGATGACTTTGTTCAACTCCGCCTCATTTAAATCCATGAGTAGAGACATTACCCCATGATGTCACTTGTCCTCTTTGAAAATGAAGGACAAACAACAACAACTTCTCACCTGTCTCCCTGACTCAATTCTCTCCCCTCTCCTTATTATCCTCCACACAGTTGACAAAGTGGTTTTCCTAAAATGCAAGTCAGACCATGCCACTGCCCTGCTCAACAAACTCCAGTGGTTCCCACTTGACTTGAGAATCAAATATTATTTCTTCCTTACATCATCCTTTCAAATTTTAATTTGGGGTAAATTTTATAATGTATATAATTACAGCAGCACAATTATAGGGCTAGGGACTAAAATGAGATTCTATTATAATTTACAAATAAGTAAATGGACACATATTTGGGGTGTGTGCTCAAAA
This sequence comes from Phascolarctos cinereus, assembly GCF_003287225.1. Classification (NCBI taxonomy): domain Eukaryota; kingdom Metazoa; phylum Chordata; class Mammalia; order Diprotodontia; family Phascolarctidae; genus Phascolarctos; species Phascolarctos cinereus. Next base: position 194,658,165 of record NW_027555847.1, read on the forward strand.
AATACTGTTAAATGTATGTGGTCACCAAAATTTGCAGACCACTGCCTTAGAAGACCTTGGGAATCATAATCCATTTTGCAGCCTAGAGCTTGAGTCTTTGTGCTCCTTGATGCCTTGCAGATTTCCTTTGCTTATTCCCAAAAGATAGAAGGCATATGGTTTGGAGAACTGAGATAATAATGAGAAAAACCCACATTTTCACAGTGTTTTAAGAATTACAATAAGGGAAATTTCCAACTAATCAATTCTAAATTGCTCTAGCCATAGAAATTTGCCATAAAGGATATTCCCTAAGGAAATGATGCTAGATAAATTGTCTCATTTAATCCTGAAAATGACTTTTAGTGGTAATAGAGGTATTATACCCACTTTATAGATGAGGAAAAGAGACTCACAGAAGTTAACTTACACCAAAAAAAAGTGACAGAGTTTCAATCCAGTTTTCTCCTGATTCCTGGTCCAATGTGCATTTCACCTCACCATACTGTCTTTCCTGGCAATAGATTTTCTTGGCTGAAATGGTGTCATGGAAATGAGAAGTAGAAATATGTGGGTCCAAGTGATGGGGTGCCATCCCAGACTCTGGAATAGTTAGGCACAGTTCTGCTATAGCCTAGTCAGGTGGTTCTTTAGTATCAGCAGGCTGAAACAGACCTCTCTGGTCTTGCTTTCATCTCCTGGTAGTAAAACTTGTCCCTAATCTTAAATTTGCCTAAACCTCAACCACCTCATAATCCCTGCTTCCTGGGGAGTACCAGTAATAGTTATATATTAAAAAGATCTTGGATACACATTGGATGCATTTACCTATTAATTAGAATGCACTCTGCTTTGGCAATAAGAACATAAGATTCTATGGAAATTGCTTAGGTGAATTTCAAGGTGAACACCAAGACTATAGATCAAAACGGCAAGACAATATGTCTTTGCTTCTGTTAATATTTGTCTTCTCAGTTAATCTATCCTGATATGTAACAAAAATGAGATTTCAATGCTCCATCTAGCTAGCTTCTACATATACATGGTCACTTAAGCTGCAAAAGTTAGATTTGTGTCTGACTATGTCAAAATCATCTCTAGAAACTGTCTCCTTCCAAAATAACATTCCAAAGGCAATATTCACAAGTAGTTTAAAGTAGCTAAAGTCATAAACCTCTTCCATGCAACTGGCTGAGGGCTTGAGTTAACACTGAGATTTGTCCCATCCCACTATCTATTCAGTATTCCCCAATCACCAAACTAAAACCTCCCCTTCTGGAAACCTTGTGGGGAAGGGGGACAGCAAATCTTTGAACTTTGAGAGTCCTCTCCTGAGATGTTCCCTTCTGCTAAACCTGGAAGAACATTACTTCCTCTCACTTTCAGTTAGGGACTCAAAGTTTCTAACAAGCCAACTAAAGTATCTTCTTTCTTCTAGGTGAATTCATACTCGCTATGACTATGAAAGAACGATTTAATTTCCCTTCTGTTGTTAAAAAGCAAAGCACCCCCCCACAATTCTACGCCTTGATCTGTTACGGTCATTCTTGGTAGAAGTTGTCTGAACCATCCCAGGGGGAAGGGAACTGAGCCATTTTCTTGGGATCTGTAGAGACTTCTGAAGGAGCAGAAATCTCAAGGTCCAGGCAATACAAAGCAAGGGATACAGTAAGGAAGACCTGAAGGAGGGATCCACCTAGATTATGTCTAAAAGTAATCCATTCTTAACAAATGTAAGGCTGAGGATCAGATCTGAAAAATTCCTGGAGCAGAGATTTCTCTCTTTCCTCAGGATGGTATTAATTCATCACAAAAATGGCTTCTCAGAAGTGAAATATCCAACACTGATAATCAGGAGTATAAAACAAAGCTCTTGTTTCAAGAGCCCAACCCAACATTCAACAATGCCAGACACTGATATATGGGATAGGAGATAGAAAGCACAGAAGACATGATGGTGACAGGCCCAATTTCAGATTTTTTTATAGCAAAATAAGTGGCAATGGTACAGGGGGCCCATAAAGGAAATGGATATGTTTCTTAACTTTAATGATGACTGCTATAGTGGCAGACTTGACTAGAACTTCAATGTCATATTTTCTAAGCATTAACTGAGATAAGGGCAAACTTCTTACCCCATGAGATGAGGAATAAGGACCAAGATAATCAATTTGCCCATTGGAGCCAGGTCAAAACCCTCCCAATATCATGTCATACTGATTTTTCAAAATTGAATGCTTCAAATAGCCTAAGGAACATCACTAAAAAGATCTGGTATTTGAGGTAGCTACCTCATCCTTAGTTAAGGGAAGTATATGGTCCTCCACTCACCCCACCATGAACTAAGCCTCCATGATCCAAATCCTAATCTCTACCCTTCTTGTAAAGGAATCAGTCTGATTATTCAGCTTAGCAGAGAGGGTATGATGCCTTTGATGAATACTAACATGTCCCAAGGACAACTATACACAGTCACAGCATTGGCCAAAACCCTTAATTGGTACTGAAACCAAAGAGGAAAGCCTTTGATTGTCCTGACCTCTTGAGTACATGGACAACTTGATACCACATAAGAATCTCTATTGATATAGATCTTATCTGCCCAATCCCTTAAGTTTTTTTCATGTATCAGTCATGTAGCTCACAGTTTGACCTAATAGGGGGACTTGCTAAGATCCCTATCCCTTTAAGGCATCCCAAGTTACTAGGCTAAGAGTTGCCAACATATGGTTGCACATGTTTCTCTCAAAGTAGGTTAAGACCTCAGTGAATGAAGCTAAATGGTGTTGCTTAAGAGTTAGGTCTGCATAGGCAGGGGCCCATTAAGCTACAGGAGGAAACCAAGCATTGGGCTAGGACTGACTCTGTGCCTATCACTCTGTCTGCTGTGCAACTATCTCCCTCCCCAAATCACCTAATGGAACCTAGGATTTCCCTTTGGGTGCATTGAGAGTATCCTGACTGGTAATTGGGATTCCAGTATCCAGCAGTATACACCCTCAAAATATGTTTTTTCCAAACTACCATAACTTGAGCTTATGTTTTGTGGCTCCCAATCCTACAGTTAAAACTATCTGAGCCTCTGGGGAACCTCAGCTCTCATCCCAAAAGTCCCTCAAGTCTAGATTAAAAGACTTGGGTAATTCAGAAATGATTAACTGCGGTGGGGGCTTTCAGAGATATCATACCACTAAGGAGCGTAAAAGAACCCTTACTGCCCCATTCTAGATAGTCCAATATAGTTTCATTAATGCCCCTATGGTGCTCCAATTAGTCATCTTTCTATCAACCCTATATTTTAAGAAACATATCCCAACTTCTTTCCAAGAAAGGTCAACCTCTACTCATAAATCATCACAGTAGACATAGTATCTTTTCTCATCTTTTCAAGAGTACATCTTTGTGTGGGCAGCCTTATTTTCCCAGATTGTAACTGGGGATGTTATGATATTTCATTCAGATTTCAACAGTCAACTTGCCCAGGCTTATATGATTGGAGAGCAAAGGGAGGCCCATAACTAAAATCTAATTCCACTTAGGTGGGTCTCCACACAAAAGGAAAAATAAAAATTCTCTCCATACAGGCTAGTCATGAGAAATGGGGGACCATAGCCATGTAGCAAACCTATTGTTTTAATATTTCTCCCTTTCTGACTCTGAATGGCAAACTAACTGCAGAAGGAATTTATCTTTATGGAGACAAGAACTTACCACCTTAACCACCTAAAAAGAGATAAAGAGCAATCCCCATATGGAGTCTCTATCTGATTCATCTGGCTTTTAACAAGTAAATCTTCTACAAGCTCCTCACACTGATGAAACTCTGAAGCCAGGAGAAACAGAAGCTCTTCATGGACCCATAAGACCATACTCCCACCAACCTCACCTCCCAACTTCCTAAGATAATGAAAGCCTTCCAATCCTTCCTTCCATGGAGTTACCTCCTAAGTGGGTAATAATGGGTAACATCAAGGTTCTCTTACCACAGGATAGATTCCTAGTTTTCATCATCATGGCAACTCTCAATCTCTTCTCTCATAGCATTAGTCTTAGTGAATTCAACACATTTCCCACTTTCAACAGCATCAAGCTCTTTGTGTATACTGTCACTAAATCCATAAACTGCCACTATCTGCTTTCAAGGCATGATGTTCAAAAATATATTCATATCTGTCTCTAAATGCTCAATGTGCAAAGATGATTTATTTTCATTTTCCCCATTCTGGTTATCCAACTTTAAAAAAAATTAATAAAACCCAGGCAATTTCAGCTCTTACTATCCCTGTTAATTTCCTTAAGCACCCATCAGACTAATCATATGGAGTTAGTGGAGTATTTTACCCTTATTCCACTGAGAAGGCTCCCTATATGTAGCTAGAAGCATAGCAGCCACAGGGTACATTACTCCCACACTAAGCAATTATCCACCTTCCCTCTACATGTCCCATCACTTCAATCATGAAATCAACATAAAAGTTGTTCTGACCCAATCCTGTCAAATATCCTGGGCCAGGTCTAGATCAGATGACTCCAGTGATGTAGGGTAGGTACAGGTTTGAAATTCAATGAAATAAATTCTTAAAATAAGAGACATAAAATGATACAATTCCTGATTCAAAAGAACACTATTCTCCTCTGCCTCTACATTTATTCTAGTGGAAACACTGGATAAGAAAGATGTCTTATTGAGCAGTAAGAACTCCATTAAACCTCCAGAGCACCAATTCCCCACAGGCTGGACTTTTTACACCTCCAAATGAAAGGCAGACACATCAGTGGTTCAAGCCCTAGTTCTCCCAGACCAACTAAATCCCAAGGTTGTTCTCCTTGACCTCATAAAGGGGAAATCATTCCAGCCTATGTAAAATAAGTGTCATTCCTACCATTGGCAGACAACACATACAGTTATAAGCATGTACAAAATCAGTCATTTAATTTACTTTGGGTATACTGTCAACATCTCTTTGCCTCAGCTTCCCTCAAAAAAAAAAAAGGTGGATGCTAGTTCTACCATCTTGTTCGAGTAAAGCAAGGTAGTAAAGCATTCTGACTTCCTTTGTTGGAAGTTGCTGTAGAAAATCTAATATTATTTTCTGTAAGATGTGGTGGTGGCTGACACAGAAACTTACTGCTGCATTATCTCCTTGAATGCTGTGAAGATTAAAGTGTTTCTGCCTCACTCTTCAGTTTGAATCGCATCCACAGTCAGGAAGCCAAAAGGGAGCTGACTCACTTAACCTTTATAAAATTTGTTCTTACAGTAGAAGGAGAGGCAAAGGAAGAATCTGACTCCTTTTTGGTTAACAACTACAGTGGCAACTCCACAGTGTGTGCCGAAGAGCCCCGCACAGGGGCTGCACTAAAATTAACAGGGATCCCCAAGAACACATTTCAAGAGCCTATGATCCAAAGTACTTCACACAGTTTGGAAGGAACTTCAGCTGAAACAGGAGGAGGAGAGACTAGAAATGAACAGCTTTTCCTCCTTGGAGCTATGGAATATGAGAAGGATTTTTTCTAACTATAAAAGAATAAAGATTTTTTAAAAGGATCCTTTTTTTGGTCAGCTGACAGTATGATTTAAGGTCATTAAGAGCAGCGTATCTAAAGTCAGAAGACCTGGATTCAAATACTACCTCTAATGCTTATTGCGTATGTGACCTTGGGCAAATCACTTAACCTTCTTAGTCCTCATTTTCTCATACGTAAAATAAATTAGACCAGACAAACTTAAAAGTCCCTTCTGCTTGTAAATCTATCGACCTGAAATCCTAGGTGAGGCACTTTTTTTAATAGAGTGGGGTGGGAGGAGTGGAGGACATAAGAGACTTAAATAATTTGGTTGAGGTCACATAGGGAGTCTATAGCATAAATGGTCCTTCAGGATCCTCATATCACATTCACCTTTCCTAATCTCCAAGCTAGTATTTTACTTTTTCTCCCAAAACAATTATTTTGTCATCATTTTGTTTTGTATTTGCTGCTATGTCTGCATAGAGTCTCTTATAACAGCATAAGCTATTTTAATTTTGGTCTTTGTATCACCAGTGCCTGACACATAAGAGATGTTCAATAAATGCTTATTGGTCAATTGATTATTCTACATCTTCTTTCACCTGTGGTATCAATTTTTAAGAGTCAAATATAGTTTATCATTAACAAAATGCCATATTTCAGCATGTATTGAGACAGTTTTCTGGCAAAAGGGAGTCCCTCCTGGGAGGACATAGAGCTCACTTATTGACCCTTTTTTTCTACAATTGGGCTCACAATGTCATATGCCCCCAATGTAGATGCAAGTATCAATAGGTTAAATCTTTTCTGGGTATCCAGTTTATGTCTAAGGAAAGGTCCATGGGCCAGCCAGAGACATCAAAGGAAACTATCTCTTAATGAGTTTGGGTGCTGAGAATAACATGTAAAACAATAAGAGACAACTCAGTACTAAGCTTATTACAAGCAATGGAGATGAGGGGGAAGAGGGGAGAGGACAAGGGGACCCAACATACAGCTCAGGCATACATACACACTAGCATAGAGCATAACTCATATAAGGCCAGCACTGTATTGGGGAGCATAGAGACAGGGGTCCATTCAGCAGAAAGTGGTTCTCCAGTAGGAAGGTATGCTCCTGCTGGAAGAGAGGGTGTATCTCCCCAAAGTACCTTTCTGAGAGTGCATTCTTATATGATCTGGGATGGTCTCCCTGGAGCTGGCTGAATTGCACATCAAGGGCCAGGTGAAAATATTATTGGGGGGTGTTGTTACCTGGTGGTAAATATTATGTTGGGGGTACAACCATACCAACCTTCAAAAACTGTTGTTGTCAATATTTTACCATGAGTATGTTCTATGAGAATACAGCCTCTCTCAAGGTAAAACTGTCATGATGTCCTCAAAACCATCAGACCTATTCCTATAACAACGGTTTCCACACATACATTCTATAAGCTATAACCTCCCTTAAGGGAAACCTTTTGTGGTAGTCTCAAGACCACCAGGGCCAATCTTTATAACACCAATGCCTGACTTCTCTCATCTATTTTATCTGTAATTGGGTAATCATGAACCTTCGATCACATCCTTTTTCTACATTGCTTCTGCCCTGACCCAAGGTAACACTGAACTTAGCCTGAATGCAGGAAGAGGAAGATTAATCAGAAAGAGATGGATGATACAATGGAAAGAGGGCTGGATTTGTTGTTGCTGTTGTTGTTGTTTGTCCTTCATATTCGAAGAAGACCATAATATCAGGAAGGTGATGCCATGACTTGCAAGCGAATTGGATTTAAGTGAGAGAGGGCTGTGCAAAATCACCAGCCTCACTTTCTCCCCCTGAGGAATCTGGATTCAGTGAACAGATATAGATCAGGATGACTGGAGATGGCCCTAGAAGTAGTGGTCTTTTTAAGCTCTGGTCTTTAACAGGTCTCAGTTTGACTGAGATAACACTGATTTACTGATTAAGGCTAGGTAAGAAATTAGTCAAGGAATGGCCTCTTTTACCTAATCCAAAAAAAAAATCAATCTGGGAAGGGAAAACCCTCAGGGTTTCTGGTCAAAACAGAAACTATTACTATTTATATTCACTCTGAGCTATCCAGACCCAAACAATGACCACCAATTGGTGCTTGGGCTGGGACCTATTGTTAGCCCATCAATGGGAGCCTGAGTGAGTTAGGTTTAACTTATGGTCTTTAAAAAATAAATCTAGTGTGGTATATGAATGTAATGGAATACTATTGTGCTATAAGAAATGATGAACAGGCTGACTTCAGAAAAACCTGGAAAGATTCATATGGTCTGATGCTGAGTGAAGTGAGCAGAACCAACAGAACGTTGTACACAGTAACAACCATGTAGTGAGACAACTAATATTGATAAACTTAACCCTTCTCAGCAATACAAGGATCTAAGACATCCCCAGAGGCCTCGTGATGGAAAATGCTATCCACATCCAAAGAAAGAACTGTGGAAGTTGAATTGCTATCATTTTTTTCTCTTCTGTTGAGTTTTATTTTGCCTTTCAAATTGTTTTCCCTATTGGTTTTAATTTTTACTTAGAACTTCACTAATGTGAAAATATGTTTAATAGGAATGTAAATGTATAGCCTATATGAGATTGTGCACCATCTTGGGGAGGGTGGTGGGGAGGAAGGGGGAGAAAAATTTTAAACTCAAAAGCATATGGAAGTGATTGTTGATAAATCAAAATTTTAAAAAATGTACTATTAAAAAAAGAAAAAAATAAATCTAGCCTGTTAACCCCAAAATGTCTTGCTGGGTTTCAGGAGAGGGGAGGGAATGTGAGAGGAGGGGAGGAAAGAGAAGGGGAATGGAGTTAAGGGGAGGGGAGAGGAGGGGAAGGGAGAGAAAGGGAGGGAAGGCAAAGAAAGGGAAGGCAAGAGGAGGAAAGCCAAAATGAGAGAAGGCAAGGAGAGGGGAGGGGAAGGAGGGAGGGAGGGAGGAAGGGAGGGAGAGAGAGAGGGAGAGAGGAAGGAAAGAAGGAAGGAAGGAAGGAAGGAAGGAAGGAAGGAAGGAAGGAAGGAAGGAAGGAAGGAAGGAAGGAAGGAAGGAAGGAAGGAAGGAAGGAAGGAGCTTCATTGCCCACTTGGAACTGGCCAGTTGGGTTCCCAGTGGGGCAGCTTGTTGTTGTTTCTCCTTCATTCTCAAAGACGACCATGATATCAGGAAGGTGATATCATTACTTGCAAGTGAATTGGATTTAAGTGAGGGAGGGCTGTGCAAAATCACCAGCCTCATTTTCTCTTCTAGAGTCATCTGGGCTGAGTGGCAAGCTATAGATCAGGATGATTGGAGATGGTTCTGCTCTGGATTTAAAGTCAGATGAATGAGGTTCAAATCCTGAATCAACCACTTACTGCCTACCTGCTTGAGCCTGGGCAATTCAGTTCATTTTGCTGGACCTCAGTTTCTTCAACTATAAAATGAAGAAGTAGATGAGATGATTTCAAAGATCCATTCCATTTCTAAATTTATACTCTAAAGTGACAGGACAACCTTGTGTGCTGCCTTAAAGGTGACAAATAAGAACCAATGACTTCTGATTTACAGTTCCAAGAACACTGTGGAAATATCTTAATATAGCCTCCTGGCCATTGCTAGAATTAAGCACTTGTCTATTTAACAATCCTTTTAGTAAGAGTTTCCTCAGTAAAGGCTTCTCCTCTTCAGTAATGGTTTCTCTTCTTCCTCTTAGCCCCAAATATATTTTACACTCTTCTCATTAACCCAGATTGGACTTGTGTGTTGCTCCAAATCATACTGGACTGAAGATTAGTTTCCCAGAGAGAGAAATACTATTCTCCCTTCAGGACCCTAGGGAAACCGTGAGGGGTTGTGACTTTTAATACTGTAGCTCCTGAATTGCCATCCAATGCTCCCTTCACCTAACAATCAGTTAGTAGACATTAACTTTTAGAAACAGGTATTATTAAGGTAGGCTAATAAGGACCACACTTATAAAAAACTTTCCCCCCAACCTTGGAGAACACAAGTCCCTTAGGGAAATTTGGCATAAACTTAAAAGTACAGTTAAGAGTAAGTGTGTGTATATATGCATATGGATGTGCAAATGGATGTATATGTATATTCTATATGTGTATATGGTAAGGAACTTGTTTGGCCAAGAGGTACCTCTCAACTCCTGGCTCCAGAACTCCTTTTTTTCACTTCATGAAATCCTTATAAGGTTCTCCTTGGGTGAAACACTTCTCTGGGCTCAGTGAATCAATGGCTTTCCAGAGTCTATATCCAGCATTTTTCCCTATCAAGATGTCAGTCAATACATATTTATTAAGCAGCTACTACGTGCCAGGCACTATGTTAAGCATTGGAGGCACTGTGCTAAGTGATACCACAATCCCTGAAGTTAGCACTCTTCCTCTGAGGACTTTCTTTACACTTCCTTCTGCAGGTATTTCCTTTGTCATAGCTACTACTGATTCTGCAGAATCTACTACAGATTCCAATTACCAATGTACCCTCTCTGAAGGTTCTGATGGATCTCCTGATCTCACTGGTTACCTGACCACTTCCTTCTGCTCATTTACTGCAAGGTCAGAAAAGAAAAAATACAAAAGAAATAGAACTGTCATTATCCATATGGGGAAAATTAACTAGCTTCCTCCATCCACTCAGCAGTTCAAAGATATCATCCTCACTTTTAGGGAACCAAAATAAGAGATTACTGGCTCCAACCTTTTGTATGTACACTCAATTCTGGCCCAGCTTCTCATCTGTAGAGTCATTTCTACTCTAAAATCAATTAGAAGACTCTTGGTCACCAGTCACTCATTGCCAGAAGCAACTTACAAGTATTGGATTGGAACCAGGTAGAGAATATCTAACCACGTTTTGTCTAACCCACGAGGAAGGGAAAATCCAAGCATGCTGTCAGGACTGGGCTCTCATTGGTCAATCCACACACTCTCATTCCTACTGTATATTTTAGCTGGTGAAAGATGATAGGGATGTGGGTAAATTTGTATGGCCATACACATTTTATCACTTGCATTCATCTTTTCCTGTATTAAGTATACACCATACTATTCCTTCCTTACTTCTGCCTGTCCCCCAACCCCTCATGTCCATCCTCCTTAAAAGTATCTAGGGTAGAGAGGAAGGAGAACTAATCAGGGTATAGGTGGTACCTAGTGACTTGATTCTTACTACTAGGTATATTCCTAAAAAGAATGTTGCTATTGACTCTATCACAGACTCCCACAGTAGGTATTGTGGGGCTACAAAAAGAGGACTGAACTTGGAGACACTGAATCTGAGTTTGAATCCTGGCTCTCACACTTACTGTCCTGTGTGACCTTGGGCAAGTCACAACCTCTCTGGACCTCACTTTCATCATCTATGAAATGAAGGGATTGGAACAGATGATCTCTAAGATCCCTTTTGGATTTAGATCAATGATTCTATGATCAGCAGTTAACCATATATTTGCTAAATCCCCCAATTAGAATGTAAACGACTTGATAACCAGGACTCATGTATTTTAGCTTAATATCCCTGGTGTCTAGCGCAATGCCTTGCAGTGAACAAATGTTTAATAAATCTTTGTTGAATTGAATGGAATTGAACAAACAAATATCAATTGTGTGTCCACCATCACTATTTTAGATGAAGTGAGACAAAAGAATATAGGGACAGAATACCTTCCTTCAGAGATCTAAGTTGATATACCTTTAAATTTAGCTTTTTATTAAGCCTTCCAACTTACTGTCTTTCCTTAAATTCCTAAAGATGCAGTTCAGTCCTAGAGCCACATAAAATGTCCTTTTTTTTTTAACAGGTCTGTGATCTCACTGGCATATGCAACTTCGAGTAAAGAAACCACCCCTGCCAATACAGATCAGTAACTGTTACCCAATTTATAATCTTGTAGAGTTGCCTTAAGGCACCAGGTTAAGTGACTTGTCAAAGACAGAACTTGAACTTGGATCTCCCTAAATAAAGCAGGTTCTCTACCCAAGTGCTCTGTTCCCTTTCCAAATATCCATAAAGATTCTATTCAAGGACCTGATTTTTAGCTTAAGGTTATTTAATCCTTACAGAGACACTTTTAGTGAATTCAACACCATTCTCTGTTTTCTTTTCCCACAGGTCTCTTCTGTGGGAAAGAAATTACTCCCTTCTCCTTTTCTTCTCACTCCCTAGTCTCTTTCCTCCACTCCTTTTCATGAGGTGGGAACATAACATAGATGTTATTCATGTGTCTTCCGGTAAGAAGAAAACAAATTAATTAACAGTGCCTGGCACATAGTAAAGGAAAAGGGAGTATCTCTGACACTTACAAGTTATTTAACCCAAGCCAAGACAGCCTGAATCAGGAAGACCTAAATTCAAATCCAGTCTCAGACACTTCTTAGCTGTGTGCCCCTGGGAAAGTCACTTGACCCCTGATTGCTGACAAAATAGATCCATTGGAGAAGGAAATTAGCAAACCACTCCATTATCTTTGCCAAGAAAACCCAAATAGAGGCATGAAGGGTTAGACACAACTGAAACAACTGAACAACAACCCAAGTATAGTCATTTAAACACTCTGGACCTCAATTTCATCATCTAAATAACCTCAAAAGTTCCCATCCGTCTCTCAATCCATGATCTATGACATTTTCATTTTTTCAAAAACAATACAATTATTCTCTTTATTTTTATGTAAATTTCATTGGATCCTTACTTTTTAAAAATTCATCCATACATCATCCATATACATATATAGTGACTCTGTTAACCAGAAGTTGGATAATAAAAATTTTCCTCTCCCCTGACCATGATGTGTTCAATTTCATGAACATTTATTAAGTGCCTACTATGTTCAGGGTGCTAATTTTCTGCACTTATAATTTATTAAGAGTTCATAGTTACTAGGTTAAAACACACAAAATTAAGTAATTTGTATCTCCTTTATGGGAAAGGGATGTCTGGTGTTCTGCCTTGAAGAAATGGAACATATTCTTTTTTAGTGCAAGAGTAGGAAAAAAAATCAGTTTTTATCGCATAGTGATTTTTTGAATGGCATAACAATCAATTACTCTTCCTATTTATTTTCAGAGGCCTGGAATATGGTATTGGGTTACCTACCCTATATGGATAAATTACCAGATTCATAAGATTCTGTGAAGCAAATTTTCTTTTTTTTTTTTTTTGGTGAGGCAATTGGGGTTAAGTGACTTGCCCAGAGTCACACAACTAGTAAGTGTTATGTGTCTGAGCTGGATTTGAACTCAGGTTCTCCTGACTCCAGGGCCATAGAGATCCACTACGCCACCTAGCTGCCCTGCAAATTTTCAATAGGAACTTATAGAGATGTTTAATAAATTGCTGGGATGACAATGGTGATAATAAAGAAACATCAGCAGTTGATCTATTGCCAGTAATAAGCAGGTAAGCCCAAGAGTCCTAAATACCACAGCATCTCACACCCTAAATCACTGGTCCTGCTTCCAACCCGGTCCCAACAGCCATAGTGCTGGAAAGAAATCTTGGTGGAGATATGAATTGGCAAATCCCCTTGCAGATGATGAGGCCTCTGCCTCCTCCATAGACACAGCTATTGAAGATCTGGGAAAGAACTAATGGGGAAGACCTGAGGCTTCTTCCCTTATAGGATTCATCTCACCAAAAAGTAGCCAGGCATGGGAAAAACAAAACAAAACAAACAAAAAAACTTGTTAAGGCAAGAGCCAGGCAGTGGCTGACTAGTATCTTTTGAATGCAACCTAGCTATGTTCCCCCGGCTAAAAATAAGTTCCTCTTTACCACATGGTTAACAGATAATAGCTGGTTACAGAATGTAAGCACATCTTCCAGAGTCCATGCGGAGATTGCATCAGCCAAGCACTCTTAAGGACCGAGCTCAATACATTTGCATTTATTTTGCCAAATCTTAGGGATCGGGGGTCTTTCCATTTAGAGATGTGAGCTCCTTGAGAATAAGAGCTAATTCTTTTTAATGTTTGCATCCTCCATGTTTTGCACCTAGCAAGCACTTAATAAATGTTATTTTTGTATTCATTCATGATGATAATGACAATTATGTTGCATCATTTAAATAATAGTTGAATTAAAATGATAAACTTTCTTTCTAGATCTTATTTTTCTACATATGCTTCAGGAGGAAAAGGAAGAAATAGGCACATGAACATGAAAGATTGGAAGAAATGTATGACCTTAGTCTTATACTTTTTTTTCTCTTAATGCACATGTGTTCATTTCAGTTCACCTTTCATGACACATTATGCCTTATCCTTGTCATAGTGACAAATGTCTTTTCCATAGTTGAAATAATTCAAACTAACAAAGGAGTCAATGGGTCTGAGCTTTCACAAGCACATGTATCTATGTAAAATTGGGTTTAATCGCTTATTGATTCATACAAACTTCTCTACATTGCTTTCCAAAGCAGTTTCAATATTGGGAAGAAAGAAAAATTCAAAAGCTACAGTCCTAATGGAAAAGTCATTTGCAGTGATCAACTATCATTCATATGGTTTTGATGAAAAATGGCTTATAAACACTGATTTCTGAAAGAAGATGGAAGACCAGTAGTTACATTTTGACATGCAGAAAAAATTGGAATATGATTGTGGCTTCCTCAATGGCTAGCTGAGTCTCTCAAAGCAGGCAGTAAAGTATTCACTCTTCTGTACCAGGGTTCTCTATTCTCCATGAGGATTTCATTGGTGTAAGGATTGATACATAATCTAGGCTCATTTTAGTATCCCTATTCAGTGACCTATATGGATGAAAATATGGATTTTTTCCCATAGATTGTATCTCGGAGAGGCATGGTACAATGCAAAGAGTGCTTGGTTTCGTTTCATGTCCAAGCCACAGTGCTTAGCATCTATTTAATCTTGGACAAATCTTTTTTTATTATTTTTTTGAGCCTCAGTTTCTCCTTTCATAAAATCTGGATAATAATGCTTTCATTATCAGTTCCTAGAGGATTGTCATGGGGTGGGACAAAACACTTTGTAAACCTTAAAATGCTACATATATGTGAGCTATCATCTCTGTGGTTGTGCTTGTTGTTAGCACTGGACAGTCATTGATCTCCCCTAGCACCAGAATGAAAGGCCACTTGGGTTTATTTTGTGAATATGGTACCAAAGGCCTTCAAAGTTTACTTTCTCTTTCAATGGCTTGTTTTTCCTGAGAATTTAAAGGCTAAAGTCTCCTAATTATGGAGAGAGTATTAAAATAAACACAGAGGTAAGAATATAATATAGGGAGAATTAATGTATTACATTAAATTTAATACATAATATATAATTTAATATAGAGAGCCTTTAACATATGAATTTTGTGGTTTCTGAATTATGTAAGGCAAGTCCCTTAATTTATATGGGCCTCAATTTCCTTATCTGTAAAGTGAGGGGATTTATTAAGGTGACTTCTAAGTACTTTCAAGATCCAAAGTTATGGTTCTGTGATCCTCAACTTTTGTTGATACTTGAGAGTCATAAATAAAATGCCTTTCAGGAATAAAATGAAGAGAAGTAGCATAGTATAGTAGTATGAGAGCTGGCTTTGGAATCGGGAAAATAGAGCAGAATTCAAGTCTGACCTCTGATACTGTTGATTGTGTCACTGTGAAAAAGTCTCTTAACTCTTCAGTGTCCCCATGCAACTCACTAAGACTAAATTGCAGGGCAGGTATTTATCTGCATTGGTAGAGGGAGTTTTCTCATCAAGAGTTCCCAGTATCAGTGAAATCATAGGTCCATGTGAAACAAAGAGGAGACAATCAGGGGAGTGAGAGAAGGAGGTAGACAGGCAGCTAGGAAAAGAGGAATCAATCAATAAATATTTTTAAAGAACAGACTATGTGCTAAGGGGGCAGGTAGGTGGCACAGTGGATAGAGCACTAGGCCTAGAGCCTTCTCATTTTTGCGGGTTTAAATCTGGCCTCAGACACTTCCTAGCTATGTGACCCTGGGCAAGTCACTTAACTCGGTTTGCCTTAATTCCTTATCTGTAAAATGAGATAGAAAAGAAAATGGCAGGCCATTCCAGTATTTTTGCTAAGAAAACCCCAAGAAGGGTCATGAAGAGCAGACACGACTAAAGTAACTGAACAACAACAATGTGCTAGGAATTGTGCTAAGTGCTGGGGGGAAAGGAAGGAAGAAAATTAATCTTTATAATGCTGGTGGTTTGCGCAGCTCTGTTTATTTATACTTAATAAATATGTGCTGACCTGAAAGGACCAAAATAGAATATATGTTTTGTAAGAAACACTATAACTCTATGATTCTTTCATATACATGTTTCTTTCTTTTTTTTAAGACCTGTGATTTCATTGGCATAGGGGAGCTACCAGGGGAACTTCCTCTATCAATGCAAACAAGCAACTTTTCTGCAACTTACTGTCTTGAGAATTTAAGTAACTTGTCCAAGGTCATGTAGCCAGTACATCTCAAAAGTAGAACTTGAACCCAGGTCTTCTGAGTCCAAAAATAGCTCTGTCTCTTTCTGTCTGTCTCCCTGTCTGTCTCCTCTCTCTCTCTCCCTCTCTCTCTCTCTCTCTCTCTCTCTCTCTCTCTCTCTCTCTCTCCCTCTCTCTCTCTCTCTCTCTCTCTCTCTCTTTCTGTCTTTGTTTCTCCCACACACACGTACATATATGAACACATAAAAATATTAAAACATTTACTGAATTGAAAAGATCAAACCATAAGTGCACATATCTACAATACCTCCTATTTCTATTGGTAGTTTTGTTTCAGTAACACAAATTAATCTGTTTTATGTTTAATTAAATGCCCAGCAAACCAACAATAAAGGTATTCAGATATGACCTGATTACTTACTAGCTTCCATGTGAAACTCTAGGCCTACCAAATGACAATTCCTTTTAAAGACCTATCAAAGCCAGAGGAGCAACTGGTTGATGAGAGCCTGAAAACTACACTAAAGGAATATTCAAGCAATGGACTCCGTGATGGCAGCCTGAGATCACACTGGAGCCTTCCGGATGCTTCTGAAAACCTCTGCAACTGTAGGCAGTTAATTCAAATAGATTGAATGACTCATATGGAAGGAAAGGTTAATTCCCTGCATCCAAAAGGGGAAAGCTGTGACAAAGCTCTACACTATGGGAATAGAAGAGCCCTGGCCAGGAGCACAGGCCCACCTTGCCGACCTAATTTAGAACATTTAAAAACAACTTTCAAAAGCAGCTTTCTCCAGCTAATTATGTACAATCTGCCTTGTTAAACTCTCCCTTTCATTTTCCACTGTCTTCAAATGGCCACATTCAGAAATCCATTCTGCAGCTCCCCTAGGCCAATCTGAAGGAAGATATTATTAATGCATCAGCATGTCACGCTCTGGGCTTAGAACAGGTGTATATGGGGCGGTCACATCACCAGCCTTGTCACCTGGAACTGGAGACTCATGCTCCTCTTGAAAAGGCCTTCAGTTGCATAATTAACATGATTGTCACAGCGATGGCCTGTTCTTTCACTTTTGAAAAAAGAAGGAAAAAAGAAGCCCCCACAGCCCTTTCTCCTTTCCCTCCTCTGAGAAGGACTTCCTATTGAAGTTATCTTTACTGTGAAATACAACAAAGTTTCGACTTCCTGCCCCCACAAGCAAACAGATAATTCATAAAGGCACTGAGCTTGACAGCAGTTTAGCTGAAACCATCTGGCCTAGGTGTCACAGCCTAGCCTTGAAGAGGCTGTGCTGTAAATCTGAAGGCAGTGATGTTCCTAGGGGAGCCATTACAGGGCTGTCACAAAAGGAATAAAAGAGAAAAGCTGAGGTGAGGAGGATGGAATACTTGTTGTTGCTGTCTCTCCATCACCGGAGGTTCAAACTGGGTTCCCCAGGTGATTATCATTTTAAATGGGACTGAAAGCAATTGTGGAGAAGGTAGCTCCTATTTCCCTAAGTGGTGGTAGGGGCAATGTGCCAGAATTTCTGCTTTGAAAGAAAACATAGAAGAAAGAAACTGCAGAATATTATTTGTGGATTTTTTGAGACTTTAATTGAGTCCAATAGAATAATAAACCTCAGAGTTTTAGAGAAAGAGGAAACTTGGAAATCTAGTCTAATGTTCATTTTTTCAGATTGGGAAACTGAGGCTCAGAATGATGACATGATTTATTCATTGTCACACAGGAAATTTGTGATATACCCTAGAGGAGAAGCCAGATTTCCCAAATCATCATTCATTGCTCTTTCCTCCACCCCTAGGAACTATGAGCCAGGGAGGTACAAATTTTCCACGTATGCTTTTTGATGGGTAGTGAGGAGTTCTCCCTATTTCTCTGAGTCATGTATCCTTGTCTTAGGAGCAGTTACTAAGAGCCAATGACTTTACCTTCTATTTTGGAAATATTCAAAGAATCACATGGATATTTTTATCACTGCCAATCTACCATCAAATATGAATATGGGAAATTGAAGAGAAAATAGTGAGAATCACTTTATAGACTCAAAAAGATTATACGACTGGTGCTAATCCTATCAAACAAAGCACACCATCCTAGACACTGATGGAGGAGAGACATAAACAACTACAGATTTAAGAGGAGCCAAACCAGAGAGAGCCAAAAAAGAGATTGGAATAGACTAAGAAAGAAGCATTCCCATAGCCATCTGAAGATACACTTTGTATAGAAAGAATGGTTGTGGGACCCAGATATAAAATATACAATATATAAAATAAATATAAATAATAGATAAAATAAATGTTTATATATAAAGTATAGATAGATATAAAATAAAATGCTTAAATAGGTGTGGCTATTCTTGCCACCTGGCTTGGAAAAGAGTTGTAACACTTGTAACTGAAGCCCCAGTTGTTTAAGAGAGTCATTGGAGAGGAGTTAACTAGCACCATCTACTGGAAGATAGCCAAATTCACAGCTAAACTAAGCTAACTTCAACAATATTAACAAGACTTGTGTCTGCCAAAAAAGGAGTCTACCAAGATTCACAAAAGGATTCACAACAGGTGCTGTAAAACAGAGCAGTTGAAAGCCATTTAGATGGATAGTAGCAACTGGAAACTTAGAAAAAACCAGCTTCTTCACTTGCTGTTTCCCCACCCAGGCAAATCTGTAAGTCACCTGAACATTAGAAATAAATGGAAAGATCCAACAGCAGGTGGGAGGAAAGGAATCTTTTGATTCTATACAATTGAATGTGAGCATTTATTCTGTCTTTTTCTGTGTATAGCTTTTCTATATTGTAAAGCCTTATAATCCCACATATTGTATGGGGGAGTTGGTGGCCACCCTTGGAAGTGGATAACAGGAACACTAGGTTCTACCTGGGATAGTGGGAGAGTGGCAATAAACCACAAAATTGAATGTTTCATAAAGCGGGACCTGGGGCCTTCATTATATGAGGGAGCCTTGCAAATGTTAAGTAGTATGGGGCAGGTAGGTGGGGCAGTGAATAGAGCACCAGCCCTGGATTCAGGAGGACCTGAGTTCAAATCCAGCCTCAGGCACATAACACTTACTAGCTGTGTGACCCTGGGCACACAGCGCATCACTTAACCCCCATTGCCTCACCAAAAACAAAAAAACAAAAAAAACAAACAAATATTAAGTAGTGGTTTAAACTCAATCTTGCTTCATGCTCCATTATTCTACTCTTTTTGATTAAGAAGGTTTGGATTGGTTGAGATTTGCCCTTTTAGAAAGGGTATGCACATTGGTAAGACCACACAATCCATTGAACTATTGAAGTGTATATAAGCTTTCTTCAGAGCAGTTGGCTTATAAACATTTCCTTTTGTTCACCATTACCATGCTTGCACTCAAGGCCATACATCTTAGAGCACCTACTACGATGAACGAATAAATGAAAAGTCTGTTACAATATGCCATAATGGATAGAGATCTGACCTCAGAGCCAGAAAGACCTGCATTCAAGTTTTATCTCTGAGCCGTACTGTGTGTCCCTGGACAAGTCACTTAACTTCTCAGTCCTCTAGGCAACTCTCTAAAACTGTAAGGTGTAGAGAAGATACCAACCTGAATAGGTAGAGAAGATTCTCTAGGAGGAGTTCCCAATACAAATGAAGTCACAGGTCCAGTCTCTAAATTAGGCCAAAAATTCAGAGTATTAATCTAAATATCTTGACTTTCTACCTACAAAAGAAATCCCATAGTTGCCCTTTAGTCAGTAAATCAGTATTTATTGGTTTTCCAAAGAACTATCCTGTTTTTTTCCTGACATTTTAAATCCTATTTTCTTTAGAACTTCATCTTATCACTAGGATTCCATATCTTTAGAATGCCAAAAATGTAATAAACTTCTCACACTGCTGATGCTTGACAGTTTTCTCTTCCAACTATCATTTCGCTAAGCATTCCCTTTTTGTTTGAGGAAAACATCTAATATATTGATGGACAGATGAGATAATTTAGGAATTCCAGACTGAGAAAAAGGGACTTACCCTAACAGTATGGGGTGAACTTCCACCAATACCAAAAGATGTCACTGTGAGCTCTTGCTTGCCTGCACCCTCTCTATAAAAGAAAAAAAAAAAAGCTTCAGCAGCCTAGTGTCAAAAAAAACCCATTGACACAAAATGAGACAGGTGCAAAATGCTGCTTTTTTAAAGAAAATATATGCAGTTCAACCTATCCTTCACAAGTCACACTTCTTAACATAAAATGAATGCTTCTCATTTATTCATTCACTATAATAGGTGCTCTGAAATGGATGGCCTTGAGTGCCAGCATAGTAAAAGTGGACAAAAGAAAATGTTTACAAGCCAATTGCTCACAAGAACGTGTATATACACTTCAATAGTACAATGTATATTTGATCTTGTCAACGTACATATTCTCTCCAACAGGATGGATCACAACGAAACCAAACCTTCTCATCTTGAGTAACTCTTGTCAATGCCCTCCACAAATCCTTCACAAACGTTCTCTAATGTGGGTGGAGAATGGCTTTTTTTAGTTGTATGTGTGCCATTAGAGTACACAGACTACCCCTCAGTTATCCTTTACTCTCACTACCTAAATTAGAGGATCATAGACACAGAACTGTACAGGAACTCAGAGGATATCTAATCCAAATACCTTGTTTGAAACCTGAGGAGGCTAAATAATTTGCCCAGTGGCATACAGGTGGTAATCATCAGAGTCAGGATTTGAACTTGAGTTCTGTGACTCTACAGCCAGTGTTATTTCACATTGTACATCCTACCTCGTGACTGGCCTACTTCTTTTCCTGGACATACATCTCATTGATGACATCTTTTACTATGTTTTTAATGTAGTTCTTTGCTAATAATATTTTGCAGTCTATTCACACTCACTAGGCATGCCCTTTGGGTGACCTGCAATTTCAGTTCTTCAAATCTGATGGTGTTAGATGATTTGCAGCCAATTAAAAGGCCTAGCAGAAGGTTGGGGTCTATGCAATTGTTCAAAGACTCACCTGTCTATTATCCTCCTTCCATGCATTTCTGAGCCAAGTTCATTGTCCATTTACAGAATCTGTCCAAGATATTATTTAGTGCTGTATCAGCTCTATGGGTCATCCTAATGTATAACATGGTCTGGACAACAAATATTCTTCATCACTTGGTCTTTTCTGTGTGACTGGTTAGAATGATTAGGGATATCATGGTCTAGACAATAAGTATTCTTTATCACTTGGTCTTTTCTGTGTGACTGGTTAGAATAAACTCAATTTTAAGGTGATTATGGATATCATGTGAGTCTTTGCAATGTTCTGAGGCTTTCTGCACAATATCATCCATAAACATGAACATCTGGCAGACAGAGGTAACCACCTCTGGTGAACATATGTCTCCCTGTTTTATACCTCAGTTGATATTAATAATATGAGGATCAATGTTGTCCTTGTTGTTTTACATATTTTACTGATGTTATATGTTGGTGGCTGTGTCGCATTTGGAGCCTTATCATGATGCTTTCTGTGTATGTTGCTTTACCATACCACTGCATCTCATATAAGTCAGACTGATCACAGATTATTAGTCTCCATGTATTCTGTAGGGGCCAAATCACATTTTGGCTATTGTGGTTAATTCTCCATGTCACAGATTCAAGGAGGACATTGCAAAGTAAACAGCTCTATGAAAGGGATACATATGATGGTAAAAGGTCTGGAAAATGTCTCATAAAAGGAATGGCTGAGGGAACTAATGATTTTTTTAAAAGACTAAAAGGAAATGGAATCACCATCTTCAACTATCTAAACTTTTGTCACATAGAAGAAGGAGCATTTAGTTAGAGAAAGGCAGAATGTAATGCCATGTAAAGGAAAGCCATCCAACCATTGGAGCTGTCCAATACTGGAATAGTCTGCCTTGTGTGATATTGAGCTTGACAACATTGTAAATATTCAAAAACAAGCTGGCTCCATTGTCAGGATTATTACAAATGGAAATGCTGCATTGGTGGGAGGTTGGACTAAGTGAATATCTAAAATCCTTGAACCTTTTAATTCTATGGCTTTCTGACAGATTTTTGGTTAAACAAACCTGTCCCATGATGACAATGATGATGATGATGATGATGATGATGATGATGATGATGATGATGATAACATATAGCAATTTAAAATTTACAAAGTGTTTTTCTCACAAAAATACTATGAAATAGGTATTGTGCATATTATTATGTTCATTCTAGATATAAAGAACATGAAGCTCAGAAAGGTAAATTGTCCACCATTATATGGTACTTTTGTGTCAGGGACATCAACTTCAGTCCTTATGACTGAAAGTTCAGTGTACTTTCTACTATACCACATGCTTGCAAGCACTGATATTTCTGGAATGGTGCTTCTGGGAAACGGCCATCTATAGTTATCCCTTCTGCATTGTGTAGGTAGAGGCATGGAGGCCCCATAATCTAGAAAATCTGCATCAAATCTTTTGGCCCTCCCTTAATACCAGAGAAGAAGTCTGAATTTGTTCTTTTCTTTCATGGGGTATTTACAGTACCTTATTGTAAAATTTGGGCTGATATTATACAATACTATACATATATTTCACGCGTTTCTGAGTTTCTGAACTTTTTTGTGTCATCTGCTGGCCTTTTCGTGTCATCTGTGGCTTCCACAAAACTCCTCAAAAAATTCCCATTTAATTTCTTATGCCAACCTGCGACATATCAGAACCACAATGAGGAAAGTCATGATGTGAAAGGGATAACTAAACATAGAATAATACAATCTGAAACATCTGGAAGTATTATTTGGCAACACCTGGTGCAAACCTTCATTTTATACTTGATGACAGTCACACAGCTACTTAGTGGAAGAACAAGGACTAGAACATAAGTCTCTTGCCTTCTAGTTCAATATTGTTTTTACTGTATCATGAGCTGGGCTGTCAGGAATATTTACCTGAATCTCCAAATACCTTAAATCACTGTCATCAAATTCAAATAGAAATAGAGGTTACTAATCCATACAAAAAGATCCCTGTGGGCCATATATTGACTCAGTTTTTAAAATGTAATATCTATTTTATTAATTTTGTTAAATATTTCTCAGTTATATTTTAATCTGGTTTCATACATACTAGGTTCACATGTTAGATACCTCTGCCCTAAAGGATATATACCAAGGTCAAGAGTAGTATGAATAATAAATCTGCTTGAAGTGGTGGCATTATCCATATTTGCACTGCTTATTTTTTTACATAATTACAACTTCAAATATTGTGAATTCAAATCCATGTATTATTTGCACTAATTGAGACCTGGCTGTATTTACTTCTTTTTTTTTTCCTACACCACACCTGTGATTTCATTGTTTCAAGAAATTCTCATGAAGAAACTACATCTAGCTAAGAAAGATCAGCAACTGCCATGTAACTTATAATGTTAGAGAGATTTCTGAGGCACTGAAAGGCCAAGTAATAGTAAGTTTTGCAAAGCACTTTCCATATGTTATCTCATTTAATCTTCGAAACAATCTTGTATGGATGGGGTTATTATTATCCCCATTTTACTGATTGGGAAACTGAGTACAAATATAAGTGGCTTGCCCAGGGTCATATAGCTACTAAGTATCTCAGGCAGGATTTCAAATCAAGTCTTCCAAACTTTAAGTTCAGCTCCCTCTGTCCACTATACCACTTAACTGTCAACTAGTGACTTGCCAAGGGTCATACAGCTAGTATGTATAAGAGGTGGCACTTAAATTTGGATCTTACTGATTCCAAGGCCAGCTCTGCTTCCACTACATTATGCTGCCTCTCACTTAATTAACAAATTCAAATACAGTAGAACTCTTTCATATCATTGGACAAACAGGTAGATATGCCAATCATAATATATTGGGCTTTTACTACATAGAACTGAGGAATCTAGGTAGCACAATGGATAGAGTCTTAGATCTGGAGACAGGAAAACTTGAGTTCAAGTCCAGCCTCAGATATTTCCTAGTTGTGTCACCTTGTCACACTTAAGTCACTTAACCACTCTCTGCCTCAGTTTCCTCTTTTGTAAAAATAGAGATATCACCAACCTGCTGTTACTATTGTGAGGATAAAATGTGATAATATTTGTAAAGCCTTTGCAAACTTTAAAGCATTGTATAAATGCTAGCTATCATATCTATTAAAATTATTGTGTTTTGACATATTTGGTTTGGGATCCATGACTGGACAAATGGTATAACCTATGTAATGATCAGTCATATTGCTAAAATTACTCATTAATGGAGATGGGTGTTTCAAAATAAAATTTCTTAGTTATTTTCCTTTCCATTTCACAAACAAAAGGTGTTAATTCATAGCACTTGCCAAAATTATTCTGAAAATTGAGGATGAGGGTAGACATGAAAAATCAAACAACCAATCAGGTCATCCTCATCTGACATTCATCAGTACCCTATCTTCTCATCCAGAAGCAGATGCAGTCAGGGA
The DNA here is from genome assembly GCF_003287225.1 of Phascolarctos cinereus. Taxonomy (NCBI): domain Eukaryota; kingdom Metazoa; phylum Chordata; class Mammalia; order Diprotodontia; family Phascolarctidae; genus Phascolarctos; species Phascolarctos cinereus. The sequence continues at coordinate 194,682,568 of NW_027555847.1, forward strand.
GAGAAGTCAATTCTTCCTACAAAAGCCCCTGGTGCTTTCATGTATTCCTCTATTCTTGGCTGTTGCACTGGCTGTTGAACCAAAAATCAATTGCATAGAGATACAGAATATGATGGTGTTGGATTTGCCTGGAAATTTTTTTTTAAGTATATGGTGATATCAAATGTAAAGCACTTGCCACCTTTTTTCTTTTCTCCTCTGCCAATGGAATATGAAAGAGAATTGTTGTTATTTTAATTAGTAGAAACAGTCTTCTCCAGGTCATGCTGTCTCAGAGAAACATCAGGGAAGAAATTGTTATGCCTATTCACACCACTCCTGGCCTGAAAATAATATTTCACTATTAGCTGTCTGTTTGCAAAACACTAGTTCAGATATGTTCCAACACAGCTACAGGGTTTCATCTGCATGTGAATGTATGTATATATGTGTACATGTATGCACACTCACTCATTTCTTTGATACTTTGATGGACCTGTGATTACATAAATGTAGCTACTCTCTGCAGTGAAGTACATTGCTGCCATCCTCGCTTTACCATCCCCTGCAACTGCACTCAGTGCTCTCTCTTAAATCCCTCATAGGAAGCCCAACCAATATGAAGTTTTTTTCACTAGATTTCTTGGCAATTAATAGGCATCCATCAGTAACAGAGGGGCAGACAATAAGTTATCCCTCATTCTCACTACATAGGATTATATATTTAGAGATGAAATTATATCACCTTTTGGAGGTGTCTTTCCCCTTTTTTGCAATATCTGTGGATGAAAATGTAGAAAAGTTCTATGAGAAACTGGTCAAGAACCTCCAAATCAAGTCATCATGTATCTTGATACTCAGTGATTCGGTATGGAGGTAGACACATAAAAGGACAAAAAAAATATTGTGACAGTTCTGCTTATTTTATAACTGAGGAGGCTGAGTATCAGAGAAGTGGATAACTTGTCCATCATCACACAGGTAATAAGTAGCAGAGCTGTTTTTAACTCAGGCCTGAAAACTGACGGACTCATTGTTGTAATGGTTCACTGGTAAAAAAAAAAAAAACTGTTCATTCCTACCATTTGTTTCTCCATTACCCTTTAGGTAACTTACATGGTATTCTGTTGGTATTCTATGGTATTCTATGATTTGTAGTTATCACTGGAAGAATATTACTGTTTAAAGGATGGTGGTCTTTTTTTTTATATCAGAGAGAAATTTGTGATTATGAACCACTCCCAGTTCTGTACTTAGTTCATTAGCTAAGTGAAACAATTGACTAACTCCATGAGATTTCCTTCTATTTATGAACAATAAGCAGTCTTTGTGCATTTGGTTTTTTCCTGTTTGAAATGTTAGGCCAAATTCTTTTGAATGACTAGAAATCTCATTTAGGAAGCTCTGAAATATTGGGAAGCTTGATTGAATTAGCACAATACCCACAAATGAGATTATCTAAAGGACCTCACCATCTATAGAGAATTTCTCTGCCATTTGGACTCTAAACTGGACATCCTCAATGGCAGAAGCAGAGACCTTTGATGAATATACATCTCCAGGCATGTGCTGGAGCCTATCGGTGCTGGCTCAAGAAAGCCAATTGTTAAATTTTCAGTATAAGCACTTACATCGTGGAAATCAATGAATGCTACAAATCAGGATTTTCTTTTGTTATTGATTGTTTAAACCAGGGCTTCTCAAACTTTTTCCACTCATAATCCCTTTAGCCCTTCTTAAACTCTGTGTCACGACCCCCACACAGGGGAGTTTAAGAAGTGCTGTTCTAGACTTTAAAAAGCTATAGAGAAAATGTTTATAATGCAAATTAAACCTAGAAATATGTCATTTGTACCTTTTTCAGAGTTGGTTGTTAGCAATTTACCAGTGCAACACTGTTGGTTTTTATGATTCATTTGATAGTAATCAGAGGGTCATCAAATAAAATTATCTCTGTCCTATCTTTCCAATAATTTTCTGTAATTTTGGTATATGCATGAGGTACTTTCATATGAATCATAAAAACAGACAGTGATGTGCTGGTAAATTATTGTGGGACAGTAATAGAGAGAAATTTAAGGGACATTCCTCTGGCCAAGTTTTTGTCTTTCCCCTTTTTTGCAATATCTATGGATGAAAATGTAGAAAAATTCTATGAGAAGCTCCAAATCAAGTCATCATGTATCTTTATACTCAGTGACTTGGTATGGAGGTAGACACAGAAAAGGACAAAAAAAATTATTGTGACAGTTCTAGGTGGCACAGCGGATAAAGCCTGGAGTTGCAAAAGACACTTACTAGCTGTGTGACAAGTGGCAAGTCACTTAACCTCTGTTCACCTCAGTTTCCTCCTCTATAAAACAGGGATAAGAATGGCAAATGAGATAATATTTGTAAAGCACTTAGCAAAATGCCTGGCACATGTTAAGTGCTATAAAAATGTTAGCTATTTATGCACTTAGTAACTCTCTCTGGTTCAACAGTCCACAACATGCTCATTTCTCTACTCTTGTAAAATGCATAAATAGAACCCATCATTTCATTTCACCAGCTGATCTACCAGTAGGTGAGTGTAATATGTAATTTGGCCACTAAATGGTAGCTCCTCAAGTCCCACAAGTCACCAATCAAGGGGCTTCATCAGATGGTAGTCAATGTATGGGAATAAGCTTTGCCAAGAGCCTCAGTATCCCTACTGCTTACATTAGAGAGCTTAGCCTATATGTTTTTAGACTAGCACCCTTTCCACTACACATAATATTGGCCAGATTCAAATTTTAGTGTAGGGAAAAAAGAAACAGAGCATTGTTCTGAAATACAAGAAAAATTACTAAAATTTCATTATTGCTGTCTTAATGGCTCTTCTGTTGCTTTTGGGAAACCTCCTGCTCTCAACTGACCAAACTCTTTCATCAGAGACTTCCCTCCGCATCCTTCAGGGATCACATAAACTCCTATATGGCACTCCCGTAGGTTTTGCCCTTCTTCTTCTCCCTTTTTCCTTGATTTCCTTTTTCCTTAATATCACTGCAGCAACCACCTTTGGAGCCACTGTTGTCCACCCACTGACTTCTAGTGTTGTTAAATGTTGATGTGCCACTAATAAATCATCTTGTAATAACTCTTACAAGTAACTGTCCCAATCTTCCCAAACAAAACAGCTGAATGGGCAACAGGTCAAGCCAGGGCCAAGGCTACTTCCCTTTAATACAGGAGCAACTGACCAGCTGTGACTAAGTGTCCTTTCCACAGTCAGAGAACAAGCTTCCTCACTGCTACCTCCCTTCCTTCCTGGAGAGAGCAATATTCAAGCCACTGAATCACACACTCTAGTGGTAGGAACCTCTACACCCCTCCTCTGAGCACATAAACCATTGTTCTGAACAGGGCTTACTCAACCAGGTAGCCATCTTGATATTCTGATGAGCGTGGGGCTTGACTGTAAGAGCTTGCCTGGGGGACCTTGAACCTCAAGGTTCAACTGGAGGACCTCCTCCATTCTGCTAAATCCATAGAGTGTTGACCCTCAGCATCTGCCCTAATGTCTTGATGAGAATAACTGAGATTCAGGATTGTAATGGAAAGGCTAGAGGTATCAACCTCATGCCTCAGCAATAAGTAACTCTTTTTACCCTATAGACATGTGATGCTGACCAAGGCTGTAAGTAGGGTTTTCAGCTGTTACACTTTCAGAAGTAGGGCTTCTTGTCTTTACCATGGCCACGGTCAGAACCTCAGGACTCAGCAACAAGGAAATACTGCTTCCTATAGTAAAGGCTAGGTTAGTGTCTTTCAGGCAGTATAAGTGGCTACAACAATAATCTGGCCACTAGCAAAACAAGAATTTAGATATCATCAGTCTAATTCCAACATTTTATAGCTGTGGAAACTCGGGTCTAGAAAGGTGAAGAAATTTGGGTATAAGCAATCGTTTTTTTCAGACTGTTTGGATAAGCAAATATCTATTTCATATCTGCTGTAGTGCAACCTTTGGCAATCCATTTAACTTGTTTGAACCTCAATTTCTTCACCTGTAAATGAGGATATTGAGCCAGGTTATCTGTAAAGTCCTTTGCAGGCCTAAATCTTTTGGTCTTATGAACTATGTGATAGCTGGTTTGTTTTGTCAGAAAAATCTATCAGTAACATTTAAAATTTGGTAATTTTGTACATATTAAAGTTACTGAAAATAATACCTTTTGCTTCTTAGAAAGAAATTAGTCCTAGTCATGGAAGAGAGAGCACAAAACAAATGGATCCAAATTTTACACATATACAAAGCAATGAATAAGGTCTCTCATTCAAATATCTGCAATTCTGACAAGATGATTACAGTGAATCAAAACCATAAATAAATGTTGTACAAATACACAACTCTAGAAAATCATTAATGATGACAACCATCCCACCAAAAAGCCCAAATCCAATTATAATACTTCAGAAAAGTAAAAGCTAGTGAACTTTAAGAATAAGTAGTTCTACTCTTACTGGAAAAGAGTCACAAAGGATAGGAAGATTATGAATGGGTCCAGTCTGAATCTTAGCTACATTAAAATTGGAAGTTAACTCTTCCTGGAAAGATGATAGGAATAAAATATTAACCAGATAATAAATATTTGTCTCCATCATGCATAAAATTGTACTGAAGCTTTTTTTAGCATGGCAAAGTAAAGTGACATGACTGGAGCTTGATGATACACCAGAAATATAGCTCATACATTTCTCCATTTATTTAAGGCTTCCATCATATTAATTAGATAAGAAATTCCAATTATAAGAAAGAAGAGTATGTTCTAATGATTCAGTTATAATGACTTTGGGCCCAGTAAATATAAATAAGCAGCAGGAAATAGTTTTGTAAATACAAATTTGATTTCTCTAAATGCTCTTAGATTTCTGTAATTTTTCCACAACCCTAAATGTTTGGGCACAAATCATGCCCGTATCAAGATAATATGTGATCAAATCACTTCCATATCAAATTAAAAAGTGTTAAAGGTAGAAATAAGTTCACTCAATGATTCTATAATAATATTAAGCACAAAACGCTATGCTTCTCCTTCCTCAATAAGGAATTCCCCTCTCTGCCTCCAAAGACTCGGAAAAAAAGAAAAAGATACCTAGGTAGACTACAAGAAATCAGTATTAGACCTAAGGATAAATATTATTATTCACAAAATTTACTTCCCAGAATCCACTTCCAACATATCAAGATTCCTGTCACTTCAGATGTAACCCTTTCTTGTTTGCCTTGGCTGGTGACGATAAGGAAAGAGCATAAAAAGAAGAGCTCATGAGTTGGATGATCCATTCTGGATGGTCTCTCCCACTCATCCTCACCATAGTTGTCCTCCCTTGTCTAGTGGCTATTTTGACCTGCAGCATAAAGTCTTCTAATGGGGCTCTAGTCCACCTCAAATTTCTAAGGAGGGCTGACTTTGTATTAACAGGGCTGTTACCTATGTGATATAAAGTATGGTGGAATGAAGAAAAGAGGAAAATGGCCTAAAGTCAGGAGATCTGAATTTGAATGCTGCCTCTGACATCTCTTAGACCCTCAATTTCTTAACCTGGCAAAGTGATGCAGCAGAAAATTCCTAGGCTTGGTTGGAGCCAGAAAATGAAGTTTAAATCATGGCTCTGCTACTTCTACCTGTCTGGCTTTGAACAAATCACTTAACCTAAGATGACTAGTGAGTGCCTCTGTCTGGCAAGGTTCACAGGTTTCAGGTGGATTGGGAAAAATGAAAGAAATGAGTATTCATTTCATTTAACTGCCTCCCCCCACACACACATACACACATATACATTCTCATTTGAGGATGTATGCATGTTCAGTTTTCTTCATTATTCAATTCCAGGGGTATGAAACTCTCTTTCTTAGTCAACACCTTCACTTCATCAGGGCCAAACAAGTTTCAAAGGAAAGGAAACAATGAAGGACATGAACTCTGCCTAAGAGGCTACTTGCTTCTAAAAAGACCATCTTATATCAAACCCAATTAAACCACAGTGAGTTTTTTTTTACCTATATATTGCTTAGGGTAAATGGTCCCAGTCAGGTAGGTAATCTCTGTTTTTGAGAAGCTTATAAGAGTTGTTAATAAAATCAGAAGCATTATATTCTCTCTCTATTGGTTCAGGCTCCAGCCAGATTTGGACCAAGTTTAAAACCTCTGTTGCATTTAGCTGTCTATACCACAAGCCATTTGTTCTAGTTCAGTAAGTTACGTCTGACTTTTCATGACCTCATTTGGGGCTTTCTTGGCAAAGATACTGGAATGGTTTGCCATTTCCTTCTCCTGCTCATCTTACAAATGAGGAACTGAGGCAAACAGGGTTAAGTGCCATGCCAGCATCACACACTAAGTGTCTGAAACCAGATTTGAGCTCAAGAAGATGAATCTTCTTGGCTTCAGGCCTGGTACTCTATCCACTGTACCTCCTAGCTGCCCTAGCCATTAACTAGGGTCATTCATTGCAGCTTCTCTGTTCATTTAAAGGCAAACACCAGTGTAACTAGGTGGCACAGAGGATAGAGTGCTGGACCTGGAGTACAGAAGAATCAAGTTTAAATCCAGTATCAGATGACTACTGTATGACTATGGGCCAGTCTTAACTGCCTCAATTTCTTCATCTGTAAAGTGAGAATAATTATAGCACCCTAAGTTTCAGGGTTATTGTGAGGATAAAATGAGATATTTGTAAAGAATTTTAAGTCACTTAATCTCTGTATACCTCAGTTTCCTCATCTATAAAATGAAATTAATAATAGTACCTATATCCTAGAGTTGTTGTGAGGATCAAATGAGAAAGTTGCAAAGCACTTTGTCAATCTTAATGCTAGTTGTTATTATTATTATTACAATGAACTTGTATCATTTTTATTATATTACAATTTAGTTGTATATTACAATGAAGTTGTAATTATTGCAGTTATTTCAATGATTGGTCATAGTTTTATATTAAGAGTAAGCTAGATTTCTAAAACACTATGCAAATTTGGAATTATGAACTTAAAGAACAAAGAATAGTCTTGGAGTAAACATCAGCAGACTGAAGCAGGGTTGGGGTGTTGATGAGTAAAGTACTTCACCAGAGTTCAAATCTGGCCTCAGGCACTTACTAGCTACATGAATGCAGGCAAGTCCTTCATCTGTAACATGAGCTGGAGGAGAAAATGGCAAACTACTCAAGTATCTTTGCCAAGGAAAGCCCAATTGGGGTGATGAAGAGAAGGACACAACTGAAACAACAGAACAACAAAAAACCTCGCTTCAAACCTCAACTCCCACCTTACCTCCCACATGAAGTTTTCCCTCATTCTTGTTTTTCCTCATTCTTCCATCTTCTAGTACCTCCCAATCTCAAAATTACTTTTTACTCACAAATTATTGCTTTGTATATGTTGTTTTTCCTGACAGAATATAAACTCCTTGAGGGCAGGAACTACTTTGGATTTTTGCCTTTGTAAAACCAGTATCTGGTACAATTCCTAGGCATTTAATAAATGATTGTTGATCACTACCTTCCTACTAAACTGTAAATTCCACCAATAAAGAGAATCTCCTCTAAACTTTGTATGTCTTCTAGCATTTACCAGTGTTGTTTTCATAGCAGGTACTTAATAAATGTTTGTAAAATATGAGTAACTCCAAGCTGGGTCTTGGGTCCTTTTCCTGAATGATATTTGTTTCTTTACATAGTGCTGAAAAGGAAGATAAAATGTAACAGACAAATCCGCTACTATACAATTTTGTAGAGATCCAGTATGTTCCTAGGCTTCCAATGTAGTCATTCCTAACATTCTTAGAAAGGTTTTGTCAGGGTCTTAAAAGCAAGGGTACCACCATGACCTCTATGACAAAGGTATGCCCAGAAAGAGACACAAAGGATTGTCAAGTATGTATTTATTTACCTTGCAACACAGAGCCATCATTACCCCACCTTCATTCTTCACTTAAAACCTCTAAAAACTTATAGTAGAGACTTTCCCCAAGGACGCACAAAGCACAAGGAATTACAAATGCAACCACGAAAGGAAACTTACCTAGATAGCCAGACTCCCCAGAGCTACTCTATTCTCCCACAGCAAGTCTCTTTTGCTTTCTCTTCTGTAGATAACACTCAGTTCTATAAAATTTATACTATTTGTGCTATTTACTTCATAGGGTTATTGTGAAGAAAGCACTTTGTACATCTCAAAGTGCTTTATGAATGTGAGCTTTTGAAAGCCCTTTGTAAGATGTAAATCCATCCATTAAGTTTGAGGTGTTATTATGGATGAATGTAAGGGGACTTAAAGGTAATACCTAACCTCACCTCTGCCAAAATAGATGGAGGTGCTACCCAGCTTATGTATCAACTGCTATGATAAAGAGGTGAGAATTAGGAAGGTGGAAGAGAGAATGTTATGAAGCATCTAAAGTTGCAGGTCTATCATCATCGTTACCAGTGATCTTTTCAGAACTCAAGCTAATGACAAGAAATGGTTTTTGTTTTAGTTTTTCTGTCATCTTCATCATCATCATCATCATCATTATTTATTTCCATTTTTTCAAGGTACTTTCCCCTTGCATTGGTAGCATCATGAATATGTTTATGTATTTATCAAACATCCAGGTAAAAACTAAATTTCAGTCAAAAATCTAGATGTTACCAGAAATCTAGAAAAGCAGTTCTCAAACTTTTTAGTCTCAGAAGCCCTTTACATTCTAAAAAATTGTTGAGGACCTTAAAGTGATTTTGTTTATGTGGGTTATATGTACTAATATTGATCACATTAGAAAATAAAACTATTATTTTAAAATAGTCATTTATTGATTCATTTGAAGTAATAATAAACCCTCCATGTGCCAACAACGTGTTTATGAAAAATAACTATAATTACCAAAACAAAAAATTAGTGAGAAAAATGGCATTGTTTTATATATTTTTCAAATCTCTTTGATGTTTGGCTTAATAGAAGATAGCTAGATTTTCTTATTTGTTTCTGTATTCAAACCATTGGAGTACATTATTTTTGTTGAAGTGTATGAAGAAAATCTAACCTAATAAAGGCATTTACTTAGAAAAGAAAGGAGCATTTTAAAGGCAAAGAACATCTTAGTGTTATTATGAAAACAGGTTTTACTTCACAGATACTCTAAAAGAGTCTTACGACTCTCCAGGAGTCCACAAACCTTGCTTTGAGAATCACTAACATATATGGAATATACAATGGAATATCCAGATATTTGACTGAATTTATCCATTTTTATCAAAGTCCTTCCCAATTTGGTGCCATCTTGCCTTTCTAGCCTTATTTATTTTATAATAATTTTTTAATTAACAGAAATATATTTCCTCTCCCTCTCACCCCTGATTCCATTTGGGAGAAAAAAGAAAGAAAACATTAAAAATACACTGATTTTTTAAAGAGGATTCACAACCATGGCTTTTCTTACTGCTTTGTTAAATTTTAAAACCACAAGTAACAGTTCATAGATTCATATAAAATTGTTATCTACTTTGTATATTGAAATATTGACATTTTGGTAGTTATTAAGTCCTTAATAAAAAATAAATTTAAAATATGTTGAAAAGAAAGAAGTGATCACTATGAGTTAACACATTAATTAAAAACAAGACTTGTCAGATGAACTTTGTTTCCTTTTTTTAAACTGAGTTCATGGATCACAGCGAAAGCAATGGACATAGTACATCTGCAATTCAGTATGTTATTATAAACTCATGGGAAGGTAGAAATAAATGGATTTAACATAGGTAAATTTGGAAATAATCAAATTATAAGATCCAAAGAGTGAAGTTCAAGTCGAAAAAAAGTTCTTCACTGGAATGCCACTGGACTCTCCTCCAACTGGTTATCTTCAATATTTTTATCAACAACTTAACTAAAGTCATAGATGGCATGTTTAGAACATTTGCAGACAACATGAAGCTGAGGTAGATAGTTTTAGCCAGAATTAGTATCTGAAATGATCTTAAAAGCCTGGAAGTGGGATGAATTTAATGTTTAATAGGGATAAAGGCAAAGTGCTACACTTGAGCTCAAATAATCCACTACAGACGTATATGATGAGGATATAAAGCTAAGAAACAGATCGTGTAAAAAAAAAAACTTAAGGATTTTAGTGAACTGACTGCTCCATATTAGGCAGCAGTGCTTTCATAAACTTATTAGTAGCCAGAACAAGGACAGCACATAATGGAGATATACTCCACTGTACCCTGCTTTGATAAGATCACATCTAAAGTGTTATGCCCAGTTTGGGATGCCAGATTTGGGGAATATCATAACAAACTGAGATGTATCCAGGAGAGGATGGCTGGGTTGGTGAGCTGATGTTTGACCCAGAGAAAATTATAATAGCTAACATTTATATAGTGTTTTAAAGTTTGCAAGATGTTTTACACATATATAATCTCATTTGATCCTCACAATAGCCCTGAAAGGTAGGTGGTATTATCTCCATTTTGAAAAGAAAGAAACTGGAGCCAAGAGAAGATAAACTATCCCAGGATCACATAGACAGAGTCTAAAAGGCAGGATTTGAATCAGGTCTTCCAGAGTCTAAATCTAGAACGTTGTCCTATGCCATCTAGTGGACATCAAAAAAAGAAAAGAAAAGAAAACAGCTACCTTCAAATATTTTGAGAAATGTCATGTATTAAAAGGACTTGACTAGTTCTGCATAGACCCAGAAGATAGGATTATGACTACCAGTTAGAAGATATAGGGAGACATATGTGAGCCCAATAAGAAATTAAACATTTAGGGTTGTTCAAAATTCCATACATCCCAAGTTAACCATAAATGGAGTCTAGATGACCACTTATTGGGGATATTATAGACAGAATTCATGTTTTTGTTGAGCATTGTGAGATAATCTCAGAAGACTCTTACAAACTTATAATTCTATGATTTCTTTAATAGGATATTATGATTCTCATATTCATAAATTTATATAAATCCTTTTTCAGAGATATTTATCTTTTCTACCTCTATCATCTCTTAGCATAATGAACATCACTAACTTTAACGGTACTTTTCCCCTTTTATTTGTCCTAAACTAATCTTTCTCAAGCTTCAAATCTATATTCATTCTATACATACTTGTCAGAGTTTTATCTGTCATTCCATTTCCATATTCATTTTTATGGACTAAAGAAACTCATCTATTTTGTTCTGTTCCCCAAAACCAAAGAATATGAGATATTAGGGCAGGATGATATCCCTTCTTCTCCCACATATACATGACTTCATCTCTATCTCCCTTAACATTGTAACTGTGTTTTCCTCAGACCTTCTCCAACATTATGATACCTTACTTAAAGTGCAATGTGATTAACTTTGTCCCATACTTCAGGTACCCATACACCATGATTTTGAATTATAATAGATTAACTTTTTAGATTTGATTTCTATATCCTTCCTTTACCTTCTGGATGTTTTACCCTTCCTTAGGGGATAAAGCAGTATCTCATATTTAAATTCTCACAATTCATACATGTTGTAAACTCTCACTGGAAGTCAAAATGGAAATGAGAACTAATGTAGTAGAAAGATCCCTGAGTTTGAAGGCAGAGGACTAGGGTTCACATCTTGTCTCTGTTATATACTACCTATGTGACTCAGGATCTCAATAACTTCCTCTGTAAAAGGAGAGGGTTAGACTAGATGATCTCTAAGGTTACTTCCACCTTAAATCCTATGAAAATGTTTGCAAAGATAGGTGGACAATTAAAAAAAAATACTACTCTGGCCATTGGCCTAAACTTCATTAAACATTTCATTTAAAAAAAAAAGGAAGAGAGAGGGAAAAAAAGAGGGGAAAATGAGAGGAGAAGAGAGAGAAGGGGGAGAGAGAGAGAAACAGGAGTGGGGTGGGGGGAGAGAGAGAGAAAGATTATGTAAAAAATAAGTATGTAGATATGCCAAAAAGGACTCACGCTTTGTTGCATGGAATAGTGGGAATAGAGAGAAGGGGTGGGAGAACAGGTCATGCTTTTAAAGAAACCTTGATAGTTCTTCATAGTATCAATAACTCCAGGGAAGGATGTGTGCCTCATTGTCAGTAATAAGAATTTTCCAGTGATGGAATGGATTTCTCCCTCATGATATGAGATTATTTGAAGAAAAAGCCCTACAGAGATGAGAAACCTTTTGAAAAAAAAAATAAACATGAGAGATATAAAGTTTTCATCGACTCAAGGTCTGCCAAGCAGAAAAAGATGAAAACATTATGAAGGTAGATGCAGGAAAAGTATGTCCTCCCCACTGAGTAATGTTCTACCACATAGGGTGGGAAAGGTCCCTCTAAAGCTGTTTTCTTTCTCTTGTTCTCCTGTGGGGTTGTGGTTAAAGGAGATGATTCACTTGGCTATATCAGTAAATAAAAATGAATTTCAGTCTCTAATCCACTGCTTTGCTTAAAAAGAAAATACACTAAATTGAGATGTTTGGGTTGTGTGGCTTCCCCTCCTCCCTGCCCCTTAGCTATGAGTTTTTTTCTGTATCTTATGGCAGAAAGACAAATGGGAAAAATGGTAACTAAGAAAAAGAACATTGAAACATAATTTTGAAGTTGCTAGGGACTTTTAAGGTCAAATCCAACTTCCTACCTAATGCAAGGGGTTCTTCTCCAATAGCACTGATCCTCCAGAGTCCATTTTAGCCTATTCTTGGATATTTCCAGTGTTGGAAAGCTTCATGAGGCACTATGCTTTGCTGCTAAAGAACTCCAATAAAAAATTCTTCATTGAGTTGAAATCAGCTTCTACCTCTGGGCTCAAGTAGAACAAGTCTAATACCTCTTCTCCGTAACAGACCTTCAAATATGAGAAAACATCAATCAAGTACACCATCAGCCATCTTCATTTCTACTCTATCTTGTTTTCCCTTATTCAGGTTAAATATCCCCCATTCCTTCACATGTTCTTCCTACCATATGGTTTCCAGATAGACTACTGGTTATGATTCTCTGGATGTTTCCTTATCACTCTCTTAAAGTGTCTCACCCAAAACCTGAAATTCTGTTCTAAACTTGGTCTGACAAACTTAGGGTACAGTGAGACTATGACCATTAATGACATATACTGAGGGCAGGGGGACTGGTAAATAAATGTTTAACAACAAGCTCTTGTGGGGAGTGTATACACATAACACACTTTTGAGTTTAAACTGCAGAATTAATTTTCTATCATTTTCTTGAATCAAAAAATATAAATGAATAAAGTCCTTATTTGCAGTGTTTGCCCATTTCCAATAAATAAATTCTCACACTGGAAATTTAACAATCAGATCTCACAACATTAAAAGCTGGCTCCAGGACACTCCAGCATTGTTTTGGTTGTTGTTCAGTTGTGTCTAGCTCTTCATGACCCTATGGACCACAACAAACCAGTACCGTCTATGGGGTTTTCTTGGCAAAGACACTGGAATGGTTTAACATTTCTTTCTTCAGTAGATTAAGGCAAACTTAGTGACTTGCCCAAGGTACAATAGCTAATAAGTACCTGAGGCCAAATTTGAACTTAGATCTTCCTGACTGTAGGCCCAGGACTCTATCCATTGGGCTACCTAGCTGCCCACACTCCTGCATACCTCATATTATTAACGCAACCTAAGGGTGCATTCATTTGTTTCAAAATTGAATCACACTGTTGCCTAATATCAAGCTTATGGTTTACTGAAACTCCCCAGTGTTTTCCTCATGAACTTCTATGAAAATCAGGTCTTCCCCTTTCTGTATTTAAGTAATTGTTTAAATGTAAGATTTTATATTTCTACTTCTTCATTTTCATCTTGGTAGTTTGTTCCCATCATTTCAACTCCACAAGCAGAGAAATTACTTCATTTTTTCTCTGTATGCCTACTACCTACCACTGTGCTTACTGTTTGGTTTATAATGCTCATTCTGCCAATGATTGTATAAATAATCATCCTAGCTTTGTGAAACCACAAAAATGAGTAAGGGTAATTTTTATGTGTTTATTCAAGTTATTGGTATAAATTTCTTGAATTTTATAGATTCCTGAAGAATAAAAATGTCTAACAACCCAAAGGACAATGGAAAGATGTATGGTGGGCATTACTACGCTGCCACATATTCCAACCAATGATTTGTGCACAAGTGGTGGCAGAAAAGATATCTTTTAGGAAACAGTATGATAGAAAAGGAGGTAGGCTGGTCATATATTGAGAATGAAAGAATAACAAATGGAAATTATGAAACTATACTGCTATCTACAGAATACTAAAAATTAATAATAATAAACCCTAAAAGAAGGTTCCTTGAGTACATCCACGATGGAGCAAGAATTGGACAGTCATACATAATTGGACGGTCAAAAGTCATGAGTTTGAACCATATATATTTGAACCAATGAGATCATGGATCCATTGAAGAATTGAATTATAGATAAAAATAATAATCCTAGTGCACACCCTTAGAAACTTCTAGCTAGGTTGACATTCTCTGTCAACATTATCTGGTTATAATCACCAAATTAGCTATCACTGAATTATACTGTCATTCAGCTTATATGTCTATATCTTGTCCAAGAGTATATCATAGAAGACTTAAAAATTGAGTGCTTTGTTGAAATCAGTTCTCACTCTCTCTATGGAATTTTGTTGATCTAACATTCAGTGGTCTCTCCCAAAAGGGAATAAAGTTGGAATGACATGTTTAATTAATGTAAAGAGACCCCTAGTAATCATTGTTTATTTTTTTAATTGTTTATAAGCCAACATTAAATAACCCATTCTAGAATTTTGCTAGGGATTAACATTAAGCATATTCACTTTTAGGTTCCAGAATCCATTGATAATTTTCCTATAATTTAATAACAAGGAAACATTTTTTCTTCCCTAGCCTTCTGGTAATTCTCTCACTCTCAATGGTTTCCCACAGATTGCTAACAGTGGATCTACATATGATCTATTCTTTAAATTTTTTCAGGAACTTGTAAAGTAGGTGACCTATCCCTAGAGCCCTTACCTGATTTAAAAACAGGTTGATGTACAAAGCATTATAGATTTAAATTTGGAAAGAACTTTAGTAATCATAAATCCAATGCTGAGTAAACTGAAACACAGAGAGATTAAGTGATTTGTCTAATCACACAAGAAGTACCAGCAGCAGAGTCGGGATTCAAACCTATGTTCTCTGCCTCCAAATCCAATGTTGTTTCATCATCTTTTTCTCTTCTTTCTACTACACCATGCTGGGTTTTGACCCTCTTCTTTTCTCCTTATGATTTAATATCTTCCTTACAATATTCATTCCATACTTTTTTGTTGTTGTTGTTCATCCTTCATTCTCAAGGAAGATCAATGACATCGAATATCAATTTCCTTGGTGGAGAAGAGAGAAACAAAATAGGAGTTGAGTTATATTGCCTTCATTTTATCTCCATTATCATAATGTCATCCTCTATAAGCAGATTGACCTATTCTATTCCTGTCAACCTTACTGTTCTAAAATAAGTTTAAAGGCAATTTTATTGTCTTCTGCATTTTTCCTAGACAATTCATTCTTTGGCCTTTCTGTGTTTTATACATAGATAGATGGATAGATAGATAGATAGATAGATAGATAGATAGATAGATAGATAGATGGATAGATAGATATAGATATATTTGATTATCCTAGCCTAAAAAAAAATCTTCCTCTGACCCTGACCTTTCAAACTCTCATCTTACTGTCCCTTCCTTACCATCAAACTTAAAATGTCAGCATGCATTTTTGGCATCCACTTTCTTAAAACTCACTCATGTCCCAACCCCTTAAAATATTGCTTCTCTTTCCACCAAGCTGTTAAAACTGTTTCATAAAGATTACTAAAGACCACCCTATCACATTCAAAGGCCTTTTTTCAGTGTTCATTACCTGCCCTTCTATATAGCATATAAAACATGCCCTCCCTCCCTTTAGTTACCTTCGTCTCCCTTGGCTTCCATGACACTATTTCCCCTCATTCTTGTCTTCTGTGACCTATCTTCCCCTGTCTCTTTCACAGTTTTTCTTTCATCTGACACTTAAGAATGGCTGTAGCTAACCAACACCCCCCCATAAACTTTTTTTTATTTTCCTTTCATTCTTTACATCCTCTCCTTTGCTGAATTCATTCACTTATCTTCATTGATTATTGGTCACCTGTATGATAGAACAATCTATAAGAAGGGGAGCATAGCATAGTGACTAACAGGTCAGCCATGGAGCCAAGAAGATTTGAAAGATAATCAAGTCTTGCCTCTGGCACACACTGTATGATCATAGACAAGGCATTGAACCAGTCAGTCCCCCAGGCAATTCTCTCAGATTATAAATTACTAAAGAGTTGCCTACCCCATCAGTGAAAAAAGTTTCCTTTTGTGGGATGCTATCATATATTCAGACATAATAAGAGAGAGAAATATATGAATATATATAGAGAGAAAGAACATATAATGTATGAATCCAACAGAACTTGGCAGCTGATTAGATTGTAGGGGATGGTAGAAAATGACTAAAGTGTTAAACAAGGGTGACTAAGAGAAAAGTGGCACTATCAGAAGCACAAATATATCATACGTATATATCATATGATATCTACCAAATGTATATATATGTATACATATATACGTGCACATACATATGAACATAGAGACTAGATATCTGATTTCATTGATATAGGGAACTGCCATATGAGAAAACTCACTCTGCCAAAGCAGGTTAGCATTATCTATGCAATTTTTAGTCTTAGAGTGATGCCTAAGCACTGAGAGATTGTGACTTGCCCAAGGTCACATATCCACATCATTGGTTTGGTCCAGTTGTAATACTGGAATTCTTGACTCTGATACTGTGGGCCTCATATGGTCCTCAACATTTCTGAGTATAGCCCAAATCAGATTAAATATAGTTCCTATCTGATTTTAATGTGTTTATATGTTCATAAAAAAAATATGGCCCACATATTCTACTCTCTCCCCTTTAGATTCTGTCTGTTTTCTCTTTTTGACTCTGTCTTCTCTGAATGTTTTAAAATTTGTTTCCCTAATATCTAGTACATGTCAAACTAAGTCAAGAATTCCCTTTCCTTGATATTACAGATAGTAGTCTTTAAAATTATAAAAATTACCTTCTGATTAATGCTTACTTCAAAAGATGGTAATTTTTCAGGAACATGAAAAATTTTCTACTCATCTCCATCTAATAATATCCACTTTCTCCCTCAATAGAATATATGTTCTTCCCATAATATGCTACTTTCTGACAATTGGGCAAATGATCATAGAATCTTTATCTCAGGAAAGTGTAAATCTTATGATGCCCCCAAGATTCTAGTATAAAAAGCTTACCCCCCCATCAGTGTACCCCTTGGAGGACTGATGAAAAATGTTTTTCAGGGGATCCAATGCAATAATGTTTCACTCTGAATTTTAAAAAAGAGAAACTCTTAGAGTGCTCTCCACTAGTGGGTGCCTGTGGGTTTAATACAGCAATTTTGGTTAGCAATGGTCCTGCAGAGCAGCCGAACTCCCAAGGCTCAAGGAACAGTGAGCACTGTTAAGATATTGCCTCAAAGTCAGAATAAGTGTAACAATTATTTTACCTGAAATTATGCTTAAACCTACTACAGCCGTGTGACCTCATAACTTTAAATATTATGGCAGTGATTTTGCACGCTTAAAGGAGATTACCTTGTCAGCATAAAATAGCAGGTATGCTTCAGAAAGAACAAAAGGGCATTTCTTCAATCTACAAAGCTTTTCTCTCTGCATTAAATTTGCAATGATACTGTAATGTAAAATACAGACCATAAAATGCACACTGAGAATGTCAAACCTATTCTAGAACATCTAACCAGTTAATCGGTGGATGCAGAAAAGGGCATTATGCTTAGAGAGAAGGGGGGAAGGCCAGCTACATCAGCGATAGAAATATACTGAAAATGGCTGAAAATTACAAACTCATTCCTATTAAATCTCTTCCCTTTTTCATGCTGGTATGTGTATATCTGTATATTAATGTGGTTGCATTCTGCTTTGTGCATATTTTGTCAACATGGATTGTAGACATTTAATAGCTATTCATAACACACCCACTGCCTTAAGGCATCTATGTGAGTAGATAAAATGCAAGTATAATAATTGCATTCAATTCTCCCCCATAACTTTTGATAAAATTGAACATAAAAAGAAATTCAAGTGACAGTTAACTAGGAAAAGGAAACCCCAAAATGTCAGTCAAGTCTACATATTCATACAGTTAAAAGACAAGTTAAAGGTGAGATAAGAACTAATCATAATGTGTTATTATTACAAATTATTTCCTCATTTGTTCTCCATGTATAACCAAAATATGATAAATCTGAAGCCTATTTCATCCTAATGGACAATAGAAAATCTAAAATTCTCAGTAAACTATTATTTTTGTGTATATATGGTGCTTTTAAAAATAGGATCACTCTAAAGGTCACTACACTAAACAGCAAGCCCCATCACACTTTAAAATCCATACTTCTACACTAATATGAAGTTTTATCTAGTCATGATTACTATCATTTTTGCTCTGAGCACTTCTCTATGAAACAATGGATTTACCTGGAGATCATCAGCAGGACTTAAACAATAACAAGAAATGTATCAGTATAGGAAAGAAAGACCAGCAGAAAAACATGACACCTGATTGTTTCTTCATATCAAGGAAATCTAAGTAGGCTTAATCTTATTCCCATCCACTGAATTCCTTCCTCCATGTTCATTTATGTGAAGAATTCTTAAGAGAGCACTGAATGATTCTCTTCACTGTTTATGAACTCCATCAGCATTACAACTATACACACACACACACACACACACACACACACACACACACACCCCTGGAGAGACATGAACCTTCCACAGTGTGCACATCCAAAACACATGTGCAGTGCCATACATAATCAAACTATCAGTTCTTTAGAAGTAATGATAAGTCAGATCTTTAAAATTAAACAAATAAGCAAACAAGCAGATAATATAGCGTTTCAAGATTGCTAAAGACTAAAATTTGTTATAATGAAATAAGACTGCAGGAGACATAATGAAATTTTCTGAGTTAGAGCTTTAATAGTGACAACAGAATTCATAACTTTATTTTCAATTTTCAACCCCAATGAGAAAAAAAAATATATCAGTAGCATAAAGCATGCAGAGAATAAGGTAACACCTGCATATATTAAACATCAAATAAATTAAAAAAAAATACTAGGTTCCTGGTGATTCAGTACCAAACGAGCAGTAAGACAAAGTGTTAAGGGAGAGAAAATGTGTGGTAGAAGGAGCACTAGAATTATACTCTAGACAATTGTATTCAAGCACTGGCTCACCACATTTGCTCACTTAAATATTTATTTTGCACCTACTTTATGCGAGGTATTGTGCTAAGCTTTGTGTATAAGTATAGATTGATAGATCACTAGATAGAGTTTGGTTAGATAGATAGATAGATAGATAGATAGATAGATAGATAGATAGATGACAGAGACCTTCCCCTCAATGACCTCATAATATAATAGGGTAGAAGACATGCTTATCCCTGACAGTTAACATGACAATGAGATACACATAATTCAGTAGGCACATAGAATGAGGTGTAGGAAGAAAATATTAGAACTTCTATTTTGTATTCATTTTTAGTCCAAAAAATCTATGCTTTACTAGTATTTCATATATAGAGTGACATTTCACTCAGTCTTCACTCAATATTTGTGTTACAGCATCACATGTTATGTGTAGTATAGGAAGCATCCTCATAAAGAGTGGGACTTTCACAACATAGAGGGATTGATATCAGCACCTTCACTTGTTTGTTTGCTTTCACCATATTGCAACCTACTGCACTTATGTATGTCCAATTAAATGGATTTATGGATGACGGTGTCTTGTTTTAGCCAAAGTAAACCTCACAAAATGGACAAGTGGTTTAAAAAGATTTCTTCAAAGAAGCTATAAAGATAATACTAATAAAAGGGCACACAAGTAAACAATGAAAAATGGCAAAACTGACACTTCTTCTGCTCGCTAATTGTGTCTCCTGATTGTTAGGGGGAAGTTCGATGGTGGCAGCTTGTGAGCTATAGTTTTAGTAGTACACGTGCATAGTATCTAGGAATAGCGGCTCACCTTTGGGGGTCCCACCTATGCGCAGGCTCAACATTTACACATTTGAAAACCTTGGAAACAGAATTTTCTAACCTAGCCATTTCAGTGTCTGGCACATAGTAAATACTTAACAAGGATGTTATCTATTCCAAATGAAGAGTTTCGGTGGGTTTTGAGCACATTGTTTAAAAAATTCAAAAATGCACTACCTTCCTGATAGTTCGCACAAATAACTTAGTGACATCAGGATAAAAGAAAATTTGCTATCTGGTTTTCAACAAAACCCTTGGCATAACTGGCAAGTGGTATTGGAAAATAGCTGTCATTAGTTAGCAAGCACAGCAGATGCTGTCCTCCTTCTATTTGGATCTACATATCTTTGTAAAGGTTCTTTTTCAGTTATTGGAGCCACTAAAACCAAGCATAAAAATAAACTAAACTTACAACTAGACCTGAATGTCTGGTTCAACCTTTTAAAAAATAATGAATTGCTTTACTTTTAAAGCAAACTTAATTTTAATATATTATTTATTTTATCTTTAGCTCATCCTTTTTATTTCTATTTTGTGTATGTTTTATAATTTACATAATATGCGGCTCATTTTCCTTTCCAGGAATGGGGACAGAGCAAGCAAAGGCATGGTTACAGGAAAGAATGAGATATGATAAAGAGGTCCATATTTTTAAAAATGAAAAAATACATCTGAGATAAAGCTGAAAAGGAAGGTTTTCAGATAACAAAGGGTCTTGAAAGCCAAGACCTGGAGTTTATATTTATGATGCTAGGTAATGGGGAGTCGCTGAAGTTTTCTAAAAATAGGAAGCAAACAGAAAGCTCATCTTCCAGTTAATTCAGTTCACTTTAACCTAGTTCACTCAGCTCTGGTCACTTGAAGTCACGAAAGGTAGCTAGAGGACTTCTTTTTATCATTTTACTTATCTTTCTTTTCAAATCCCTGTTCATCATTTTTTTACATCTATCCTTCCCACACCAAAACTCATTCTCTTTGGAAGATAAAACAGAAGCAAACTAAGAGTTGAAGGTTCTTTCCCACCACTGATCCTCCTTTTGCTCCCAAGATGGCTTAATATGCATTGCCAGGTTCCACTCATTGTGGGTGAGAGCACTTCTGTCATTATTCTTATCCTACTACGTCATTCTTTTATACTCATTCTCAGTCACTCACTCACTCTTCTATATTTTATACTTGTGTTTTTCTAAAATCTAAGTTGGCATATTATTTTCATATACAGCTATATTCATTTATGTCATTTTTATTTTTCTTCTTCACAGATACCATTTTTGCTTGTCTTCAGGATTTCATTCTTAAGAGGTTCTCATGCTTCTCCTTTCTCTGCAAAATTTCAAATCCCTCCCAAAATCTAATGTGAACACCCAATTATGCCCAGATTTCCTATCCTTTCTACCAAGAATCTTCCAAAGGAATGGTCATTGCTGTCAAGATAGCTGTCATTTCTTGACCAGGTCTGTCAGAATTCTACTCTTGCTGCTAAGAATACTGGTACTTCCTGTTGCTTCCTATATATTTTGAAAATTTAAAATATCATTAAGAGAAGTCATGAACGAAAATATGTTCTGTTTTGGCAGAAAGAAGACTCCAGAAAATGCTAAGATAGCTGAAGCCTTTATCACTACAGTATCATGTCTCCATGGAAGTTTGCGGTATTTCCTGAACTTATCTATTTCTTCCTTCTGTCCAAGTGATCTGTAGTATAACTCATCACAATATCCCTTCTCTTTCTCCCTGTGCTGATCTCTACTCAAAAACACTTCATTCTGTTGCTCCCTTTTATTCCCATATTTCCTCTCATAATTACATCTTTTTAATATACAATTCTATCCCATTGCGCTTTTACTTTTTCTATTCCTTTTGAGTGATATATCCTTCCAGAGACATAGTCTAGTCATGAACCCCACCCCAATTTGTCTCAATGTCACCTATCTGGTCAAATTTGCTTCCTTGAATTAAGACCTCAGTTAATTCTGTTTATTAATCATATTTTTATAAATATATGCAAATATGTGTATATGTATGCATATATACACAAATATATATTATATATCCACTATACTGTGTGTATATTTATATATATGCATATACATGTATATATTTTATTCTGTATCTATACATACACTGGGACAACATGTATGTATATATGCATGTATGTATACACACATCTGAGAACATGCAGTTTTTTGTAACTTTCTTCTTGACAATAGTTTCTCATAAATTAGTTATTTCTTCTACTAATCTCTTTCTCTATGTTATATCTATTATTCTCTATGGTATATGCTTTGACAAATACACTAGAAAGTGTGCTATATTTGGAGTAAAGAAAACCTGTGGGAGCGGCTAGGTAGCAGTGGATAGAGCACTGGCCCTGGAGTCAGGAGGATCTGAGTTCAGATTTGGCCTAGACACATAACACTCACTAGCTGTGTGACTCTGGGCAAAGTCACTTAATCCTGATTGCCTCACTAAAAAAAATAAATAATAAAAGCCTGTGTACACATCCTAATTACGCTACTATGCTACATGCTATCTGTGTGACTTTGGACAAATCACTTTATATTGTTGGGTCTCAATTCTTTATCTGTAGGGAGAGTAGAAGTCCCATATGTTTCGCTTTGGTAAAAGGATGGAGCTGCTTTAGGAATAGACTCCTCAAGTTTTTTTAGTACCACCCTTCAAAACAATCATCTTTCCCCTCCCCACCCTCTTTCTTCTCTGAGTCACACTGTGGGGTTAAAGTGAATATAGGAAAAAAGCAGTCCCAACATATTTGGGAAAATATTTGTTACAGAATTCTAAAAGTAAATAGTGATGTGATGTGCTAGAAAGAGTTCTGGATTTGAAATTAGAAGACCTAAGTTCAAGTTTCAACCCCACCTTTTGCTGCCTGTGTGATCTTGGATAATTCATCTAACCTCACTGTAGCTCAGTTCTTCACCTATAAAAGGAGTGGAGTTGGACTAGGTGACTTTTGAAGTCCCTTTCAGATCTAAATCTATGCTCAGCTGAGAATTTTCTCCCTTGCCCTCCCCTTTTTTTAGTTTTAAGCCCTCTTTCTGAAATCTATTTAGACTCCAGGCAAATACGTTTTTCTGTCTTTCTTAGGTACACTATATCCTGTGGCAAGGATATTCCTTGCCTGTATTTATTCCTGTATTTTAAGTTGTGATGCAGAAATCCAAAGCCTGTTTTTAAAAAAAAACAACTCTTCTTTTCCCAAATATGCCTTTCTCTTATGAATTCCATCCCTTCCAAATTTAATAATACTTAAAATATCACTGTAATGTCTTGTGGTTCTTTTTGTAGAGTACTTTAATAATCCCTAGTAATGATTTCTAGGTTTCATTTGGCAGTACCACATGTCCCTACATAAATAAAAAGGAATCAATATTGATCATTCAATTTGACAAGTCTCAAAAGGCCCTTGGTTACGTCTGGGGCATATATCCCAGGAAGACAGCATTCTTCTCTATTGTTAATGTTACATGAACAACTATCTGCCTAGGTCTCCTTCATCAGTGAATCAACAGTGACCACTAATCATGCCTTCTTCCTCTAACCCTTACTGTATCTACTTGAGGCATCTTTGTATCTGTGTCATCATTCCTTGGAACACATTCCTCCTGAGATAATCTTTCCATCCATGTAAAGAATCCTATAACTTGCCTCCAAACATTCAGCAATTTTTTCCCTTCCTTCTTTTTGTCATATCTCTCTATCTTCCAAACCTGTTGACCCAGGTCAAGATTCTTCTTTGCCTCTTTATATTATTTCCCTCCTGTTTTCTCCTCAACACTTTTCTGTCATTCTTTCAATGAACATTTCATTCCCCCTGATAACCAGGAGAGTAGACATGTATTTTTCAAGCCTTTCTATGTTCTCCAAAATGAAACTAAATTGTATCTTGTCAATATGCAGGACCTTTTTATTGGAAGAAACACACTGTTCCTATTTTGTATGAATAATTCCAAAAATCTCCTTTGCCTCTGTAAACTTCTCACTTTTTGTCTTCCTTTTTGTAGATCACTGTGCTAAACTTTGAGTCAAACCAGCTGTTCATCATACCTATTTACTGTGTTATGGGCTGCTGAAAAAGATAATTTAATTATTTCAGGATTTATCTTTTTTTCTGATAGGATGCTGTGAAGCTTTCACATGCCTTTATGTAATTAACAATTATCACATTGCTACTTCACTCTAAGTGAGGGATTGTTAACCTAGGGCCCATGAATTTGTTTTTTATGAAGATAGTGATAACTATGTTTCCATATTATTTTTTTTTTTGTATTTTAAAGCACTATACTGAAGGAGAGGTTCATAAGCTTCTTCAGACTGCCAAATGGGTCTATGACACGATCAGGTTAAGAACCTCTGTTTTAAGGCAACTTTGAGCAAATAGAAGCCAGCAAAAGTAGAAGTCCAATTTTGTAATTAGATCTTCTTATCCACCTTATTTTACCTTATGCACCATTCTCCAGATATCTACATGTACTTCTCTGACTACCTGATTCTTTGTGAACCTTTAAAGTCACATAATTTACAGGGATAGGAGGGAAAGCAGAAAGAAGAAGAGTAGGAGGATGACTACAAGGAGAAGGGAAATGAGGAGCAGGTCTCAGGGCTCAAGAATCTTTCTTTTAAAGTAGCATTCAGAGAATGGGAAAGAAACCATCAGAGAACAATGTTATATCTAAGGTGTTAATTGCCATATACTGGTCAATGGGCATAAGCACAAAAAACAAACCACTGAATTTAGTAAAAAGAAGATCATTGTTGACCATTGTTGTTGTTGTTGTTTTTCAATCATCAGGCAGAGACAAAAGCTAGGATTGCAAAGGGTAAAGGTGAGCAATGAGGAAGCAGAAGCAGCAAGGGTGAACTACTTTTTTTATGAATTTGAGAGTGAGAGGAAGAAGAGATATAGTATGATAGCATAAAACAGTGAAACGGTCCAGGAACATTTTTATTTTGTTTTGTATAAAGAAGATCTAATCATTTTTATAAACTGAGGAGAAGGAACCAATGGTGGGGTATAAAATAGAATGTTATAGAGAAGCAGTCACAGAAGACACAAGAGGAAACAAGAAAAAGAATATAAATAGGTTAGTTTTGGCAAGCAGAGGGGCCACTTCATTCTATATGGCAGAAAGGAAAGAGGAATGGATGAGTTTCCTTTAAGTGATTAAAAGATTCTATTTAGAAATTAAGAGGCATGAAAACAGTTAAGTGAATTATCATAGGATTACTTCAATCTTTTTTTTTTTTACAGTACCTTTGTGGCTTTGGGCAAGTCACTTCAACTCTGAGCATCAGTGTTCACTAAAATGATATCTCAGTACTGTTTTGAGAATCAAATGAGACATGTTGGGATAGGGCTTTGTAATAATTAAGTGCAATATAAATACAAGCTATTTGACTAAAGTCTTAATCCAATTCCTCATCATTTCATTAAAGTGACTTTGGGCTTTCAAAGATTGAGGTAGTAGGAAAATGAGCTCAAAAAGATTCTACTATGCTGTGAAAAAACTTCATACATAAGCCCAGTAACAAACCATGTCTGAAACTCCATACAGGAAAATAGAAGAGGAAAGGGATAAGAGAAGTGGGGGGCACATGACAGAAGGGAGGGTAAATTGGGAGAAGGGGTATTTAGAAGGCATGCCATCTTGGGATGGGGAAAGGAAAGAAATGGAAAGAAGATTTGGAACTCAAAATCTTGTAGAAGTGAATGTTGAAAATTAGAAATAAATTAAGAAATAAATTAAGAAAAAAAAGGAAGGAAGGAAGGAAGGAAGGAAGGAAGGAAGGAAGGAAGGAAGGAAGGAAGGAAGGAAGGAAGGAAGGGAAAGAAAAAAAGAAAGAAAGAAAGAGAAAAGAAAGAAAAAGGAAAGAAAAGAGAAGAAAAGAAAAGAAATAGATGATTTTGAAGAGATATAGAAAGACTTATATGAATTGATATAAAGAAGAACCAGAGAACATCAATACTATAAAAATAAACAACTTTGAAGACTTTTATAAACTGATGAATAAAATGAGCAGAACTGAGAGAATTTAATCTCATGATACCATTAAGTGATTTTCCTAAAAACCATCATTTCCTGGTTGGATAGAGTTTGCACAGCTCAAAGGAAATTAGTGAAATTAGGAAAGATTCAAGTTGACATGAAGAAAACAGAGTTACAAAGGAGAACTATCAAAAGACAGGAAAAGAGTTGTAGTTGCCTTTCTCATACATAAAAAGCATTTAAAATCTTAGCATTAAAATTTGGGAAGACAAATCAAAATTTTAAACAAGGAATTGAACATCAGTGCAGTTCAGAAAGCTACTAAGTATGGATCAATGACAGAAAACATAGACCTGAAATAGGTATGGATGACTGTTTTTGGACTAAAGGAACTGAGATGGAGACAGTAAGATGTATGTGAAGGGGGAAAAGAATTAGTAGAGAAGGAATCAAAAGAGTCAAACATATTACAAGAGTGGAGATGTAATATTTTTACAGTTAAATCAATTGTTAAAGAGTGGGCCAATAAAAAAGAAAGATAAGAAGAATGATACACCTCAAAAGTTGTTAGATGGCAATCACTGCCAATAAGAAACCTGAAGTCTCACTTATAATAAGTGATATTGAAAATGACAGCCTAATAATTTCCTTCTTTATTTTTCATATATTAAAAACCATTGTTATTGTTGTTCTGTCATTAGATCACATCAGCTCTTTGTGACCCTATGGACCATATCATGCCAATACCGCCCATGGGTTTGTTTTTTTTTTGTTTTGGGGGGGTTTTTTGGTAAATATTACTGGAGTAGTTTGCCATTTCCTTCTCTAGTGGATTAAGGCAAATAGAGGTTAAGTGATTTGCCCATGATCCCACAGTGAGTGTCTGAGGCCAGAACACAGATTCGTTTTGCTTGGGCTCAGACAAAAAATTTAAGACCAATGAATGAAATTTGTAGAGATTTTGTAGAGAAATTTGTAGAGATATACATATGTATGTGTGTGTGTGTGTGTGTGTGTGTGTGTATAAATTTGTACAGATTTAATGCTTTGCAGATTTAGATTAATTGTGCTCTGCCCTTGTCAGATATCATCTGGAGTATTGTGTCCAGTTCCAAGTAACATGGCTTAAGGAAGACATTGATAAGCTAGAGACAGTCATTCAAAAGAGAGAAACCTGAATGATTAAGATCCTTAAGCCCATGATATATGGTTTAGGCTGGAATGTAGAAGACTCAGAAATGTGATAGAGGCCTTCCTTCAAGTATTTGAAGGGCTGCCATTTGCCATGGAGGAGGGATGAAACTTGTTCTGCTTAGACCCATGGGGGAAAATCAGAAATCAATAAATGGAAGCTGAAAAGAAATAAATTGAGTTGATGTCAGAAAAAGCTCCTAATAATTAGAGCTGTCCAAAAGTAAAATGGGCTTCCTTGAGAAATAATAAGTATCCCTCCCCTTTGAATTCTTAAAGCAAAGACTAGACAATCACTTGTTGGGTATATTATAGTGGATATTCCTTTGAAGAATGGGTTAGAATAGAAAGTCAATAATGCCCCTCATGCTATAATTCTGTGATTCTCTAACTCATTTAGAAAATAAAAACTTCCTAAAAATTAGAGATGTCCAAAAATAGAATGTGTTCCCTTAGTAGGTAATGGTTGCCCCCTCCCCTGAGGTCTCCCAGTGAAGGATAAATTATCACTTGAGAACATTATAGAGCAAACTCTTAGTCAGGAATGTATTAAACTAGATGGCCTCTGATGTTTCTTCCAAGCATGAGATTGTACAATTCAGATTCACTGAGCTAAGTCTGAAATAATGTGTGGGATTTAGATAGTCAGGGAAGGAAAGAATGCATTCTAGATGTGGGGAACAAAAACAGATGTAAATGAAGATGCTTTATTCAAGGAGACATGAATATACCAGTCTGCTTAGTAATTCCATCACTTTCTGTTGGCATCAGACTAATCAATCAGTAAGTTTTTATTAAACAACTACTATGTGGCAGGCAATGTGCTAAGTGCTGAAGGAAAATAATCCACCTGATATATTTTCCTATTTTTCTCACCAGATAAAAAGACAAGTTTCTAGGGTATTTTTAAAAGGCCAACCAAACTCATCACAACATTAATTAATCCTCTTATCTTATGTCTCTCTCTTATTTTCTTCTACTTCACTAGGTCTCAAAATACTCATACATCCCAAGTTGATTTGAATATTGAAACAATGCCTATGTTAATATGTGTCTATAATCATTCTTTTCAAGGGAACTAGATCCTGCTACTGAAGAAATACGATAAAAATAATAACTTACATTCACATGGCCCTTTAAACTTTTCAAGAGACTTTCATAATTGGGTGAGCACTATTACCCCTCCTCCTGTTCCTTAATTATGAAGGAGGAATGAAGACACTAAGATTCAACAGGAGTTTTTGTTATTGTTGTTGTTGTTGTTATGGAGTCATTTTCAGTCATATCCAACTCTTTCTGACCCCATTCATGGTTTTCTTGGCAAAGATACTGGAGTGGTTTCATATTTCCTTCTCCAGCTCATTTTTATAGATGAAGAACTGGGGCAAACAGGGTTAAATGACTTGCCCAGAGACACACACCTAGTGTGTCTGAGGACATATTTGAACTCA
Source organism: Phascolarctos cinereus (assembly GCF_003287225.1). Lineage (NCBI taxonomy): Eukaryota > Metazoa > Chordata > Mammalia > Diprotodontia > Phascolarctidae > Phascolarctos > Phascolarctos cinereus. The sequence goes on from NW_027555847.1 coordinate 194,711,366, forward strand.
AGAAGATGACTCTTCCTGATTCCAAGCCCAGTGCTCTATCCACTGTACCACCTAGCTGGAAAGGAGTCCAATTAAGGAAAATAATCTCAATCTTCTCACTTATTTGAGTTACACTTACTAGTAGTATGACTGGGCAAATCACCTCATGACTCTGAGCCTTAGTATCCTCATCTGTAAAATGAGCGCTTTGAATACTTGAATACCTTTCTCACAGGATTGTTGTGAATGTCAAGTGAGATGTCTGAAAGCACTTTTGTCACTATCAGTGCTATGTAAATCTAAGTCATTCCATAAAATTTCTACTCTTTTGTCTTATGGCATGGAGATAAAGGCTATGCTAATGGAACACAAGCCTTAACAGGTCCTACCAACCTAGAAAGACCTTAAGCATAAGCCTGGAATCAAAATGTAGGATTGTCAAGGACAGGTCTTCCTAAATTCATAGAGGCTCAGCACCAAGTTGGCTATCAAGCACACTGTATCTGAAAGGAATTAGTTCACATCTACAAGGACACAAACGTACTCCTTTTGTTGTTGTTCCTTATGTAACACTGGTTCTAGTTGGTTAGTGTTACTATTACTAGTTATTTAAGTGTTACTAATTGGTTACTTCTTCTGCTATATTATACATTGAAGTGTTCCATACCCGGCACTCCAGTTAATGGCTTTTTCTTTTTGCCCTTTTATTGAAAGGCTAGTTAGGTTCAATGGCCGTTCCAAGTATACTGTCCTCTTCACTTGGAGGTCAAGATTACTTCCAAGAGGAAAGACTGTTGGTTACTTCATAATTCCCTTCTTGTATCTCCCCTTCTTGAGACAGACATTTTCATACAAAAGTCCTATCATCCAGGGTTTCTCACTGTCTCTGTAGATAAGACCCTTTGACTTTCAACTTACACTGCATAGAGGTTGTTAGTAGGCACCTCTCTGCAAGGTTACCTTATCTATAAGTTACAGTGGAACCTTGAGAAGTAATGAAGGCTCACTTCTGTGGGTCGTATTCAATGAAGTGACATCAGTCTAAGCTCCAGTTGAAGAAGGGCTGTGTTCTCTTTATCAGTGCAGCCCCAACACCTCTGTTGTGAAAGTAATGCTGCCCCTCTCCCCTGCCCAACTTGAGAGACCCACTTGCCTACTCAGTCAATAAAATAATTTCCTACCAAATCACCGTTCTTAGCAGAGATCTCCTCTCTGTTGTAACCATTAAGTATGGTTTGGTCTTCTTCCCATTCCAGTTCATCAACATGTTGCAGGTGGGTTTAATTCCTGAGGCCTTATAATCAATCAAGCTCATATCTGGTCTGCCCTGGTCCTTGACTCCAAGTGAATACTCTGAAGCATAATCAAGGAGAACTCCCTTATCACAACTTTAGAAATTCTTTCTTTGTTACCAATGAGCATTCTCCCCTTAATTGGATTCTACCTACACCAACCAGCCAGCAGACAATGACTATACACAATAAATACAAACCCTGGTGAATCCTACACCGGTATACCTTGATCATCATCTTCATCATCAAAAAAGTATTATGTGTCAGGAAAAGCAAGGCAAAAACATTGTCCTAATTTCCTAATACAGGAGACAACATGCAAGCAGCTATGTAGATACAAGATATATGCAGTATAAGTGGGAGATAACTCAAAGAAAAGGCATTGGTAGTGGGGTGGGGGTGTCAGGGAACCAGGCCTCTTGAGGTCTATAGCAGATCTATAGATCACCAATATAAATGTTTTCCTTCCTTTGAAAGAGACCTCTCCCCATAATTACACTAACATTTTTGGACTACGCAATCAAAACTATCGCATCAGAAGCACTAGCCATGGCTAGTTCATCCCTATCATAACTTCTTAAAGCACAATACAGTTCTATCATATTCATATGCCTTATTTTGTTCAACCATTCCCCAATCAAGGGGCATCCCCTTAATTTCCACACAAATATCACACCTGTGTTAGTATGTGAAGGGAGAACTTTGGTGTCCAGCTATATTGGAGGTACAGTTAGGATGTATGGGAATGGAAGGGCTAGCCCTCACTTTAGAGAATCCAGATTAGATGAAGTAGGAGGATAAGGTGTGGTAACTTTGTTGTCCTCCGAATCTGAATGTTAAGGTACTTGTGGATGTTTATAACTAACCCTTATTTTATTTATTTGTCTGTTTGCTTGCTTGCTTGCTTATTTACTTATTTTGGCAACTGAGAACTCAATGGAATTCAGATTTAGGACTAGGATGAACCTGGATGTGGAAAAATTTGTCTCATAACTATGATGAACTTTGGGCTTAGTCCCATGTAGGATACTATACAGTAAGGGAAATTAGATTGTTTCCCTGGCCCTATTTCAGATATGCTGACAAATGACTGTATACCTTGGATATTAATAACAATTAACATTTCTATGTTACATTACTTCAAGCAATTACATATGCTATCCTATCTCCATTTCTTCTTTCACTGATTATGCAAGTTAGGAAAGTGAGATATTAAATCTAACGAATGAGATTTTAACTAATTCTTTTCGGTCTTTCAAATGTCATTTTCTGTCCTTTGCAACACTTATTTTTTTCCTTGCCCAATGTCCGTTAAATGATCCTGTTTAATTTTATGGCATTGATTTACAGTTGATAATTATTTTGGGTTTAATGGTTTAAAGGTATCTCTTGTTTTACTGTTTGCCATCAAACAGGTCTCTTTCTACAACATGCTTTTGGCTACAATGGAGTTTATTACCCAATAAAAATGTCCTAGGCTTAATAATAAATATGTTCAGGCCCCCATCCTGTTTTATGTTTCTGGTTTTATAAATTTGGGAAGAATATTTATGTTTTTTAAGGCTAAGGGATTGTCATCATAAAATCTGAGGCTCTGTTAAGATACAAATCTGGCACTTGTAATATATGCTTTGTCACAGGGATTCACTGGTAATCCAGGTTCAACTAATAAGCAAAAGGGAAGAAGCCAAGGCAGAGAGCTTCCTTCTCTCTTTCGCTGACAGAAATGAATTACTTTGCCCATATAATATTGTCCCATCCAAATTTATAATTCACAGCATATGATTTTCCCCTCATACTAATGAGTCAATTGCATTCTAGGAGATAGGAGGAGAGTGATCAAATTTTCTATTAAATATATAAAATGAAAATCTAATTAGGGAAATCACATTTCACATTAATCCCAATGTGAATTCCTCACTGTGGGATGAATTCCGGTTTTCTACCATGTTCATCACAACCTCCACAGCTTTAATCATAGAGAAGAAATAATATGTGGAATAGGAATGGAGTGGGAATCAGAAAGTTAGCCAGTTAATAACCATATGATACTTAACAAATCACTTCCCCACTCTGAGCCTCAGTTTCCCCATTTGTAAAATGAGGGAGTTAAACTCTATCAGCGTTTGTCCAATTTTTTGCCCTGATGGAACTTTTCACTTGAAATGAAACTTTGCCAGAACACAGTAAGCAAAGCATTAGGAAATAATTTGTAATGCTTACTACTAATAGTTCCAAATAATATAAAGCTGGCTTTTAAATCAAAATTTTTATATCAATTTGTTCTGATTCTAACTATATTATAAACAACAGTGAGAAATATGTGATTATTTGTTATCAATCACTTTTATAATCAGAAACACTATTTCATGTGACATCTCATTTAATCAGAAACTTTAATATTTTCTTTTTTTGCTTTTCTTACATGAGCCAATATTGGAAGAATTATTTTTGATTTATCAGAGTTTTGCTTTAAAAATTGAGAGCTTTTTCTTTAAATGTACTGTGTTTTATTTGAAAAAAATCTTTCTAGTTTTGACAGAATTATTGAACTATTTTTAAATTTAGTATTGATACACTGTATATTAGAGTCATTAGAAGTAAAACACAATTGAAACCAGATATTGACATATTTGTGCTTCCCCTGTATTAGAGATTTTGTCCTGAAACTACTATAGGTTCATAGATATTTTACAGTATATTTATTATGAATAGTTTTGTTTCTTTTCTCTTCACACTTCCCAGTTTTATCCAATTATCCTTAAAGTGTGTAAGAAATGTTTAAAGAAAAAAAGAACTAAGAATATAAATTAATACCAATTATTAATTGTTAAAATTTACTTACATTTTTTTATTTGATACAACAGATGTTAACAACAGGCAATAACACTAAGTAATTAATTATTAATAGAAAAGACTGTTGTTTCCTTTAATTTTTAGAGTGTGGTATGAACATTGACTATTGGATTTTACCAGAGTTTTGTTGCTTCTCCATTTTGACATTATTTTCATTGTCACAGTTATTATGTATGTGTGTGTACATGTGTGTGTTCTATACTATGGTTACATCACATAAGATTCAATCAGGGGTGTGCTGGAGCCAGCTCTAACTGGCTTTCTGAGAGATAAGCGATTGTTAAATTTCCAGTATGAGAATTTACACCTCAAAAACATCAAACACTAAAAATCAGTGCTCCATTTATTGTTTTGCTCATTATTTAGACTTAAGAAACTGTTAATCATGCACATTAAACTTAAAAGTGTGTGTGCATACTTATTCCTCTCCAGGGAGCCCAGTTGATAAACATTTACCAGCACATCCCTGTTTTGCTCTATTAACATTGGTTGAGCACAGCAGGAGTACAGTAGAAGGATGAGGAAATAAAGTCATCACCAGAGTGAAAGCCTAGTAAAAGTAGGCTAACAACAATAACTGGCATTTGCATAGTGCTTTAAATTTTGCAAAGTACTTTAGCATCATTTTTTTTCACTTGAGCCTCACAACACCTTTAGATACAATAGTCATTTAATGACTTGATACTTGCCCTACAGTCTAATTAAGAAGTAAACCCCAATACACAGGAAATCAGTAAGGGCTAATCAGTTAAGGATTAAATGTATGCCAAATCTAAGTGCCATGGAAGCTCAGAAAGAAGAGTTCGGTGGATGTTGAAGTACTCAAGGAATATTTCATGGATGGGATATAATATGTGCCTTGAAGGGTCAATAGTAGTTGGATATATAAAGAAGAGACATTCCAGGCAAGGAGAGCAACATGACAAAAGAGAGAGGGATAGATATAACTATGGCATATGCAATGGATCAGTCTGGCAGAAGCAAGGGTATGTAATACCTTATATTTGAATAGTATTGAACACTTTTCAAAATCTTTGTTCATATAGGAGAGTTTTAGGCAATGCACTTTAAAAGAAAGATAAGGCCAAATTTTGGACAAATTTCAAAGGTACACATTTTATGAAAAATGTTAGCTTGTGTAAGTTGTGAGTAAGTAATAATTGGGTTGAAAGTAATACTTTAGGAATGTTGGTCATGAGTGATTAGAAGATGTTCAAAGACTGTTATAATAATCCAGGTATGAGTGATGTGGTATGGGCCCAAGCTGAGACCTTTGCCTCTCACCCAAGAAGAATTTGGGTCCCATTTATCTACAGGCCCCAGAAAACCCCTGAAACTTACCTGAACTTTTGCCTGGTCAAGGAAATCTAGCAGTCTCCTGAAATTAATATTCCTATCAACTGGCTCTTCCATATGGCCTAGGCCCTATCTCCCAGTTCTTTGTTACCCTAATTAAGCCTAGCCCTCCATTGTCTATTACTGGCCTAATAGCCCTGGGTTATATTTCCCATCCTTGATTTTATCCAGACCCCATTCAACATCTCAGACACTCCCATGGGGATTCTCCCAGGACCCTTCCCCCAGTCACCCCACCTTCAAGATCCTCTTCCCAGTGCCTCCTCCAGTCACCTCAAACTACTTGGCTGTATATAAGATCCATCCTGGCCACCATTTAGGGGCTGAGACTTACTCATGCCCACTCATCCTTATGGGCACCACAAATGGTCAGATTCCTTTAGAGTCTGACCTATATGGCTCATCTTTAATAAACCTCATCTTTGGCTGAAAGAAGGCTTGGGTCGAATTCTTTTGGACAGGACCCACATGTTGTGATTTTGGGGTCCCAGCACCCTTAGCATCAAAACCTCAACATGAAGTAATGAGAGACTGGACTAAGTGAGAATGTAGAGATAGCTAAATGCAAGAGACTTTTCAAAAGAAGAAATGAGGGGATTGGTGACAGAGTACAGAAATAGACAGTAGAAAAATCACTCCAAGATTTCCAACAGAGAAGACCAGAAGAAAGGCTGAGAAGAGGAACCAGTATGATCAGGGAAGGCAATGCCTATGGGATTGTTTTGTTGTGACATGGGGGAAAAGGAATGTGCCTAGCTAACCTAGACCATAAAATGAGCCTATCTCTGGTCAGTTCTTTGAATGAAGCAAATTTTCATTAGTCAAAGCCACTGTGCCTTTTCCCCCAGTGTTATTCTCCTGATACTACCTTGTATGTACCCCTGTTGACTTTAGCCTTATTACTCCAGAATTCAAATGCTGTTTTCTGCCTCGCCTATAATAACACTAGTCTAAAAAGGAAAGCAGGATGGTACAAATGAAAGAGATTGACTTTGGATTTAGAAGATCTCAGTTCATATTTTAATTCTGCCATTTGCTACCTTTGTAATTGGGCTAATCACTTAATCTGTTTCCTCATCTCTATAATAAGGAAGTCTTCTGAGGTCCCTTCTACCTACAATGCTTTCATCCTAAAGAATTTAGGGGTCACCTGACTGGTATCTCTCAGCTCTGGGCATTTTCTCTGCCTGTCCTCCAGGTCTGGAGTGATCTCCTTCCTCTGCTGTGGTTTCTGAACTCCCTGGATTCCTATTAAAATCCTGTATTCTACAGAAAGCCTACTCTAACCTCTCTTAACTACAATGCTTTTCCTCTTCTATTTTCTTTTTATCCTGTATAAGTTTGCTTTGTATGTATTTGTTGGCATGTTGTCTCTCCCATAATATTATAAGCTCCTCAAGGGCAGGGACTGTCTTTTGCCTCTTTTTGTGTCCCCAGCACTTAGCACAATGCCTGGCACACAATAATAATCTTACTATTTATTAACTGATTGATTAAGGCAAATGTCTGAGAGTATGCTGAGCTAGCTGAACTCCACTGGATAAAGAAAGAAAAAAAAATTTTGTGAGACAGAGTTAATAAAGACTGATAAGCCTATGGACTTCTACAAATCCATAAAAAAGATTTCTATTAACTGAGGATATGATTCATAATAGTAAACCCCAAAACACACATTCCTACAAATGAGATGGAATTAGTTTACCTCCACTTTGATTGTGTACAACTTAAAGGAAGCTATATAGGCCTTTCAGATTCTACCTTCAAGCCAAGGAAGGAGAGGAGAGAGGAAAGCAAACAAGAGGAGAGGAGAGCAGAGGAAAACATTTCTGAAAGTTGCTGTACTACTTACCAAAAGAAAAAGATAAGAGTTGAAGGACCAGGAAATATCTTTTCAAGCATATCAGGTCATATTCAAGTACATTCTTTCTTACTGGTCTCTGTAGTATGTTCCTCAGGAATTCCTGAGAAATGAAAACAAAAATCACATTTTATGCATCCAAAGCTTGATGTCAGGTATAAGTTTCATTTGTGGTATCACCCTCCTTTTTAAAAGCCAAGACAATTTTGAATCAAAGAGATACAACTTTTTTTAACCACACAAAACTATCTCTTGAATCTATTCTACATTCATTATATCCCCCTTTTCTAAAACTTCCTGGCTGGAGGTAAGGCAAAAACATAGGGGAAGAAAGATTTTTTTATGTCTTCAGTTGCAAAGAGCTAGAAAATTACAAAATATAACTAAGCAGACAGACCTTTAATAAGACTTATGGAGTTCTGTCTGAACCTTGAATGGGCTGTGCCATTGTTCTTGAAACATGCTCTTTTTGAGCATTTTACTTATATGAAAGCATTAATATAGCTGGTTCGAAGTTTCAAGTCAGTATTGAGACAAGATATGTGTGAGCCATTTATAAGGTTTGAAAATCATGTCTCAATGTATCACTGTCTCCTGGAAGCTTTGTTCTTCCACTTTAACACATATAATTTGATGTAGCACAAAATAAATACTTACATACCAAAGAGCAGAATTTCCTGGCACTAAATGCATGTACATTCATTTAGACTGATAATATTCAAGTGTGTATCTGGCTGTGCTATCCTATGTGTCATGCCTCAGGCAGCTGCCTACCTTACCTATTCCTAGTCCTGGCTATGGAATTTATTCTAATTTATATAGATACTTTCCCACAATGACTTACTTTTCAATTCATTAAGTCCAGTTGATTCTTCTTTCCTAAACACCAATTACTTTTTTGTCTTCTGAATTCTATGGCTATGAAATCCCAGATTTAGAATGGACATTTGAGGTCTCATAGCTTAATTTCTTCATTTTATAAATAAGGAAACTGGTCCCCAGATAGTTGAGCAAATTCACACAGGTAGCAAGTGACAATCAGATGCTCAGGTTCCAAATCCAGTGCTCATTCTATCGTACTTCATTGCTTCCCCATGTTGGTTTTCTTACAACTGTTTACAGAAGCAGTGGTTTAATGATTTGACAAACCAATGTAGGATGTCATTCTGGGTCATTTTAAGCGAAACACTCTTTTTCCATTCAATATACTCACAGATTTTCTATCTTGATCATTACCCTATGCTTCTAAAGTTGAAATGACATCTTCTAAGATGACTTATTTTGAATGTCAGAAAATGAAATCAGTTATATGGATATGCTTCTATATTGCCTTGAATTCATAAACCATGTCTTTAGATTTCAAAGTCTGTAATCAACAGCAAACCAGGAAGAAAGCCTTCTGTGGAACCCCAGACCACTACCTTCCTGCAGAATCTTGTTCTCAGACAGTATTGAAAGAGGCTGGTATGGGATATGGAATAAATGACACAAAAGGCTGAAGTTATAAAGAAATTATTAAGTATTAGATGATAGGAAGCATGCCACTGGACATCCTATCTTCTAGTAGATGTGGTGATTTTTTTTTTGTTTGAACTCTGAGAATCCCAGTCTTTCCATTTTTTATCCACTGTCTCAGTTAAGCCAGATTCAGAACACAAAATCAATTTTAAAAATACAGTTTATCTCATTAAAGCTGCTATGCAAGGAGGCATTGCTCCACCCCTTAGCCAATGAAGAGAATTAAAAAAAAAAAACACTAAGTATTTGGATACAGTTGTTTCTCATGGCTTTAATCTGGCCTCAATGAATTAACTCTTGCTAATAGATAAATGATCTGACTTCATCACTCAAATTCTTTTCCCTTTGCTGCTAATTGGGGATTAGGTGATAATAGATTGGAAATAAATGTTCTCCCAATTAACTTGAATTAACTCTGCTTTTGACAAAAAAAAAAAGTGGTCCACTGATCACAAGAAACTAGGGTTCTCCCCTCTGATTCAAGTACTTCTTGCTAAAGCTATATGCAATTAGTCTAAATTTTTTTTCTTGATGTAATAATTCTTAATTCTGTAGAAGAGATCAAGAGAAGCTATGGAAATGAATTTTTTAAATCTTTTCGTTTGGGGGGATGCTCTCAGAAGCAATAATCGTATGGCTAATTTCTACAAGGGACTTTTCCTAATTTAGTTGTCTAACCCTGCCTCTTTCCACTGAAATCTGCTACTAGATTAAAGATTAACTTCCCTTTCCTCATCACTAAGGTCCTAATTGGTCTCAATGCCTCAAGCATCTCTTAATTCTAATTTGGCCTTCACACAGTGGACAAATTGATATTTCTAAAGTACAGATCTGATCACATTATTGTCCTGCTATACTGAGTTACTATTGCTTATAGAATCAAATCCAAATTCTTTTTTGGTATTTGAAACCCTTCACAATCTAGTTCTAGCCTACCTTTCTAGAGTTATTACATACCAATCCCCTTTTATGTATATTCCCTATATGTCACATTATATCTCCCATCTCTGAGCATTTATAGTCTCCCTTCATGTGATACCCTTATCTCTTCCTCTTAAAAGTCCTAACTTCCTTCAAGTGCCATTTCATCTCTCTTCATTCCCCAAAGATCCCTCCACTCACCAACAGAAATTATATTTGCTTTGTAGATTTAATTTCCATTTACTGATTTGTATACATGCTGTTCTCTCTTAATACAAGTTTCTTGAAGGTAGAAATTGCTTTGGTTTTGCTTTTGTATCCTTACCACTTAGCACAGTGCTAAGTGCTTGGCACATAGTTGGTGCTTAATAAATACTTAGGTGAATGAATGAATTTTCCAAATGCAAAGACTCCAGCTTCTGGGATAAGACCTCACTATTTGACAAAAACTGCCAGGAAAACTGGAAAATAATATGGCAAATATTACGTATAGACCAACATTTCACACAGTATACCAGGATAAGGTCAAAATTTGTACATGATTATACATAAAGTGTGATACCCTAAGCAAATTAGGAGAGCAAGGAATAGTTTACCTGCCAGATATATGGAGAAGGGAAAAATTTATGACCAAACAAAAGATAGAGAACATTTTGAAATGCAAAATGGATAATTTCAATTAAATTAAATTTAAAATGTTTTGCACAAACATAGCCAATGCAACCAAGATTAGAAAGAAAGAAGAAAGCTAGGAAATAATTTTTACTGCCAGGGTCTCTGACAAAGGCCTCATTTCTAAAATATACAGAGAATCAATTCAAATTTATAAGAATACAATCATTCCCCAGGTGAGAAATGGTCAAAGGATATATAAACAGGCAGTTTTCAGATGAAGAAAGTAAAGCTATCTATAGTCATATGAAAAAAATACTCTACATCACTATTGATTAGGGAAATGCAAATTAAAACAACTCTGAGGTACCACCTCATACCTATCAGATTGGCTAATATGACACAAAAGGAAAATGGTAAGTGTTGGAGAAGATGCCGGAAAATTGAAACACTAAAGCACTGTTGGTAGAGTTGTGAACTGATCAACCATTCTGGAGAACAATTTGGAACTATGCCTAAAGGGCTACAAAACTATGTATATACCCTTTGATCTGGAAATACCACTACTAGGTCTGTATCCCAAAGAGAGTATAAAAAAGGGGAAAGGACCCCCATGAACAAAAATATTTATAGCAGCACTTTTTGTGGTAGCAACAAATTGGAAACTAAGGAAAGGCCCATCAATTAAGGAATGGCTAAACAAGTTGTGGTATATGAATGTAATAGAATACTATTGTGCTATAAGAAATGATGAGCAGACAGAATTCAGAAAAACCTTGAAAGACTTCCATGAATTGATGCTGAGTGAAGTGAGCAGAACCAGGAGAACATCGTGCACAGTAACAAAAACATTGTGCGATGACTAACTTTGATAAACTTAGCTCTTCTCAGCAATACAATGATCTAAGACAATTGCAAAAGACTCATTAAAAATGCTATCCATATCAAGAGAAAGAACTATGGGGTCTGAATGAAGATTGAAGCACACCATTTTCTCTTTTTTTTATTTTTTTCTTCCTCGTGGTTTTTCCCTTTTGTTCTGGTTCTTCTTTTACAACATGACTAATGTGGAAATATGCTTAATATGATTGCACATGTATAGCCTATATCAGATTGCTTGCCATCTTGGGGAAGGGGGAAGGGAGGAAGGGTAGATGGGAGGGAAGGAGGGAAAAAAAAATTGGAACTCAAAATCTTATAAAAGTGAATGTTGAAAACTATCCTTACACATAATTTGAAAAAATAAAACATTATTAAGTGGGGGGGAAATAGAATTGGACAAGTGGAAGCTAATGACTCCATAAGAGATCAAGAATCAATCAAACAAAATTGAAAGAATGAAAAAATAAAAGAAAATGTGAAATATCTCCTTGCAGCTACAGACAGAAATGAGATCATTAGCAGATGGCCACAAGGAGCTGATGAAAAGTATAGACGAGATGTTGAGAACTACAACAGAGCACAGCAATAGGGAATATAGTAACAGTTACAGGAAGCACAAACAGGTGGTGACTGCTGAGAGCAGTATCAATGAAGAGCTGCCAGAAACAAGGAGTACTGTGCAGAAAGAAGCCATAGAAATGCATTGCTATAGAAAAACAGATGCTGGATACTCCTAATTGAAGCCAAGTTAATAATCAATCAACAATTTGTACAATGAGTCAATCAGTTACGATTCTATCATTCTATACACATCTCAAGCTTGTCCACAAGGACTTTTTTGACTGCCATGGTGAATGAAATCCAGATACTATATAAGATCATAAATCTAGAGCAAGAGGGAACCTCAAAAACCTCCTCATTTTAGGAAACTGAGGCACAGGAAGGTTAAGTGACATACAAGTCACATAGACAGTAAGCATCAATGCGCAGATTTGAACCCTTGTTCTCTGGTTCCAGAACCAGTACTCTTTCCACTCAATTATACTTTCTTCATCTACTTGTCAAAAAATCCAATTGGTTTATAATGACTTGTTATTAATAAGCTCCTTCTTGGTTTGTAGTGATGCCCTTCTGTTTCTAAATGATAAGAAATGGTTCTATTAATAATAATTTGTTCTAGAGTTTGCCAGAAACCAATAGCAAGCTCACAAGTCAAGTCTTCAAAGTATCTTTGAGCTATCATGTCCATTTTCATGTCATCCACAAAACATACCATGCACACAATTTTCGCCTATCTATTCTTTGGTAGCATTTCTTCATTTTTGATTACTCCACCAAGACCAACAATGATTGTTCAGCCATTCTTTATGCAAGTTCTTCCAGTACCTTGGAAATCCCAGGTAACTAGAACTAATTGATGCAAACCATACAGGTTGCCTTTTAATATCTCTTCACTTATCATGGGTTTAAATTTAACATTAACCATTTTTCTTCTTTCCTTCCTAGTTTGAAGATATATCCCTGTTAGAAAAATCAGAAGAAAATGGGAATTTCCTCAAAAAGACAACTCTGGCCATTTGCCTTTTTTACTTTAAAAAAATCAGTCTCCCTGTTGTTTTACACATGCTATAATATCCACCCTATATAAATAATTAATAAGCATATTTAAGGGGAAGAGGTATTTTTCTTTATGTAACTGGTCATAGGATATGAACAGGCAGTTCTCAACTGAAGAAAGGCAAGCTATCGGCAAAAACACATGGGAAAATGCTCCAAATCACAAATAGGAGAAATACAAATTAAACAATTCTGAGGTTGCAACTCATACACATACCACAAGCAGGTCAAGGTAAGAGGGAATGGGCCCCTACATATAAGAATATTTATAGCATCATATTTTGTTGTAGCAAAGATATAGAAACAAAATGTGGGCCTGTTAATTGGAAAAATGGCTAAATAAATATAGATACATGATTTTATGATAAATTCAGAGAAAATGGAAAGATATATGAAGGGATGCAGAATTAAATGAGCAGAACCAGGAGAATGATTTGTATGATGACCAAATAATAAAGTGAGAAGAAATCATTTCAAAAGACCTCAGAACTCAAATAAAATTCACAACCAGTTGTGATTTTAAAAGTCTATCCATGAAGTATCCCTCCAACCTAGGAGCAGAGAGATTATGAACTAGATCAAAAATGAGACATCCATTCCTAAACATGGCCAATGTGTTTATTATTTTGCTTGACCATAGATATTTGCTACAAAGCAAGTTCCAGTTGGGGATAAGGAGAAGCAAGAAGTGGGTAGTGATTGAGGATCAATAAAACATTTTTAATTGCACAGAAGAAAACGGAGTGCCTATAAGTCCATGAAATGGGGCAATTTTGTTGCTACTTTGTTAAAATTTTATGTATATATTGTTAATGCATATGTATACATATATGTATGTATGTCACATGTTTTAATGCCTTAATGCTGCACTAAGACTTTGGGAACACTGTTCGCTGTTTCATATATAACCCTTTTTATCATTCTTTATATAATAAAATGTCTGTCTTTTCTGAGGATTGTGAAGTTCACAATAATAAAAAGAAAATTTTTAAGAGGTAAAAAGTGGATGGGATGCCCTGAAATAAATTTGGAAAAATTTTGGAAGACACTTTGTTTAGACTATGGTTCCTATTTAACTTTTAACAGAATCTCCTCTACTTTAAAAAAAAATTTTATTTAAGAGAGAGCAAGAATTTCATTCTCTTGCTACCTAGATGAGCTGGAGGTTCAATATTCTTTGCTACTCTGTATAAATTATAAAGTAAAGAATTAGAAGAAAACCCAATTGTATTATATAATGTCATTTTATTAGCCAGTTTATAAAATGTTACTCACCATGTCCTAATCGTGTTCTTAAAGATTTCTTTTAAATAGCTTGACAATGCTTAATTTAGTTAGCAGAATATACTGTCTGAGATTATTTCCTTTATGAAATGTAAATTGGATCTACTCACTGAGTCTTCTGAGGAGGAGATGACATTGAAAGTTGTGTTACGGGAGCAGAGGGACATAATCTCTTTGATATAGAACCCTGCAATTTTCCCAAGTTTCTAGTGATGCCATTTTATACTTTGTCCAATTGTATGGTTAAGAATATTTTCAAGAGATGTTTCTTGCATCTATAAAAGAAAAAAAGCATCTTTAGGCACAGCAAGATTCATTTTATAAAGCGTGGATGTGGGTACCTTATGCAAACTTTAAAATGTTTAGCCTGTAATTTCCATTAATTATAGTATCTGATATGGAGTACTGCTGGGAAATTAAAACATAAAAGCAACACTTTTTCCCCCTCTTGTATTTATCCAGAAAGAAAAAGAAATGGAACAATAAGAGATACACTAAGGAAAAGTTGCCTGTTCCTAATGTATTAAAGACATTTTTTAAACTTGTTTCTTTATTCCACATAGCCCAACTCTCTCTTTTTGTCTGTCTCTCTCAATACAGAATAGATAGGTAGCATATATCCAATGCTTTTCTGAACATTTTCTCTGCCTCTATCCTTCCCTCCTCACATTCTGATTTGAATTTTCATGGATGTGAATTCAAACCAATGGAAACATTCATTTGAGAAAAGTTATTCCTCCTATTGACCTTATTGGGACAGTCAGTTTCCTTGACTTTCTTTTTTAAAAAATTAGTCTCAAGTGCTTTGTCAGTGGAAGAAGGCTATTTGGAAAGGGCAGTCCCAAGACCTCAAGTTAAAACTCCAGTTTGTATTCCTAATTTCACCACTGATCTGTTTTATGCTGTAAGGAAAACAAATTTGGGAAAAGTTATTTCACAAGGAAATTCACCAGTGTCTCAGTTGCACTTGAAAATGAAGCAATTGTGTGGAATGAGTTGATGTTGGGTGCTTTGAAAGAAAAGCACATACAATTAAGTATAGGACAGAAGTATCAATATGTATTGCCCTTCTTCAACATTTATGTCTTTCCCCAAATCCTTACTAATAAATGCAATAATATACAGTTATTTACTGTTTTGTATTTCCAAAACTATAATAATGTATGTTTTATAGTCATCATCTCACTTCATCCTCACACTAGTTCTGTGAGCCAGATAATAGAAATACTAAGCATATTTATAATTGAGGAAACTAATTTTCATGGAAGCTAAATAATTTGCTGTAATAGGATCACTATCAACTGGCCCCCAGATCCCCTCCAAAGCAATGTAAATTAGGATAGTTTTTTCCCCCAAAAAATCAAGAAAGCTGTCTCCAAGATTTCTTTGGCCTAGGGGGCTCACCTCAAGGTCAGATCTCTGATGATACATCTTCCTAATGTCCTCTGGCCTTATTGAGAAGTCTTTCTAGTCACCCAGGTATTCCTTCTCCTGAGAAATAGATAAAGGGAATTACTTTTATCTTTTTATATTTAAAAAAAGTTATTTCTTCAATTAACAAGTATTTTCTCTCCTTCCCATCTCCTCCTCTCTAAAAAAAAATTAGGAAAAAAAATCCAAAAATTTGTAACAAATATGTACAGACAAGCAAAACAAAGCACAAAATGTATGTCTCATTTTGCACACTTAGCCCATCATCCCTCTTTCAGGAGATGGGTAGCATTCTTCATCATTGATACTCTGGAACTGTGCTTGGTCATGCATGAATCAGAGTTCCAATTTTTCAAAGTTGTTTATATTTACAATGTTGTTATTGCATAAGTTGTTCTGATTCTACTTACTTTGCTCTCTATCAGTTTCTGTATGTGATCTTAGGTTTCTCTAAACCTATCCCAATCATTATTTCTTAAGGCACGATAGAATTCCATTATATTAATTTGTTTAGTCTTTCTCAATTGATGGGTACCTCTTTAGTTTCCAATTCTTTGTTGAGATATAGATAGATGTACATTAATACATACATATATGGATATATTTACATGTATGTTTGTATGTGTGCTTCCATTTTTTCTTTCACTGGCCTGTTTGAGGTCTGGGCTTAGCAGTATCACTAGGTTATTCACAATTCAGTAACTTTTTGGCATAGTTCCAAACAGCTTTCCATAATTTCTGGAGAGCACTCCACAGCTCCACCAATAGTATATTAGTGTGCCTATTTTCCCTCGGACACTCCAAACTTTGTCATTTTCATTTTTTTTAATCAATTTTGTCAATCTAATAAATGTGATTTGGAATGTAGGTTTTCTTTAATGTATGTTTCTCTTGTTATTTGATTATTTTGAGGGTTTTTCATATGACTATTGAAAACTTGGGATTCTGCCTTTGAAAATTGCTTATTCATTTTCTTTTACCTCAAAGCTGCTTTAATTTTGTATTTCTCTTATTATTGATGATTTAGAGCCTATTATTAACAATCCAATCTATTGATAACTTGAATTTCTACCTTTGAAAAATGCCTATTTATAATCTCTGACCACTTAGCAACTGGGGAATAGTTCTTACTCATAAATTTGAATCAGTTCCTTATATATCTTGAAAATTAGATCATTATTAGAGAAAGTTGCTACAAAGATTTTTTTTCCCAGTTAATGCCTTCCCTTTTAATATTACCTTCATTGATTTTCTTTGTGCAAAAACCTTTTAATTTTGTGTAATCAGAATTGTCCACTTTTCCTTTGTTTTCTGGTAGTAAACCCATAGATCTGAACTTCTTCTTTACTCTTTTTTTTGGGTGACCTTTTACATGTAAGTCATGTATATATTTGAAGCTTGTCTTGGTATATGCTGTCAGATTGTGGTATAACCCTAATTTCTGTCAGATTGCTTTCTAGTTTTCCTAGCAGTTTTTTAAAATTTATTTTATTTGTAATTTATGGAATAAAACAAGCATTTCCCTAACAGTATAATTTTTTAAAAGATGATTGCACATGAAACTGCACATTTACTATGTATAACTTGCTATTCTTTTTAAATATACAACAAAATTATCATGTAATTTTTTTCTTTTTTTTTCTTCCTCCCTTCCCCCCCACCCTAGTTATTATTATATACAAATAGTTATGTGTGCACGTGTATGTAAAATTATTTTATACATACTTCCATTTATCAGTTCCTTCTCTGGATGCAGATAGCACCATTCTTCATATGCCCTTTATAGGTAATTTGGGTATTTATAATAGTTTAAATAACTTATTCACTCAAAGTTGTTCTTAAAACAATATTGCTGTTGCTGTATACAATGTTCTCTTGCTTCTGCTCATTTCATTCATTATTTTGTGCAAGTTTTCCCATGTTTTTCTAAGATCATTGAGTTCATTATTTCTTATAGCACAGTAGTATTCCATCACAATCATATGCCACAACTTTTTAGGCCATTCCCCAATAGATGGGCATTCCTGCAATTTCCAGTTCTTTGCCACTACAAAAAGAGATGCTATAAACATTTTAGAATATATAGGTTCTTTTCTTTTTTCCCTAATCATCTTTGGAAGTAGACCTAGTGGTGGTATTGCTTATAGGTGTTTAATAACTATTTGGGCATAATTACAGATTATTCTCCAAAATAGTTGGATCAGTTCACAATTCCACCAACAATAAATTAGTATCCCATTTTTTGTTGAATAGTGAGTCCTTTCCCTAGCAACAGGGTCTTTATGTTTATCAAAAACTAGACTAGGTTTATTTATTTGTGAAGTCTCTATATTAACCTTGTTGCATTGATTGACTTCTCTATTTCTTATCTGGTACCAAATCATTTTGATGATCACTGCTTTATAGTACAGTTTGATGTTTAATATGACTAGGTCCCCTTATTTCCTCTTTCCCCATCATTTCCCTTGAGATTTATCTCCTTTTATCCTTCCAGCTGAATTTGATTATTATTTTTCTGCATCTGTGAAATAACCTTTTAGTGGTTTAATTGGTATGGTTCTGAATTAGTATATTCATTTAGACATTGTCATTCTTATTATATTGGCTCAACCTACCCAGAAGTAATTAGCATTTTTCTAATTATTTGTCTGTCTTTATTCCAGAAACAGTGTTTTGTGGTTGTATTCATATAGTTTTTGTGTATTTTTGTTGGTAGGTAGAATCCAAAGCATTTTTCATATTCTACAGTTATCTTAAGTAAAATGTCTTTGTATCACTTCCTATTGGATTTAGTCACTAAAATGGAAAAATGATGGTGATTAAAATGGATTTATTTTACATCTTTCTATTTTGCTTAAATTATTAGCTGTCTCAATCACTTTTCATTGACTCTCCAGAGTTTTCTAAGTAAATCATATCACCTGAAAAAGGTTATATTTTTCCCCTTTGCTTATGCTTATCCCATCAATTTCTTTTTTCTTGTCTTATTGCTATAACTTACAATCCTAACACTGCAGGAAATAGTAGTGGTGATAATGAAAATTTTTGTTTTACCTCTGCTCTTATTTGGAATGTCTCAGGTTTATCCCTATTCAATATAATCCTGGCTCTTGGATTTAGACAGATATCAATTACAATATGAAATAAAGGATGGGCTCTAATTATCACTATTCCAAATTTCAATATTTAATGGTTCTGTGATTTCATCAATATGGGCATTTAAACAAGTGGTGTAGATGACAACCATCTATTACCTTGTCCTACTGAACTAATTCATCTATATCCATGTTTTTCCATAAATTCTTCACAGAAAAATTAATCTCCACACACTTAATGGGGCAGGACTTAACCTACATTTCTTACATCAATTTGAACAATACAAAATACTACTTAAAATGAGCAGACTAAAAATTTGTAAGAATCACCTCAGTCAACAAACATTTGATCTGTTTGTCAAGTGTAGAAATATGAAGAAACATAACAAAGATCAACAGTAATTCATAATATAAACACATATGCAAATCACAGTAAATGAAGAGGATTGAAAACTGTGACAAATACTATGACCTCCCAAGGTAACAAAAAGTAGCAAAGAGAAATCAAGGCTATGGAAATTTTTCATAAAAACTAACTAAGGCAGTTTCCAGGACCCAAGATGGTGGAGTAAACAGTAAATGGCTGTAGCTCTCCCATATTCACTCCAAAAAACCATAAAATAACATCCCAAAATAAATCCCTGAGCAGCAAAGCCAGCAGAAAAATAAATGGAGTGGTCTTTTAGCCTGGGAGACTTGGAAGATCAGCAAGAAAAGTCCATATCACTCAGGTAGAAGAGAAGTACAATCCAGGAGAGGAAGTGTTCTAGCCAGCCAGCAGCAAGCCCCACTCAGCAAACCAGTAGGAGATCCTGAGCCCCACTGTGGTGAAGCAAGCAAATGCCAACACCAGGACACCCCACATGCCTTAGCGTAGCTAGGGGAATCAGCAGGCTCCATCTCTGAGAACCTCCACATGCTTCAGTGCAGCCCCAGGCAGGCAGGAATCCTCCAGGTGTTTGACTTCCATGTACTTCAGTGCAGCTGTGGGTGAATGGACATTTTCCAGATCTTCTCCTGCTTCTGCACAGACCCCAGCAGGTAGGCATCCCCCAGCAGCTGGACTTCTGAGTGTTTCAGTGTAGCCCTGGGGAAATGCAGAAAAACCCCACCTGGCCTCAGCACATACCAGACACCAGCACTAGGACCCCAGCTCAGCACCAGGTAAGCTGTCAGACCCCTCCAGCCTCCAGCCACCAGCACCGAAAGCCCCAGTATAAGAAGCTTGGGACAGTGCCCAGGAGGAGAGTTCAACTTTAAAAGACACAAAAGAGGCAAAATAAAAGGAACAAGAAGCAGAAACAACCACTGACCACAGAAAGTTACTATGGTGACAAGGAAGATCGCTGCTCACACAACAAACGCATTAGTTTATGCCCCCATTATCTCTCACCTAGACTATTACAATAGCATTTTAATTGACCTTCCTGCTTCAAATCTTTCTCCTCTCCAATCTCTCTTCCATGTATCTGCCAAAGTAATTTTCCTTAGGTGCAGATATGACCATGTAATTCCCTTACTCAAAAAACTCCAGTGGTTCCATATTGTCTCTAGGATAAAATGCAAACTCCTCTGTTTGGCTTTTAAAGGTTTTCACAACCTTGTCCCAAACTATCTTTCCATCACTATTTATATTTTACTTCCTTTTCTGTACTCTACAATCCAAATAAACTGACCTGTTCTTTATTCTTTACATGTGGCAATCCTTCTTCTATCTCTGTGCCTTGCCTTGGTCATTCTCCGGTACTTGAATACACTCTCTTCTCACTTCTGTTTTAAAGAATGCTTGACTTCCTTCAAGGCTGTGTTCTAGTAATATTTTTATATGAAGCTTTTCATTATCTTCCCAACTGCTAATGCCTACCTCCTTAGAGGTTATTGTTGTAATTATTGTCATAATTATCATGCATATCATATCATTTTATGTATGTATTTTATGTATATTATATATGTACATATTATGTCTCCTAAGAGAATGTAGGCTGGGAATACAGCACCTATCACAGTGCCTGGTAAGTGTAGGCATCTAATCAATGCTTCTTAATTTATTAATTGGCATAATTTTAAAGGTGCTTAGGGTATTAATTTTCAACACAACTTAAAGAGATAAAGATTTTAAAAGAATGGAGACCACAACCAAAGGTACTATTCTCCAAAATAATTACTGAGAAAAAAATCACCAACTACAACAATATGGCTACTTTCCCATCTCTATAAAATATAAGAATGATCTCTACCCAGGCATCGAGGATATACATAACAAAATTATAAGAAAACAGACGGACTTCTTCAGATAACTTTTATTGCAGATCGCATCTGTACAATCACACAACTTATTGAAAGGAACAGGGAACAAAAAAGTGTGTTTATTGTTTGTTGATTTTAAAAGAATATTTTACTTCGTAGTACAAAAAGCAACCTCGAAGGTCCTCAATTCAATTTAAAAATTCAACAAATGTTTTTAAGCACAAATATGTGCAAGTCACCATATTTCATGATGCTCATACAATGATAAAAATAGCATTCCATTGTCTTCAAGGCACTTGAAGGACATAACATGTACATAAATGTAACACAAGGTAGAGAGTGGCAGGGGCAAAGGAGAGCATTAGATAATATACCCTAGGTAAATTTGAAAATGAAACAAGTACTTTTAGTTGGAGGAACTAGGGAAGGCTCTGTAGAAGTGTGAATTGAGCTGAACTGTGGAAAGAAAGAAAACATGCCCTGAAAAGGGACTGTCTATGTCTTCTAAATGTTAGGACCTCAAAGTAAATTTTAGCGCATTGGGGTAAAGCCTCAATCATCCCACCCTAATTATAATTATACAAATGTGCAAAAATGGAGGAAATGAAAGAGTACAAAATGAGATTAGTAAATGGCTAGTAGTCTGATTTGGTTCAAATGTGGAGTGGAGTGCATTAAGGAAAGAAATGTGAAAAGGTAGGTTGATGTGAGATTGAAAACGGCCTTATATGGAAACCTAAGAGTATTTTACAATATTAGTGATAGTCACTGAATTTTTTTGAGGAGGGGGAGATAAAGTCAATGCTGTATTTTAGGAAGAATACTCTGGCAACTGTGTATAGAATGGTCTGAAGAGGAAAGAGGCTGAAGGTAAGGATATCAGTTGTAGGGTTCTTTCAATAGACCAACTGAAAGGTAATGAAAAACTTAACTAGAGAGTGACAGTGTGAGAAAAGGTTGTATAGAAGAAACATTGTGGAGGTAGAATTGAACAGGATTGGTGATGGATTAAGAGGTAAAAAAAATTAGGGAAACTTCAGTTTTGAATTTGGTTAAACAGGAGGAGGAGGATGCCAAAAACAAAGTAGATAAACTGAGAGGAGAGGTAGTTTATAGGAAGGAAATAATTGCTTTAGTTGGAAATATATGTGTTGAGGTTGATGTACTAGCAGGACACCTACGTGGAATGATCCAGCAAGCAGTTGAATGGCTATTATTGAAGTTGAGGAGAGATTAAGGCTAGATTTACAGACTTACAGGTCTAGCCCAAAGTCAAGACTTAGGCTATAAGAATGAAACAAACAAAAAGAATCTAATCATAAAGAGCTACAGTTGCAGAGAAGCTCAAGACAAAAACCCAGAAGAAAAGAATGACTCCAAAATTTCTACAAACAAAACCTCATAGAAAAATATAGCTTAGGTAATATTCAACTAGACTTCATGGAAGAGATTAAAGCAAAAGTTTACAAAAGATTTTTAAATATTTTTAATAAATGAGAGCACTGGATAAAAATGAGAAAGAAAAGAGAGTTATGGAAGAAAGAATTGGAAAGGAAATTAACAGCTTGGCAAAAGAGTTACAAAACCTAAACCAAGCAACAAACTCTCTGAAAATAAGAATGAACAAAATAGAAACTATTGGCTCCATGAGTAACAAGAAATATTAAAACAAAGACAAAATACTAAAACTAAAATTTTTAAAGTTGTAGTATCTCATAGCAAAAATAATTTACCTGCAAAATATATTAAAGAGAAAAAAATAAGAATCTTTGGACTTTCTGAATACTATGCCCAAAAAAAAGAGCCTATACATACTATTTCAAGAAATTTTAAAAAGAAAACTGCCAAGACCTCTTAGAACCAGAAGGCAAAATAAAAATAGAATCTAATAGTCACTTCCTGAAAGAAACTCCAAAATTTAAAAGCCCAAGAACATCATAACTAAAATCCAGAGCTTTCAGGTTAAAGAAAAAACATACTGCAAGCAGCCATGAAGAAAGAATTCAAGTACAAAGGAGCCACAGTTAGGATCACACACATTCAGAAAGCCACCACTATATAGAAGCAGAGAAAATGGTATACAATATTCCAGAAGGCAAAGTATATAGGTTTACAAACAAGAGTAACTTGCCCAGCAAAACAGGGGGTGTGGGGAGAAGATGATGAGGGGAGGAGGATAGAACTTTAATGAAACAGGAGACTTCCAAGCATTCTTGATGAAAATATCAGGACTGTATAGAAACTTTGAAGTTCAAACACAGGAGCGAAGAGAAACACAAAAGGTAAACACAAACAAACAAACAATGACAATGGATTTAAACAGGGATAAAATTCTTACCTTCAAGTATAGGGAGATGATATGTGTCCCCTCTGAACCCTATCTTCATCAAGAGTCATATAGAGGGGCAGCTAGGTGGCACAGTGGATAGAGCACCAGCCCTGGAGTCAGGAGGACCTGAGTTCAAATCCAGCCTCAGACACATAATACTTCCTAGCTGTGTGACTCTGGGCAAGTCACTTAACCCCAATTGCCTCACTTAAAAAAAAAAGAGTCATAGAGAACTCCCATTTAGACAAGACCAGAGAGTTATTCTGTTATGTCTTACTGATCTAAGGGGAGGAGGGATGGAAAGGGATGGAAAAGGAATACACTTGGGCAGGAGAGGGGAGGTTGGTAGAATGGAAAGGGAGTTTAGTGGAAATTATTCATATAATCAGGGTTCACAAGAAGTAATCTATGCAAACAAGGAGGTGGGAAGAAGCAGCTGATATTTGAACCTCTCATCTAAACAAGTTGAAAGAAGAATGCATTCATATACACACAGATACATACATGCATGCACACATACAGAAATACATTTCACTAACATAGAAATAGAAGGAAAATAGGAGAAGGTAATAAGGGAATTTAGAAAGAGGATTGATTAATGAAGGGCTTGGTCCTAAGCAAAACAAATTCTAAGGATGTTAAATATTTGTAGAATGTTTTGAGGTAGCAAAGGAAATCTGAGGAGGTGCTTATAAATTGGGGAGTAGATGAACAAGCTCTCTTATATAAATGTGACATAGTACTATTATGCTGAACTCTTATCAGCCTAATGACTAACCAGAATTCCAGAAGACTAATGATGAAACATACTATATAGCTCTTGATGGAGAGGTGAAGGACTCAGAATGTAGAATGAAAAAAAAAATGGACATGGCCAATGTGTAAATTTGTTTTGATTAATTATACATATTTGTAATATTTTTCCTTGTTACAGAAGTTAGAGTGGGAGGGTAAGAAGGCAGATTTTAGCTCATCAAAACAAAATATATATTTAAATAGCAATTTAAAGAGGATCAAAAATAAAATTACAAAGGTTTGAGAAATGAATGGGTGAGAGAAAGTATAATAACTTCTAACATTTATACAGAGCTTTAAGTTTTGCAAGGAAAGGTCTTTATATATTTTTTTATTTTATCATATATATCTTCCTTTGAAGAGCATAGAATATTCTTTCTAGACATTTTCCAATGAAAAAAGAGGAAACATAGAACTATAATTTGAGGAGATGGAAGAACAAAATGAAAGGTTTTAAGGCCAGGGAAAATATGACCATGATTTTGTGCAGGAGGGAAATATCTAAGTAAGAAGAAATTAGAGATAGAAAAGAGGAGAAGGGGAAAATGGCAGAAAGAAAGTGAGAGATAGATGGATAGACAAACAATGATCAATGACAAGATCAAAGCATAAGTACAGTTATTCAGCCTTTACAAGGATGGCTACCTCATCCTCCAAGAAAACTGAATCAAAAGAAGATAGCCAAGGATACAGTGAAGGTTTAGAGGTATGGAGCAATGAAAATGATTATTGGTCTCAATTTTCTTCAGTAAGGTAGAAAGTGCATCATCTGCTGAAGTTTAGGGTTAGAGAATAGATTTGGGTGCTTGTGAGGGGAGTAGAAGTTCTGAAACAGTTTCAGTGGATTTTTAAAAAGAGAATCTATCCCAGATGATCCAAAATACTGCCACGTAGCAATGTAGACTCACTTGAGGTTAGATACCATGAATTTGGAATTGTCCCAGTCATAGTCTTTCATTACTTCCTCCAAGAGTGGTCAAACAATTAGGAATAGGAGTAGAGAAGTTGAATAGGGAATGTGTCCAAGAGATGAAGATAAGCTGAGAATTAAAGGACAAAGAGAAAAGGACTTCAAGAATGGAGAATGTTTTGTTGTTGTTGTTGTTGTTGTTGTTGAATTGGTTGCCTATAGAGTCAGTACTAAAGGGAAAAATCAATCATTAAAAACCAGACACTGTAGGAGGCACTGAGGATACAAAAAACATTAATAACCCCTTCTCTTAAGGAACTTACAGACAGAGAGAAGAGAAAGAGAGAGAGAGAGGAGAGAGAGAGAGAGAGAGAGAGAGAGAGAGAGAGAAGAGAGAGAAGAGAGAAGAGAGAAGAAAGAAGAGAAAAGAGAGAAGAGAGAGAGAGAATAAATATATGTAGAATAAATATAGCATAATTAAACATCCAGTAGTTATGGGAAAGAGGTAACTAGCACTTGTGGGGGAGGTGGTCAGGAAAAGCATCATGTAAAAGACAGTGCTTGAGCTGGCTCTTGAAGGAATTTAGGGATTATATGAGGCAGAAATGAGGAAAGAGTACCTTATAGGAATGGGAGGTTGCCAGTGTAAAGACACAGAAATGCAATATGGAGTGTCATATATGAGGAGCAAAAAAATAAGAAGGCTTATCGGACTGGATTGTAGTAGAATGCAGAAAGGAGAATAATGTATAATAAGGGTGAAAAGATATATTGGGACCAGGAAAGTAAAATTTCTATATAGACAATAAGGAGCCATTGGTGTTTATTGAGTATTAGAGTAATATTGTCATATCTGCAATGACTTTGGAAGCTATGTAGCCTGTGTACCGTAATGGAGAGAAAATTAAGGCAGAAAATTAATTATGGTACCATTGAAATAATCTAGGGAAGAGGCCATGGGGGTCTAAATTTGGATGGTGGCTGTGTGAGTAGAGAGAAGGGGTAATATGTAAGCATTGTTGTGGAGGTAGAAATAGCAAGATTTGGCAATGGTTGGATATATGGGGTGAAGGAAAGCAGAAAATTGAGGATAATGCCAAGATTATGAACTCAAGATGCTAGAAAAATGGTGGCACCCTCAACAGAAATAACCCAAAATACAAAGGAGGAATTTGGTGGAGAAAAGGAGTTCTATTTTAGATATGTTGAATTTGAGATGTTGAAAAAATAGGCTAGAATAAGAATGGTGGTCTGGAATAATATGTAGGGATTATTGGGACAAAAGAACACATTTAGAAAGAATAAAACAGTGGAAAATGTGGAAGGATAGAAAATTGTAATCAAAGATAGGACCGTCAGAGTTCAAGATCTTAGAGGCAGAACAGTTTGGGAAAATAATGAGTTCCAGTGCTATGACCATCCCTGAGGGTGTCAGTTCCCTAAGATGTTGACATATTGGTTATATTTGAGGGGATTTTTAAATCTGGGGATTAGACTTACATAAAACAAAAAAAAAACTATCTTCCATGTATGTGTTAGTGTCACGCAAGATTTCTTGAGGTGAGTTGGTTAAGTTTTAAAAGCAAGTGATAACAAATTGGTATCTCTAGTGCTGGACATCCAGGAGAAAAACCTCCAGAAAGTTGATTAGATTAACAATCTAATGAAGGATTTATGGAAAAAGAGAGACAAGAGTAACCTAAGATGAAGTCATGGATAGGTTGCTATATGCTTTGGTAAATTCCTGGATCCATTAAAGTATCAAAGTAATAACATCTTAAAATATAACTCTATTCTTGGTAAATAATAGCAATAAAATAATTAAGACAACAGGACCAGAGGTACTGAGTTTTGAATGCTCTTTTTTCCCCTTCCTTTCTGAAAAGTTTGTTTAAATGTTTCAAATATTAATTCAGCAGTTTCTCTTAAATGGTGCTGTCAATACATACCAGTATCATTTTGTGAAAATTGTTATTCAATATAAAACTGGGTTACAAAGAGCAAAGCATCAGAAACTGTAACAAAGTAGGGTGAGGGGGAGAGAATCCTGATGGAGTTCTGAGCCAAAATGGAGCTGTCCAAGTCTATTGTTTATATGTAGGCTTAATTTTGCAAGAACTGCTTGCTCAGCTTAACATAAATCCAGAAGGGCAAAAAAGCCACCTTCACATGAAGAAATATGAACTGGAATTCATAGGTACAGCAAGAAAAAAAAATTCTACTTTGATCTGTCTACATGAGCAAAATTATTTCACTAATGGAATTTTTGATTCACTGTTTCTCATTTGAGCCCATTTTAGATATCACAGACAGACGCTATCCCTTTTCTAGCAGAGTCACTGATTTATTCTCTTGAAAAGGCAAAAGGATGGACAGCTCAGCATCAGCCCTTTGGAGGGACTGATGCTGCCTTTTTATTCACCAAAGACACCCTCTGAGACCAGAATTGAGACAAAGGAAATAGAAACAACTCTAATGAAAGGCAGGTTCTATCTGAGGGGTGCTGTTGATCGCTTTGCTTTAAGTCATTGCATTATTCACAGTCTAGAGAACACAATAATGGCCCTTTGGGACATAATGTTCATGAAAGGGATATTAAATATTGTCCACCCAAAAGATGACTCTCCCCTACCCCATTGCCTAACATCATCACCATCAGCATCATCAGCATCAGCATCATCATAGGGTGTTTTAAGATTTGCAAAGAATTTTACATTTATTATCTCATTTGATCCTCCCAACAAACCTATGAAGCAGGTGTGATTGTTATCTCCATTTTACAGATGAGGAAACTGAGGCTAAGAAAGGTTAAACAATTAACCTGTGGTAACACAGCTTGTAAATGTGTGAGTCAGAATTTGAACTCAGGTTTTCCTCATCCCAAGACTAAATTTTAGGGACAGAGGATAGCAACTGAACCTGTGATTTCATTAGACTACAGCTCCTGGGTGAGAAACTTCCTTTGACCAACATCAGCCTACTCCTTTGCAACTTGTAGTCTTAGAGAGCTTTTTTGAGCATTGAGAGGTTAAGTGACTTACCCAGCCAATATATGTTAAAGGTGAGACTTGAACCCAAACCTTCAAATCTTTGAGGCCAGTCCATTTTGCCACGCTGCCTTTTACTTAATAAATGGTCCAGAATACAAGATAGTAAAATGAGGAACAAATGAGATAATATTTGTAAAGTGCTTGGAGAAGTGACTAATACTTAGTAGGCACTTACTAAATGTTTATAGAAATGTTCCAAGTTATTAAATTCTTAAAGAAAAATAATCCCATCTGGCTTTTTCCTGTCCAGCATGTACAAGTGAAGAGGCAAGGACTAAACCTTCAGTGTAGAGACAGACCTTTATTTCTTCACCATGTTGTGGCCTGTGAGTGCATGGCCCTGCTGCTGCTGCTTCTGCTGTTGTTAGGCCTATCCCTTTTGTCTTTAGAAGAGGGAGATTGGAGATGACCATGACTTTCTGGGATTTAAAAGGTCAGATCATGAAACTGGAAGTCTAAGAGACAAAGTCCACAGAAGGATTTGCTAGATGCCAGACAGTGAGAAACAAAGTCCTGAGCAATCTGCCAGCAGTAGCAGAGAAGCAAACCCATCCACCCACTGCCAAGCAGCATGTAGAAGTGACCTTGTAGGAGCAAATGCCCTGTAGAAACTCGATGTGGGTAAA
Source organism: Phascolarctos cinereus (assembly GCF_003287225.1). NCBI lineage: Eukaryota > Metazoa > Chordata > Mammalia > Diprotodontia > Phascolarctidae > Phascolarctos > Phascolarctos cinereus. Next base: position 194,740,024 of record NW_027555847.1, read on the forward strand.
TACTGTGCCAAAACAAGGTGATAGGGTAAAATGTTTATTCTATTCCTGCTATAGGTTCACAGTACATTTCTTTTTGTTAGAAAAAAAAAGAAAATAGAGATTTGAACATATTGATTACTTCAGAGTCTTTAATTATACAGTTGGAAAATGTGTACACTCCTGAAGATGTTTAGACAGCTTTTGCCATATAGCAATGTTGACTAGTCCAGACTCTATACATTACTTTTTTTTATAAATTAATGACTGCTCTTTTAAGCACATGCCATTACAGACTATAATACTTCTTGGTCTCCTAGTGACTTTTCCCCTTAAAGACCATTGTAATACATACCAATTTTCATGTTAATATTATGTATAGGCACAATGAAATTCAAAGCAATGATTACTAAACATCAGCATTATCATTACCATCATCATCAAATGTGTTTCTGTAATCCCTTTCTTCCACATCGTTGAAAGGATAGTGTTGACATTATCATCATTCTTAAAACACCCCTGTAGGTGGCAAGTTAATATTCATCTCTTACAGGTAAGGAAATAGAGAAACAGATGGGCTAAGTAGAATGTTCAAAGTTTCAAAGTAAGTCAGTAAGTAATTCTGCCTCTTCTAATTCTTATTTCTAAATATTCAGCACAAAACCAACCACTACATTCACTACAAATAGAATAGGAATGGGTTTGAACAAACATTCATTTTTACAATTTCAGGGCACTAGGCCATGTGATAAGCATGTTACATTGTGGTGAGAGACAGAGACAGAGAGACAGACAGAAAGAAGTGAAAAGAAATGTTTGGATAGCAAAAAGAAAAAAAAAACATTACAACATCAAACAAGTTTGGACACCAAGAAGTTTATTTAGGAATTTCCAGAAGTCTTACAGCATTTTAAGGTATTGAAGCTTAAAACTACACTAAGATTTTTTTGGGGGGATAACCTATATAATTATTTACAACTATTGCGGAGCTCATGTTGGCTTAGGTGTTGTGCAACCTCCCTCTCTACTAAGGTATCTCCTGCTTAGTCACAGTTCAGGAGGAGCCTTACTTCTAAAGGGATGGATTAGGCTCTTTGTCTCTTTACACTATATCCCTACCCTACCCCTAGAGCCTTAGGAAAAAGCTACTAAGATCTTAAGTTTAGCTGATTTCTAGGCTTTCCTCAAAATGGAGGAGTTAAAAGGTATTCAGTATGAATCAAGTATAAATTTCCTGTGCACAAAAGGGATGTTAAATACAAAAGGCTCATGAACACTTCATTTAAAAAGCAATAACTTATAATTACTGTTATATTCATCTGGGAGATTGAGACAAACCTATCAAAGCAAATCATTTGGGGGAACTGCTGAATAGATATTTTATACTTCACATTGCCTTTGCACTGTTCAAACAATCCTTCTAGGTCCATATCTCAGGTTAAACCTGGCTAGGAGCTGAGCTTCTCCCTTTATTGGTGGTAACCTCCATAATGCAGTAACTCTTAATATTACCAGTCTGTTCAAACCAAGTGATGTAGGATCTCTGGACCTCTCTAACTCACTGGGCAGTTGCCAGGCCCAGAAACAGCCATCTCAGGATCACTTTTCAGTCACTTCTGCTCAGGGAAGAAAACTCAAAGGAAAAAAAAAGAACTTGATAGCACACACAGCTAAAAGCAGGCAGAGCAGCTCTGTTCATTATATATTATATATAAACACACATAGTCTCATTAGTATGAGCATTTCCTCCACCAATGCAGATCACAACTTCTGCATTCTTTCTTGTTCTGTGTAATTGTAATCCTTATTTTTTGGCAAATTCTATACAGAGGTTTCATCCAATGTGTTAGAGGCCTTCCTCTGGTTCTGTTAATATTCTGAAGGGACCAATGTAAGTTTAAAATTATATACTTATTGTTTTTCTATTTCAGCAGCCCACTATAGACAGAGAGAGATATATACGTATATATGATGGATATACAAATGCATAGACAGATACAGAGAGAGAAAGAGAGTGGGCACATACACATGTATGATGGATAGATAGATACATAGAGAGCGTTTATTAAGCTCTTTCTATGTGCTAGGCACTGTACTAATTTTGGGTGTTATAAGCAAGCAGAAGAGTCCCTGACCATAAGTAACTTATATTCCAATGGAGAAAGACAATATATAATGGAAAGATGGAAGAGAGGAGCCCATGTATGTTTTGCATGGTTTGCAGCCCATAGCCTGGAAGTGAGGTAGAGCCCTGGGTCCAGTAAAGATTAGGTGAAATCTCACCTATCAGAGCCCAGGTTAGTTTCAGGGGTGAAGTCCAATGTTTCAATGGGGAGAAGGTAAAGGGAATAAACAGAGTAGAGTCAGCATGGTTTGGAGCTAGCAGCTTGTGATAACTTTTATGGCTTTTTGTTTGAGCAAGTCATCATTGGTAATAAATTATAGCTTACTCACACCCACTGTGCATCTTTCTATTGACCATTGGGTTGCCTGCAAATTTGACTCTTCTGGGGTCATGGTGTTCCATGATTCACAATCATTTATTCCCACCAGGAAAATATTAGTATTAAATAGGTGAGTTTTGTGGTAGAAAGTAGTTTGTTGTTGTAGTTCAGCCATTTTCAGCCACGTCCAATATTTCGTGACCCTATTTGGGGTTTTCTTGTCAAAGATATTGGAATGGTTTGCCATTTCCTTCTCCAGCTCATTTTCAGATGAGTAACTGAGGCAAACAGGGTTAAGTGACTTGCCCAGGGTCACACAACTAGTGAGTATCTGGGGCCAGATTTGAACTCATCAAGATGAGTCCTCCTCATTCCAAGCCTAGTACTCTATGCACTGTGCCACCTACTTGCAAGTACTTTAGGATCATTGAAATTAATTCAGCTTATCAAATAAAATCCACCTACTCCTTTCCTCTTGCTCAATTCTCCTCCTAGCCAAGGTCATTGTCTATCTGCAACATAAAGTCAAGACATTCACATGACTGTGGCCATGACACTTAATCTTTCTGAGAGTCAGTTACCTTAACTATAAAATGAGAAAAATAATGCCTGTACCTCATATGGTTGATCTGAGGCTACACTGAGATAATGTATGTAAAGAACTTTGCAAACTTTAAAATACTGTATGTCCGTCATTATAAATACATATATATTACAAACATATATATAGATACACAGATCGATACTGATATACATGATATATATATATATATATGCAAATTCAGGCAAATATGAATATGCTAATTTAGTGGTCTTACAAGGCATGTGCATTTTAGTCCACTTTGTTTTTCCAATGTGGATGGTTAAATCGATCTCTTACAAATAATTATGGATTTCACTGAGGAGACTTTGTATTATTGTGGGTCAATACAATTAGCAAAATGTCCTCTGTGAATAAAAATATTTAGAGACCATAACCACCGATAGAAAATCCTTCTATGAGGATGCAGTGTGGTGCAGAGGAAAGAGTGCTCACCAAATGACCTGAATTTAAACCCTTGCTCTGCCACTTGCTATCTATGTGACCACAGCCAACTCAAGTCAAATCAGAGAGCATTTAATAAATATCCACTGTGTGCCAGGTTCTGTACTAAATGCTGGGAATATAAAGAAGACAAATCCCTGCTCTCAAGGAGTTCACAGTCTAATGGGAGAAATAACAGGTATCAGCCATGTATGGATAACATGTAGAAAATTGAATGATGAGATTGAAAGCTACGAGTTCTCAACAAATGGCCTCGATTTTTCAGTAAAACATGAGATAACATTCTTAACCTCTCTGGACCTTGGTTTGTAAAATAAGAGGACTGAACATGGCTGAGTGAAAATCAGCTCAGAGACCTCTAAAATCTATGATCCTGTGACTCCACCCATGCTATCCTTTCTAACGATGATAAATTCCTTACATAATTTTGTTTTCCTGATTTATGCCTTTTAATGTCTATATACAGTGGGTCACTGATTTTTTAAATCAGTGTTTTCTAAGATTTGTTCAACAAAGCCACATGGATCTCATTTGTTATATTTTTAAAAGTAAATTCCTAAAGGTAAAGATAAAAGGTCAATCCCAAAGAGAAGTTCTCAAAGCTAGCCTATAAGGTTGCAGAAGTTCCAATATTATAAAAATTCTACTGTCTATACCACAGCTTCTGGCATGATTCTCAACAAGAGTTTCATCAAATTTAAGAAATATTTTTGTTCAATTGTTTCAATCATGTCCTACTTTTCCTGACCCTATTTGGGGTTTTCTTTTGCAAAGACACTGGAGTGGTTTGCATTTCCTTCTTCAGCTCATTTGACAAATGAGGAAACTGAGGCAAACAAGGGTTAAGTGATTTGCCCAGGGTCACAGAGCAAGTAAGTGTCTGAGGCCAGATTTGAACTTATGTCTTCCTGATTCCAAGCTTTGCACTCTATCCACTGTGCCATCTTTCTGCCACAAGCTTCAAGTCAATTTTTAGTTTCTTGTGTTAAAATTACATAACTGACAAACTCAAATTCAGTTGAATCAGATGGGAATTAATGTAATGATTTCTGGTTGTGTTTTAATAACAGTGTTGGGATTCAGGAGCTTCCTTTTTAAGCTAATTATTCTTGTTAACTATGTACTAATTAGTACATAGTTAGTACTTTAATTAGTAACTAGATTTTCTCTGAAGAGTTTATCTGTTAAATTTTTATGCCTCCTCTAAATTTTTGTGCTCCAGAACAAAGCTCTAGTCCAATCTTAGTTATGGCTTGGAATAGGAGTATAGCAATAGGCCACAGACTCCAAATATTTCTCTATTGCCAAAGGTATAATCATGCTATGGCCTTTTCAAGAGGCTGAGCAAAAAATAAACACTTCCCTAAAATCTAAAAGTAGCCAACCATACTCAAAAGTCGAGTGCAGGAAACCTATGCCATTTACTTTCTTTAATCTCTCCAGTTTCTGGTACAGTACTCTGCATAGTATATGTGTTTTCTTAATATTCATTGAATTTGAAGTTGAAACTAAAACAAAAAATATTGAAAATTTTAGAGACTTTAACCTGCAGCAGTCAAATGTACCCAGATCTTTCTTTGTTGAAACTATGGCTACAGCATAGCATGATTCATTAATGTTTTTAGGATAAATGCTTATGTATTTCAGTGCATGGCAATGTGAAAATATTCTTGAAGTTCTGTAGATTAAAAAGACGTCTGTAAGTAGGGGTGTCCTGAAGCCAGCTGGAACTAGCTTGCAAAGCCAAATGTTACCTTTTTTCATTGTATTTACATTCACGTAAATATCTACAAACACTGTAAACCAGCATTTGATTTGTTGTTTTGTCTATTATCTAGACATAAGAAAGTAATGGACAAGATGTTAATAATAATAATAATAATAATAATAATAATAATAATAACAACAACAATAATAATGGTAAAAGTGCATCCTGCATACTTTTTTTTTGAGAGCCTGTCATTAAACATTTGCCAATATACTTCTACTTGTATCAGTTCCCACCAGGGCTTGCTTTCTCTCTCTCTCTGTCTGTCTGTCTCTCTCTCTCTCTCTCTCTCTCTCTCTCTCCTTTTTTAAGAATTTTGCCCCAATATAGAGTGCTACCACCTAGATGGCACAGTGGATAGAGTTCTGGGATTGAAGTCAGGAAGACTAACTTTCCCGGGTTCAAATCTGACCTCAGACAGTTACTAGCTTTATGTGACCCTAAGCAAGTCACTTAACCTTTTTGCCTAGCTTTATGTGACCCTAAGCAAGTCACTTAACCTTTTTGCCTCAGTTTCTCATCTGTTTAAAAAAATGAACTGGAGAAGGAAATGGCAAACTGCTCCAAAATCTTTGCAAGAAAACCCCAAATGGGGTCACAAAGAGTCAGACACGACTGAAAAAACTGAACCATCTTAATATAAACAACATTTTATGAAAAATAACTATATTTTTCCAAAACAAAACATTTAGTGAGAAGAGTGGCATTGTTTTACATATTTTTGCAAATCTCTTTAGTGTCTGGCTTAATGGATGACAGCTGGAACCTTGTATCTGCTTTCTACATTCAATCTGTTCTGATATGCTGTTTTGGTTAAAGTATATGAAGAAAATCCGACTTCACATAAATATGCAGTTGGAAAAGGGAGGAGTATTTTAATGCACAAAAAAACAATCTTAGTATTATGATGAAAGTAGTTTTGACCTCTTGGACTCCTCACTGCTGGGCATTCACAGACCACACTCGGACAACTACTACTATATGTCAAATATGAAAGATCCCAAAGAAAATTGGTTGGTAAAAGAAGTCTAATGGAATTCCAAACTGCTTCCCCCTTCCATACACATGGTATTGTTAACAATGCACAATCAATAGGAAACACATTTGCTTCCAATATTTTCAAAAAGAATCAACTCTGAATGAGTGGGTCATTCTGCTTGTAGTAGAACCCTACCACAAAGTAAACTTTTTGTTTAAATCCTTGCTTGCTATCTACACCTTCTGCATACTGAGTTGCTCTTTGGGTCAAGGAAATTTGTGGCATACAAATAAGAAAATTCATTTTTAAAGTGAGAGGTGAATTGAGATTCAGTGCAGTAAGAAAGCCTAGCTATATCAAAGCTTAAACCACAATCATCCATTCAATACAACTGTTGTAAATTAATGGTTTCCTATCAAAAATGATAAATTTTATTGAGTGGCATCACAGATTCCCAAACTAGATGTGTTGAGTATTCATGTGATAACAGAAGATTAATGTTTTCTGCATAAATCATCCTGAATTTAGTGCTTTCTGAGATATTGAATGATTTTCCCCTTTTCTTTTGAGTTTATCAAAGCCAAAAGACATAATCCATTCTTTATGTGAAAAAAATAGTGGTCATTACTCACTGGATATTTTTTTCTTTCTTTCCTTACAAATGTCCAGACTTTTCTCCTCATTTGTTAAGTCAAGATAGTTTGTATTACTATCTCTATAGAGAAACCCAAAGATACATTATTGCTACATCCATATGCTTACTGAAAAAGCAAAAAAAAAAATTTAAGTCTTGATTCTTGAAAATAACTTAATGCATTTAAGTCTCTGTAAAACTCTCATCACAAGTCATCAAATTGAACACATTGCACAGATGGGAAAGACTGATTACTGAAAACAATTAACTATTTTAAATCATTTCCTCAATCTGCTTTTGTTTTAGACAGTATGTCAGACAATGACAGGCAAGGTTGAATTGTGCAAATTATATTGTTTTCTGAGAAACAGCATGACGTAACTGATACTATTTAGCCTGATAAGTCACTGGCAAATGAAAGCTAAGCTACTTCTTTCTGCTTTTCCCAAATCCAAAGGAATGATATGTAGAACCTGTCCAGTAGAAGGAATGAAAGTCTTCCCTAACACAATTATTTAATCACAATCTAAGTGTTATGGACTAACATGAGAGGCACCACAGCCACACCACAATGAGAACGCTCAAAAGGCATCATGCAATCAAGGTAGGGAGGGGTCTATATAAAAGCCATTTTGTAACTGAAAATCTATGCAGAGGGGGATCGGGAAATTAATTAGGGTAATAAGGAATAACCAGGAAGTGGAAACAAACATACAGATTTGGAGAAGTCCTTGGCACCAAGGACCACGATGAGTACTATAGTACTGCCATCTTTATTTGCATATCAAATGGCTTGATTTTTAAGGTCTCTTCCAGCCCTTGATTTATGATCACATGATCCTTTGATTTGCATTTCACAGTCCTTGGGCTACTTTTATTTTTAAGTGATATCAGTGCCCACTAGTGCCTCCATCAGTTCTTTTTGTAACAGGTAGATTCTGGATATAAATTTATTCTCTCTGAAAAATCTCACATCATCCACCATCATATTTTCTCCATCCCTTTGAAGTAAAGCTGAAATGTGTGCAATAAAACCTCATTCGTTAAGACTCCACTAATTTAGCAAATGTGTTCACTTGTTCTGAGCTGAGCTGAAGTTACTTTTTGACTCTATAGGAATAAAGGGCTTGCAATGCAAATGTATAACTTAGACCATATTTTATTTGCTCAGATCCATATCTTAACTGGCAAGAACATCCTAGAGTAGAAATTTCCTTTGCTCGTGCAGGTAAGCAACTCACCTAGACTCATATGCATACATAGAACATGGACTAAATATTACACTACAGCCTGGCTAGGGGTGTGGAGGGTGATAGAGAATTCCCATTTGTCTTTTGCCTCAGAAAAACCTAAGTTCAAATCTGGCCTCAGACATTTACTAGCTGTGTGACCCTGGGCGAATTTCTTAACCCTGTTTGCCTTAGTTCCTCATCTGTCAAATGAGCAGAGAAGGATATGGCAAATCACTCCAGTATCTTTGCCAAGCAAATCCTAAATGGGGTCACAAAGAGTTGGACACAACTGAAATGACTGAACAACAACAACAAACAATGAGGAAAAAGAATTTGTAAACAAAGAAAATCAAGAAGGAAAATTTGTCCACTGCCTTAAAGAAACATGATTCTATAATGGGGCCCTAGAAATATCCCTTGTATCCTGGTTTCCTAACTCCCTGACCAGGAATATGGAAACCACACTAAAATCTTTAACTCATTCCCACCTAAACAACCAAGCCTTTGGTCAACATGCCTCTTAAAATTAAACTAAACCCAGATTTAAAATAAATTTTCTATGTTGGCTTTCAGCTGGCTAGACCATTGCTTTTTTTTTTTTTTTGCTCAGCTCTTTCATTGAGACTCTTATTTTTGTACCTATTGCTTTTTAGCTTAACTTCATCCCTGAACATAGCACTCATTCAGCATTGTTTGACTTCCTGACTCTGGATCCTATCATAAAGAAGAAAGTATGGTATAGTAGGAAGGGTACTAGACTTTAAAAGACCTGGGTTTGAATTCCAGCCCTATCACATACTATATGAATGTGGGAAAGTCATTTAATCTTTAGCCTCAGTGTCCTCATCTGTAAAACAGGTATAATACTTTGAACTACCTACCTACCTACTATATAGAACTGTTATTAGAAAAAGTGCTTTGTAAACCTTAAAATGCTACATAAATGGGGCCCTATTATTATTTTCCTCTGCCTTAAAGGTCAGCCCTGGTATATTCTGTCTTGAGTCCTAATAAATATCTACCTAGTCTATTCTCCTTTCTCTACGCATCAATATTAACCATTTCATGGGTCACAAGTCTGAAAGAGTTCATGATAAGACAACTCCACAGTTATATTAAAACAGGAGAAGTAAGGACAATAGCATCATTGAATAAATAGGGCATAATGTTCAGAATGTCTTCATTTCAATTCAACAGACATTAATTAAGAATCTATTATGGGCAAAAAAGACGAGTTAGGTTTTGAGAGTTGGAGTCTGAAAGCAAAAAAAGTTATGCATCAGGGATTATGCTTTTATTTCTGTTTGGAAAGTTAGTGATTTGTTATCTTACGATTAGTTGGCTTAATGGCAGATACTAGCAGTTGAAAATGATGGATGAACCTCTATCTCTGATATAAAATCTTCAGCATTTAACAAATACTCTTGCGGAAATTCGAACATATTTCACTTGCTGATGGACACTGATGTCTTTGAAGTCACAGTCTTGGAATTTCAAAATTAAAAGATACCCTACATCTCACTTAGTCCAGGCCACTTATTTCGAGGATTAGGTGATGACCAGAAAGGCTAAATAATTCACCCAAGGTCATATAGAAATTTAATGACAGAGGAGGGATTACAATCTGGTCTCCTGACTCCCAGTCCAATTTTTTTTTTCCCACTCCACTAGGCAGAATGTCGTATTCAAAGTAAACAAGTGCAATCACTGACAAGTGTCAGAACAGGACCCTAATTAATGAACCTGCTAATTACTCTTCCCTATTGAGGACATTAACTATTCTTTCACTATAGCATAAACACAGAAAGCATAAAACCATGGGCTGACAAATTTAGTATATAAAGAAAAGTAAGGAAATACCTGCATTGTACCCTCAGCAGATGTTTTAGAAGTTTTCTGAAGGGGCACAGAGAGAGGGTCCACTAAACAGCATGAGGTGTTGTGTGATAAATGAAGCTGTCTTTTTCCCATTACGGGAACATAGCAAGTTTCAAGAAACAAATCAGAAATCTAGAATGATTAATTGTCTGGTCTACAATGAGTCCTGTTGTGTTTGTCTATGAATCCCTTTGCTACTCTGATCAGCAATACCAGGTGCATGGAAACACCTGGCTATGCTGAACCCTTTGAATTTCTTAGTAGCCCAGGCCAAGAGGGTGAGTGGTGATTGTGTTTACCAGTGAGAAATAAGAAGAAAACAAATATTAGAGTGAGAAACTGAACTGTATAAATCACCAGCAAATTCACCCCTGAAGATCCCAAGTGAAACTCTGTTCTATAGTTTTTACTTCTCTTCTCTGGTTCATTTGTCCCCAGTAGATATCAAAATATAGTGTAATAAAACTATATCCATTCAAACTCCAGTAATACAGTTAGACTGAAGTTTTCACCATTATATTATCTGCAAGGGTTAAAAAATGGTAAGCCAAGTTAATTGTAAGGTAGGTAAGACTGAGGCAAGGAAAGACTTAGTTGAGAGAATAAATTATTTCAAGTAATTAGATGTCCCCTACTATCCTATAAACAAGGAATATCCTAATTATTAACTGGTTGTATCTGTTTATTAAGGCAAAGGTTCTTGTCGATATTTCATTAGCCTAGTTGATATCACTGAATATAGTTGAAAATTAATTTATTTTGAAACAATTTGTCATTCAGATCTTTTTAATAATTTAAGGTAGCCTTCTTACAGATTCACTTTAACAACATCTCATATGGTCACAACAGAACTGAAACTAAACTCATAGATTCTAAGTCAAAGATTCAAAGTCAGGAATATTTGAATCCAGCCTCAGATTTCCTCACCTACAAAATGAAGGGGTTGGACTGAATGCCCCCTGAAGTGTTTTCCAGGTCTAAACCTATGAACCTATGAGAGCAATTTCAGCTATCCCTATTTTCTAGGATTCCCAGAATCCAAAAGTGAGTTAAAAAAGCATGAACTAATGCTCATTGATCTGGTACTCCTTCAGCATCTTTCACCAATCTCCAATATTTCTGGCAGGGAGGTTATACTAGCATACCAAAGGATCCAACAAAGGCTTACAATGCAGGCCTCCTCCCCTTCTTTCATTGCTATGGAGATGCAGAAGTTTGATTAGGCCAAGACTGACAGTCATCATGACAGCAGCCCTTCAAGAACAAAAGGCTGCATAGGGCTGCAGGTCCAAAGTATTAGTGCTGCAAACCTCTGAATTGTCAGAGAGACAACAACAGGCTACCCTTGCAGCAATTCTTGGAACTGCTGGTAGCAGACCAGAAAACTAAGGAACAGGAGGAGTAGGACAGAATGTCAGGACAGGACATGGTGCATGTCCTGCTAGAACTGTGTTCTAGTAAGCCTGAGAGAAAAAGCACATATCATCTCACTGGGGTCAGTTCTGACTACCCAAAAGCAATTTGGAGCAGAGACTTAGGCTGGTGAGCTGTAAACTGCCCAGCATGGATTTAGGGTGAGATGTTTTGAGATTCTGCTTCCAAGAAAACCACCCTCAGAGAGGAGGAAGTCAGAAAGCAAATGGGGGGAAAGCAGCCTAATAGTGCTAAAGATCTCAGAAAGAAAAAAATTCAAAGACCTTGAACATAAGCAGATAAGTTGATAGGGAAAACCTTAATAACAGAAAGAAATACAGCCTCCAGATCTAGAGGCTTCTATGAATCTATACTTCAGAACAAAGGAAAATTATCCAGCATGTGATGAGACAAAACTGTGGAATGTGAGGAAAACATGGAACCATAGCATGTTGTTCCTGAGTGGCTCAAAAGAGGAATGAGAAGCATGACAAGAATTTGTGGTTTTTTCAGTAAAAATAATGGGCAGAATAGAAAAACTGGAATCTCTGAAGTCTCACCAAAGAAACAAAGGAGACAACAACAAATTGGGGATGTAAATATACAGAAGGGCAATATAGAAGAAGAGAAACAAAAAAACCAATAACTTTAAAAGAGAATATGCTCCCTAGGCAAGCAAAACATGATGGTCTCAAAGACAACATGCATAGAAACAACTTAAGAATCATAGATCTACCAGAAGAACGTGACAAGACAAAAACCCTTGACACTATAATACGGGAAATAGTAGAAGAAAACTGCCCAGAACTTCCAAACATTGAAAATGAAATACCCGGGGCAGAGCCAAGATGGCGGAGTGAAAGCAGTGACTTGCTTGAGCTCTCCCCCAAACCCCTCCAAATACTCATAAAAAATGGCTCTAAACAAATTCTGAAGCAGCAGAACCCACAAAAAGACAGAGTGAAACAAATTTCCAGCCCCCAGACAACCTGGATGATTGATCAGAAAGGTGTATCACGCCGGGCTGGGAGCGCAACGCAGCGTGGGCGCGCAGGCCGCAGCAAACCTGGAGCAGGCCTCAGAGGACTGAATCGCGGGCAGCTGTATAGGTTTCCAGACTCCTCAATCCACCAATGCCAAAGACAACTTAGAAGGTCAGTGGGAAAAGTCTGTTTCTGTCGATGCCTCAGAAAGGAAGGCTGGGTTTCAGCTCCATTCCCCAAGAGCGTGGCCCTGTGGGGTGGCAGCTGCTTCCCGAGCTTCCGGCCCACAGACTGAGGGGGAATCCAGTGGCTAATCAGAGAGGAACTGCAGGGATCTCTTTGCCAGTGCTGAGGCAGGAATCTCTTGCTTTGCCTGTGTGTGGATCTGGGTCACAGCTCTGGGCGGCAGTGCTGGGGTGAGGAGGAGCACTGGCGTGATGGAGCTTGTAGTGGCTCTTGGGAGGAACCCCTCCTCACAGTTACAGGACAGAAAGGAATACCTGTGGTCACAGGCCCCCCAGGAAAGGAGTAAACACCTCGCCCCTTATCGTACCACCTTGGAAGAACTGAAAATTTGCAGGTCCCTACAAGTATCTCTGAAAACAGCTACACAAACCCCTGAAGCTTGGGACAGTACACTCTCCACATTGGAAGCAGACTCTTACCTTAACAAAGAGTTTAAAACTCAAGTAATTGTCTGGGATCATGAGCAAGCAGCAAAAAGAGTCAGACTATATTCTTACTTTGGTGAAAAAGAAGATCAAAATATACAACCAGAAGAAGACAACAAAGTCAAAGCTCCTACATCCAAAGCCTCCAAGAAAAATATGAATCAGTCCCAGGCCTTGGAAGAGCTCAAAAGGGATTTGAGAAGCAAGTAAGGGAAGGAGAGGAAAAACTGGGAAGAGAAATGAGAGTGGATGCAAGAAAATCATGAAAAACAAGTCAACAGCTTGCTAAAGGAGACCCAAAAAAATACTGAAGAAAATAACACCTTAAAAAATAGCCTAACCCAAATGGCAAAAGAGGTCCAAAAAGCCAATGAGGAGAAAAATGCCCTAAAAAGAAAAATTGGCCAAATGGAAAAGGAAGTCCAAAAGATTACTGAAGAAAATACTTCCTTAAAAATTAGAATAGAGCAATTGGAAGCTAGTGACTTTATGAGAAATCAAGACACTGTAAAACAAATCCAAAAGAATGAAAAATTAGAAAACAATGTGAAATATCTCATTGGAAAAACAACTGACCTGGAAAATAGATCCAGGAGAGAGAATTTAAAAATTATTGGACTATCTGAAAGCCATGATCAAAAAAAGAGCCTAGACATCATCTTTCAAGAAATTATCAAGGAAAACTGCCCTGATATATAGAACCAGAGGGCAAAATAGAAATTGAAAGAATCCACAGATCTCCTCCTGAAAGAGATCCCCAAAGGAAAACTCCTAGGAATATTGTAGCCAAATTCCAGAGTTCCCAGGTCAAGGAGAAAATATTACAAGCTGCCAGAAGGAAACAATTCAAGTACTGTGGAAACACAATCAGGATAACACAAGATTTAGCAGCTTCTACATTAAAGGACCCAGGGCATGGAATATAATATTCCAGAGGGCAAAGGAGATAGGATTACAACCAAGAATCAGCTACCCAGCAAAACTGAGTATAATACTTCAGGGGAAAAAATGGTCATTCAGTGAAATAGAGGACTTTCAAGCATTCCTGATGAAAAGACCAGAGCTAAACAGAAAATTTGACTTTCAAATACAGGACTCCAGTGGAACATGAAGAGGTAAACAGGAAAGAGAAATCATAAGAGACTTATTAAGATTGAACTGTTTACATTCCTGCATGGAAAGATGATATTTGTAACTCATGAGACTTTGTCAGTATTAGGGTAGTTGAAGGAAAAAATATATATGTATGATAGATAGATAGATATAGATAGATAGATAGAGGGCACAGGGTGAGTTGAAGATTAAGGGGTCATATCTGGAGAATAAAATTAAGGGATGAGAGAGGATGATACTCGGAGAAGAAAGGGAGAGGTAGAATGGGGTAAATTATCTCACAAAAAAAAAACAGAAAAGTCTCTCACAGTGGAGGGGAAAGGGGAAGGTGAGAGGGAATGAGGAATCTTATTCTCATAGGATTTGGCTTAAGGAGAATAACATACACATTCAATTGGGTATGGAAATCTGTCTTACCCTACAGGAAAATAGGGGGAGAAGGGGACAAGAGAGCAGGGGGTGATAGAGAGGAGGAGAGAGGGGAGATTGGGAAAGAGGGTAATCAGAAGCAAATACTTCTGAGGAGGGACAGGGTCAAAAGAAAGAATAGAATAAATGGGAGGACAGGATAGGATTAAGGGAAATAGAGTTAGTTTTTCACAACATGTCTACTAATGGAAGTGTTTTGCATAACTGCACATGTATAACCTATATTGAGTTGCTTGCCTTTTCAATGAGGGTGGGTGGGGAGGGAGGAAGGGAGAAAATTTGGAACTCAAAGTTTTAAAAACACATGTTATAAAAAAAATGTTTTCATATGCAACTGAGAAATAAGAAATACAGGAAATGGGGTGCAGAAGTCTATCCTGCTCTACAGGAAAAGCTACAGCTAGTGAAATAGAAGGGAAGGGGATAAGAGAAGGAAAGGGGGAGAGATAGAAGAGAAGGCAGACCAGGGGAAGGGGTATTCAGAATGCATGCCATCTTGGGGTGGGGGGAGGGGTGAGAAATTTGGAACTCAAAAACTTGTGGAAGTGAATATTGAAAACTAAAAATAAATAAATTTAGAATTAGGGGATGGGGAAATCAGTCCATTCAGAGAAATGGAGCTAGAGCAGCTTTCTTGGTCAGCATCCAGGCTGATGAAATGTATAAAGTATGAAGTACAATTTTAACATGCCACTTTCTTATACATACAGGTACAATTTATCTGGGCCCAGTTGGGCTGTATATCGTATATGTATCTTATACTGACCTTTCTCTTCTGAACTCATTGATAAATGTTATTGATAAGCAAAAAAAAAAAAAAAAAAGAAAATGAAATACCAATTGAAAGAATTCACAGATCACTTCCAGGAAAAAAGAAACTCCAAGACACATAGTGATTAAATTTAACAATTCAATTCAGAAACAAGTTCTACAAGCAACCAGAAGAAAGTCCTCCAAATACAAAAGAAAGGAAATTGAATAAGTCTATTCTGCACCCACCAGAAAATGTAAGAGGGAATGGAATAATGTTTTCTGAACAGCAATAAAGCCTAGGATGCAGCCCAGGGTAAACTACCCTGCAAATCTGAGCTTAACTACACATTTAAAAAATGGAATTCAATAATAAAGAGATGCTTGAAATATTTTTAGCAAGAAAACCAGAACTGAAATAATTTGCTTCTCAGGCACCCCAAACAATAGAAATGCAGACAGAGTTAACAAATGCAGCAGCCAAGGAAAACAGCAGCAACAGAATGACAGCTGAGAGACCAGTAAAAACTTTTTTTTTCTGAATGTACACAAGGAGACAGGAGTGAAGGTAGAAGGCTGATGGAGGTTACAATGGAGAAGCAGGCATGGGGCATTATGGACAAAATCTGGCAACATCTTGCCCACGGATGAATCAATGGTTGTTGTTTTGTTTTGGTTTTGTGAGACTATGTTACAATATGGGAGGGTACAAGAAACAGGGAAGAGAGCAGGGGAATAGAGAGGAACATGTCATATGATGGGGTAAAATCAAGGGCCAACAATGAGGGGAAAGGAATCCCTGTGATCTCAGAAAGAGAAGAGCCTATGGGGATATGGGTAAGAAGGAAGAGGAAGAGAGAAGGATTGAAAAAGATGGGGAGATGAAGGAGGCTTTGCTTTGGTGGTGAGATGGGCTCCACTGATGAATTTCTATGGGAAAAAGAGAAGAGAGATGGAAGCCATTTACTAGGTTTAGCCTGGATGATCTTGCCTTGAGAGAAGGGGAATTGGAACTCCTAGTGGCAACTGGCACCTGGAGCAGTAGGAAAACATGTACCCAGGGAGAGGACTTTGAGGCAAACGGGGGGGGGAGGAAAGGTAATCAAGAAAGGGTTTAGATCAGTGGTGGGCTGCATAATTAGGGACATGATAGGGGAGGCATCCTGCCATAGGGCAGTGCCCTCTCTGACATCTGCAATAATTGGCATGTTCTGGGAATGAGGCTAATGGAAAATGGGAATCTATAGGGCAAGCTCTACAATGCAGTAGCAGAAGCCACCCAGAAGGGAGAGCCTAGAATGGATATCGTAGAAGCTCTGATTGTATGAGAAACACAGAAAAGAGAGAGAGAGAGAGAGAGAGATCAGAAAATTATGGGAGCTATGAATCAAAGAATAAGGGTCTTGAGTAAATAGAAAGAGAGAATGGAGAGTAAGAGAAATGCTTTTTGGAAAGGGCACAAAAAATTAAATCTAAAATGCTAATGAAAAGACTAGTTGAAGGGGAGGAGAAGGGTTACACTATTTACAAACCTTAGTAGTAAGCACTATCTGCACCAAAGCATTTTCAGTAGGTAGAATATTGGTATTTCTGATTCTTTTCTGGTGGATCTTGTGTTCTTATAGCACCAGAACCAAAAGGAACACCATCCATTCCATTGTTTTCTGTGTCCAGATGATCATTACAAGAGTTCTAAGACTAGACCGAAACTCTATGCCTCCTCATCTGTTTCTTAGATTCATAGGAACCATTGCATCAAACTGGATGAGGTACTAGCCCAATCAGTTGTATCCCCAGAACCCACTTGGCCAACATTTCAAGATTCCTTCCAAGCTTTCATAGTTCACATCGTGGCTTCAGGGTACACAGACATTCCTTTACTGTGACTTTGTCTCTCCCTCACAACATGGGCTGGACTTCAGAGCACAGGGCTAGACATGAGAAGATCTAGATTCTACTTCTAGTTCTTCCACTAGCTGAGTCATTACACTCCTCAGAGACTCCATTTTTTCACCTGTAGAATGAAAGAGTTAGGGTATATAGAGTATATACTCTAACCTTTTAGGGCACTTTCAGCACTGTGAGTCTGTGATCTTACCTTGTGTGTACCACCCATTCATAGCAAATTTATATAGCACCTTACAACAGCCCTGTGAGATGCACAGTGCAGGTATTAGTATCCCTCATGAATACTTTTTGGGGGCCAGATTTGTGATTCCATTTGTATAAAGAGCTTGCACTGAGGAAATTGCCTTTAACAATCCAAACGTACTTCAGTTTGGATGAATCAAGGTCCAAAAAAATCTCAAAAGCTCAGAACCAACTAGAAAAAATGTAATGTGAATAAACATAAAAGTCCTACAATTAGGTTCCAGAATAACAACTGTATAAATGCAAGATGAGGTAAAGAATTGGCTGAGCAACAGATCATAAGTGAAAAGACAGGAATTTTAATTGACTGCAAACTTAATGTGAACTAGTAGTAGAACATGGCTACCAATAAAGCTAATACATTCTTAGGTGTCATTCTACTCTCATTTAAGCAGAAGTAAGAAGAAGCCCAAGGGGCAGCTAGATGGTGCAGTGGATCAAGCACAGGGCTTTGAATCAGGAAGATTCATCTTCATGAGTTCAAATCCAGCCTCAGATACTTATTAACTGTGTGACCCTGGGCACATTTAACCCTGTTTGCCTCAGTTCATCATCTGTAAAAATAAGCTGGAGAAGGAAATGGAAGAACACTCCAGTATCTTTGCCAAGAAAACCCACAGAAGGTGTCATGAAGAGTCAGACACGACTAAAATGACTCAACAATAAAGTACCGAAAATAAGAGAAATACTCTGAATTGGTCAGACCACAAATAGGGTGTTTTTGGGGGAGGTTGTTTTGTTTTTGTTTTTGTTGTTAATACTGGACACTAACTTCTGTGAGAGAGGCAATTCTTAGAATTCTGAGATTTCAACTCGGGGATTTTCCAACTGAGTTATACAACATCAGAATGGGCTGCCAAGTAAGGTGGTAAGTTTCCCATCATTGGTATTGTTCAAACAGAGACCTGCCTGAGATATTATAGAGGCAATTCTCTCTTTCAGGCTGAAGTTAAACCAGAAAGCTTTTTAAGTATATTCCAAATCATAAGATTCTACAAGTCTAACATTTCAAATTATTTTTCTACAAATTATTGTATTTACAGTGTTATAGCTAACATACAGTGCTTACTATACAGCAGACACCGTGCTAAGTGCCTTACAATTATAATCACTTTAGATAATTTGATAGATACATCTAGTCAAATTCTGGAAACTTAAAATTGTATTTATAAAATATTTAGTTTTACTATAAATGAAACCTGAATGTATTCACATCTAACTAGGATCTATTTTTTTCACTGTGATGTATTAATAATAAATAGATATTTAAAATAATTGAAAAAATAATTAAATCCCCAAGCCCTGTATTTGTTTCAAAAAACTTCCTTATTTGATACCTCTGGAACTGGAATCATCCTGTCTTCTTGATCACATCCATTAATTCTCTCCCAGAAGGTCTATTAAATATGCCACACTAGAACTCACCTGTCTTCTTTCAGACATAATGCACAGTTTTCCTCTTCCTCTTCCTCTTCCTCTCATTCTTCATGCATCACCTCTAGTTCAGGGACTCATTGCTTGCTTTGTTCACACTGTCATTTTTCTTCTCAGTAACAAACTAAGTGCCAAATCATCATTGCTCATCACAGCTTCCATCTCCCTCAGAGGTCACATCTATAACATTCCAAATGATCAGAGCACTTCTGCTCAATATCATCAGTCAAAGGCCATGTCTAAAGTTCCAGCATCAACTTAGCCTTGTTGAACGACTTGCAGTCATTTTGGTTTTGTTTTATTAAGTGTCTTATGGAGCACTCTTTTGAGGTAAGTGAAAGCAGAAAGAAAAAAGGACTTGGACCTGAAACTTTCTTGTACAAGGGAATGTATTGTTTTTGTTCAGTCATTTCAGTCATGTCTGATTCTTTGTGAGCCCATTAGGGGTTTTCTTGGCAAAGATATTGGAGTGATTTGCCATTTGCCTCTCCAACTCATCTTACAGATGAGGAAACTGAGACAAATAGGGTTAAGTAAGTTTCCCACACCTAGGAAGTGTCTGAACCCAGATTTGAACTCAGGAAGATAATGTCCAAGCTTAGCACTTTAACCACTGTGCCACCTAGTAGCATGACTCCTGCCAAAGAGATTTTGACATTGCTCACAGTCTTTTTAGATAGAGTATCATATTCAGGTCAATTGACAATCAACCCAAAAGATGTTCAACACTGGCCCAGAAAGAAATTAATAGGGTTACAATTAAGGTTTGCTAGCAAAGTGAAGTGAGCTTATTATTTCTCATTATTATTACTAGATTATTCTATATTATGATGTTATTAGATTTTATTGCATACTATATTATAATTATGTTATTACTTGTTATTATTGTAACATCTTAACTATTTCTAGTTCAAACTACATTTGGTACTATGACTGACATCCTTCTGCCTAAAGCCAATATCCTTTCCCTGTTTCCACAGCTTTTCCCTTTATTCTTCTCCCTTCTCACTTTCTTCCCAAACCAACCTTTCTTCTGAACTTCCATATTTCTGTAGTTTACCACTGTCCTTCCAATCTCTCAATTTTGCAACCTCCATGTTTTCCCCAATTCTTCTTTCTCCTTCCCCTCACATATACAACAAGTTGCCAAATTTTGCTGTTTCTACTTTCACAAGATCTCTGAAATCTCAGATCTATTCTCACTACTCCCACAGCTACCACCTTTGTTCCAGCTTTTACCACTTCTCAAATGGACACATGGACTATTTCAATAGTCTTTCAATTGTTCTCCATGATTCGCTCCATTCTATCCTTCACAGAGCTACCAAATTGATATTGTTAATGCATAGATCTGACCAAGTCATTTCCCAATAAACTTCAGTGGCTCCCTATTGACTCTAGGATGAACTATTTTTTCATGTTTATTTCATCCTTTTAAAATTTCTATATTGTATAATTTTTATACTGTACAAATTGTTGGCATAGTAGTACATGTATATAATTCCTATTTCCCTACATATCCTCTATTCCAAACAGGACTACTAGCTGTTGCCCATATTATCCTACGTTCTTCCAGTTCTATGCATTTGCACAGGCTGTCCTTCATTCCTGAAATATATTCCCTCCACATCACCACCTTTTAAATCCTTTTTTCCCCTTCAAAGTCAAACTTAGGTGCCACTTAAAATCTCATTGTCTGCAAGAAGCCTTTCCTGATCCCTATTAATTCTGGTGCCTTCTCTTTAAAATTGCTTTGAATTTATCCTGTATTTAACTTGTTTACACATAATTTTGCATGTTGTCTCCTCTATTATACTCTCTTCTTCTTGATAGCAAGGTCTATCTTGTTTTGCTTTTACTTCTCTTTGTATCCTCAATGCTTAGCACAGTGCCAGGAACATAGTAGGCCTTAGTAAATGTTTGTTAACTTGATTTCTACCATGAAACCTTGTCCTACTAAACCTATGCCTCCAAATGAAAGTCATCTCTTCCTATTCAACATTTTATGGCACTTTGCCTGGACCTCTTCTTTTTTCCTGTCGTATCTTACCTTTCATCACACATATATCTGTGCATTTCATCCCCTAGTAGATTATAAGCTTCTTGAAGGACTGAATTGTTTTACATAATTGTATCCCCCAGTAGTGGGGATACCACCCTTTGTATCCCTAGCAGTCTCCTGTACATAATGAATGTTTGTTGAATTTAACTCCTTATTGATGTTTTGTCATCATTCTAGAATAATCTGCTGTAAAACCACAACTTAGTAGGAGGTCCTACTTTTAACAAACTCAGCCCTAAGAATTTAGCCATGAATTGGGAAATAAGGGAAAAAATGCCTGTGTGTGGCAAATAGTTGTATAGTCCATGTACTAGAATTGCTAGGAAGGAAGGAAGCATTTGTTAAGCACTTACTACATATCAAAACTGTACCAAATACCTTACAAATATTATGTCATTATGTCATCATAATAATCCTGGGAGGCAGATGCTATTATTATCCCCAGTTTATGGTTGAGGAAACTGAGGCAAACAGAAGTTAAATGACTTGCCAAGGTCACACAGCTAATAAGTGTCTGAGGCTGGATTTGAACTGAGGTCTATCCTGACTCCAAACCCAGTGCTCCATCCACTCTATCCAGCTGCACCACTTAGCTGCCTTTGTTAGGTGAGATAGCATCACCATCAGTCTGTCACCAAGATAAATGTGTCTTACATAAAGTAGAAGATCATAGCAGTCAGAGCACATTGGCATCAGTGAGAAGAAAGACAAGGCAACAGAAGAAGGAAATAAAGAAATTACCAAAAAAAAAAAAGAGTAGTTCTTCAGCATAGCCCTTTGGAGCCTTTTAGTGTAAGAGCAAACTGCCCTATACACCTCATTAGCTGCTAAGGGCATTGCATTATAGCACAATCCAATAACTGATGTTCTTCATGATGACCCTAAATCATGAAGAAAAGTCTAAATTGCGTTCAGTACATTCTGTTTAAGAAAGCAGGGAACCACGCTGCACAGCTTAGAAGTATTTGCATCGAAAATGGCTATTTTTTTTAAGTGAGTGCTTAAAGGGATAATCCAGTTATTTGTAAAAATCATTTTACAGAGCATTCATTCATTCTCTCACAGTGCCTCAGATGGAGGCAGTAGGATGGAATGAAAGGAATCCAGAATAGAGAGTCAAAAAAACCTGTAGCTTTATTGTTTACTCCTTGTTTGACTTGGAGACTTTCAAATGAGCTACTACAGATGTAGGAATGAAAGAAAGATATGGGCATGGGAAAAAATGGGGTATGGGGAAGGAAGTCATTTAATTGTACCTTCTTTGGCTCAAATAACAAAAACCTCCTAAATGGTCTGACAATCCTTTAGTCTCAGCTAAGGTCAAGCAGAAAGTTCTGTCTGGGGGTAGTTAGTGGTGCAGTAGATAGAGCACCGGCCCTGCAGTCAAGATGACTTGAGTTCAAATCCGGCCTCAAACACATAACACTCACTAGCTGTGTGACTCAGGGCAAGTCACTTAACCCCAATTGCTTTACCCAAAAATAAATAAATAAATAAATAAATGAATAAATGAATAAATAAATAAATGAATGAATGAATGAATGAATAAATAAATGAATAAATAAATAAATGAATGAATGAATGAATGAATGAATGAATAAATAAAGAGTTCTATCTAGTGTTTACGATGATAGCCTGAGACCAAAAATTAGCTTCTATTGTTGTTGCTCCACATTTAAGGTATATGTCCTTAATTCAATTCCACTCAATTCAAAAAGCATGTAAGTATTTAAGGAGCATTGTGTTCCTGGTGAAATGCCAGATTTAGGAAAGACAGTTCCTGCCTTTGTGGCACTTACAGTGTAAAAGAGGAATGTTATGCATACATAAATAACTAATGGAAAATAATACCTGAAAAGTGCATTAGAAAGGGGAAAACAAAGGGCAAGGAAAGGTCATTATTGACCTGGAAATCAGTAGCAGTTTCATGGAAGAAGTGTCATTTGAATTGGGCTTTAAAAGATGCATTTAAATGATTCAATAGGCAGAATGGTTGGAGTTAGGCATGGCAGGCACTGTAAACAAAGGCACAGAGGTTGGAGAGTTTGGAAGTCCTAGATAAAGTCTACTTGAACCTCAAAGAGTCAGAGTTATTACTTTGACTCTGAATAGAGTGGAAAGAGCACTGACTGGGTCAAAGAACCATTGTTCAAGGTCTCGCTGTGACTGTGGGCAAATCACTTAAAGTCTCAGGGCTTCAGCTTCTTTATCTGGAAAAATTAACTAAATTAAGATTTTTAACTTTTCCTCACCACAAGAAAGGGCAAAATTATCTCTGATGCCTCTTCTATATCCTTATTTAGGCACCTGGAGATGTAGAACTGGAACTCATGGAAAACATCAGGATTGAAAGTATAGATTTTGGAGTCATCTACATAGAGATGATTATTGCAGCTATAAGAATAAATAAGATGGCTTAAGAAGAGTAGAGAGAAAAAAAAGAAGAGTAGAGAAGGGAAAATTAAGAGGATCAAGAAAAAAGGGAGCTAATTCTTTCTCTGTTCCCTCATTTTCCCCATGTGCCATTATGATCATCTTAGTTTTTACGTACGTAACATCAGTTTGCAGATGAGGAGCCTGAGACCCACAGAATGTTAAGTCCAAGGTTCTACAGTTAGAGATGTGTTGATGTTGTTCAGTCATTTCAGTTGTGTCCAACTCTTCATGACTCCATTTGGGATTTTCTTGGCAAAGATACTGGAGTGGTTTGCCAGTTCCTTCTACAGATCATTTTTCACATGAGGAAACTAAGGCAAATAGGATTAAATAACTTACTCAGGATCACACAACTAGTAAGTGTCTGAGGCCAGATTTCAACTCAGGGAGATTAGTTTTCCTGACTTGAGGCCCAGCACTCCATCCACTTTGCCACCCAGCTACCCCTCAGTTAGAAGTAGTGGTAAGATTTGAACCCAGGGCCTCTGACTCTAAAAAAGTCTTTATTCGTTCCATTGAATCATGAGTTACACAGATATGCAAAAACAGATCACATGGAGAAATAATTACAATTTACAGTAGTAAAATTCTCTCCGAGAACATCAGACGATGATGATGAGTGAGTATAATAACTGAAAATATAGCATTGCCCCCAATTAATTCATTATTTATACCTACTTGCTGCTCACACTTGGCACTTAGAGCATAGTAGGACTTTCTTGTAATCAGGGACATGCAAACCAAACTAGGTCGCGATGATAAAAGCTAGAGCTGTGAATCTTCAGCAGCTGCTAAACTCAGGGGATTGTAAGAGTAAGTATTTTAGGATAGAGAAGTTTTGAGCTCTGAAGCAGCTTGCAAATAGAAAACTAATTTGCCTTATCAATTTTTGTCTACTGTGCTTGATCCTCAGGATAATTTGTAAAGCACTTTATCAGCCTCACTTATATTGTAGTCCTTTATCATATGGATGCAAGATGTATTTCTCGCTGTCAAAACTAATCAAAACATCTGAAGAAACCAAAGCAACCTTACTTACTTGCTCAGAGATCACAGAAAATGTCCTCCTGGTGTGCTTTTTATTTTGTTGACTTTTTTTTGGCTGCATATCAAGACACTTAAATTAAGTACAATATATCTTCATTTTGAATGTCCATCTGATATCCTTTGGATGTTTGTTTAAAAATGAATTCAAGTCAAATGCTTATTATAATAGGCACTGTATTATTAACCATTTAAATCGAAGTTTAATATTTTTAACTACACACACACACATACACACACACCCATATACACACAAAGAAAATCCACAGTATAACCACCTTTGTGACAAATGCATAATAAAATAAGTGTAGCACTTGGGGACAGCCAATCAAAAAAAAAATGTGAATTCAGAGAAAGTAGTTAAATTTAGTGATTGTACAGGCTCTTATTCAGACATGGGAGGGGACCAGGGGATACATTTAATTTTAATATCCCCAAAGGTTGACTTTGCCTGAACATTTACAAAATATTGAAAGAAAAAAAGGAAAGTGGTACAGATGTGAATTCTGCAGTTGGTTTTAGCTGCCCTTGAAAGCAGCTGCCATAAATCTTGGATGAAGCCAAATAAGGCTGATGATTTTGATCTTCAATTCATTCTTTTCTATCCTTCAAAAGGTAAATGATCCTGGTGGAATTAAAACTAAGCAGAATGGCTTTCTTCTGTGATCTGCATAGCCAATGATCCCCACATCCATCATTAGCAAAGTTAAGCCATTTTCCCCCTCTGTTGCTATGTGTGTGCCCTCATGCTTGAACAGAGGTTTTGAATTGGAAAGAAGACACTTTAAAATAAAGCTAAGAAAATCTCTACTCCCCGTTACCTTTAGCCCTCCCTTCTGAGTTAGCTCAGCAAAAAACCAAAGTGTGAAATGAATATTTGAGAATAAAGGACAAAGCTTGGCAACAAATTCCTACCTTGGTATTTGTCCAATAGATCATAGGATCTAGACCTGGAAAGGACCTTGGAGGTCATCTAGTCCAACATTCTCATTTTACAGATAAGATAAAAGAGGCCCAGAGATGCTATAAGACTTGTCCAAGGTCACACAAGTAGTAAGTTGCAGAATGGGCATTTGAACCCTGGTCCTCTGACTCTAATTCTAGCACTCTTTCCACTGCACTATGCTGATTCCTTCAATAAAATTACCACCAAAGGATTTTTGTGTCCTGACTGAACCAAGTGCAACAAATAGGTTTAGGGAAGGCAAAAATAGATGCTGCCAAAGCTGTACCTTAGATAATGCTGAAATCTTTTCTATCAAGATGTGAAAATTGGATGAATCCTTTAAAAATATATATTTTTCTATGGGAAAATGCAACCTCCCTTTCCCAAGTCCTACTCAGTCATACATAAGACATCTTATCCTGTCATCAGAGATGGAAATAAATGTATTTGTATGGGTTTGCAACTTTGCCTCAGACCCACAAGGCAAGCCCAGTTAAAACAACCACAGAAAGAATCATCTGTCTTCATAAATTCAGTTGCAAAGGAATTCATCATGTTTACCATCTTTAAAAAAGGAGCTAGTCTTGTAATAAAATGTTCCCTAGTCCAAATTCTTTGTATGTAAGGGGTTCTTTTCTTTCTACCATTCCCATAGCACTGCACATTCATGACTATTGACTTTTCATTAACATAGCATAATGAATAAGATATGTAACTTGGAGTGAGGTTGTTGGAATTCAGGTGGGGGAGGTGGAGTGTCTCATTTGATAAGTAACATCCTCAGATCACTTGAGGTATAAGAATTGTACAGCTAAGCAACCTAGACAAGTAAAATTTGAAGCAACAATGAGCTTATGTTATAAAGGCATTGCCCGCCTATTAATTAGTTATAAAATGCTGCAGGGAGTTGTTGATGGGGTCACTAAAGTTACTAAAAAGAATTTGTGTGGTTTGGATTACAAACAAGTTTACTTTAATTTAAAAAAATAATTTTACCATGGATACCCCATTGGTCTTCTGTCTTCTCCCAAATCACTTCCCCTGAACCTGCTCCCCCTCAAAAAAAAAAAAAACCTTGAAATTGATTTCTTAGATAAATAACTTAGAAAAGTTGGAAAGGAATGCTGGGCATTTTAGGGGTCTTTTATGCCAACTATGAAGGAGAGAAAATTCAATAACAAATACTATAAACCAAGCAGGGAACAAGGGAAGTTCAAAGGATAGACAAATACTGTATGTGTCACCATGGTCTGTGAATGTTTTTACGACCCATTTGTCAAAAGCTTTGCAGACTATTTTTGAATTTCTTTCAGCCTCAGTTCTTTGTCCTTTAAATTGTGCAATTTTATTAGGAAAACAGCAACAAAGAAAATAAAGCTTTTATTACCTTCTTCTTGATCTCTGTGTTTAATTACTTTTCTTCTGCTGGAGAAAAGGGGATCCTTAAAATATTCTTGGCTTTTCCTATATCTCACCATTATTGTCTTTGCTTTTGAAAAGAGAAAAATAGTGTACTCCAAAAACTTTATTGGCTTGCAAGTTGGATATCAGTTGCTGGAAATATGTGAGAACTGACTAAACAGGAGGTCTGTGAACATTTAGAAAGGATACCAAGAGCTAACTTTTGTGATACATAGAAGGGGAAAAGATGAGTACATTAGATCAAGTTATGCCAAACTGACCACTTTTCTTTTTTTCCATTGTGTAGAATGGTGGCTGATATAGATTTAGCATATTAGAATTTCAGCAAAGCATTAAGAGATACTCTCATAAATAATTAAAAGTTGGTTTTGTAATAATTGCTATTAGGTATATTCATGGGTTGTTCAACAGTTAGGCCCAAAGAGCCTTGATTAATGGCTGAGTATCAATACAGAAGGAAGCCTTTCATAGTAGATCTTAAGAGTTCCATCCTTGTCTCTGTTCAGTTCAACAGTTTTATCATTGAATTAATCAGATGAAGAAACTAATCAGATTTTCAGAGGACATAAAGCTAGGAGGGAGAATTAATATGATATTGAATAGAATTAATATTTGAAAATATTTTGATAGAACATTGAGTCAAAATATTAAAATTTTAAAGGAACAAATGTAAATTCCTTGCTTTTAGCTTCAAAATATCATTTCCACAAGAATAACATGGAGGTGGTCAGACTGTCACAATTCTTGTGGGAAAGACCTGTGGGTTTTAATTGGCCATAAACTTAATATGAGGCAAATGTGATACAGCTCCAAATTGCATTCATACAAGTATAGCAAATTATGTGTGTGACCTTAGACAAGTCACTTCATTTCTTTGGGTCTCAATTGCTTTTTCTATACCAAAAACCTATGAGCTTAGCATGATATAAGTGTAACAATGAGATTTTAAAAGCTATACCAGAAAAACACAAGTTCCACCAAGTCCTACCAAACTAGAAAGGTTTGTTTGATCGAAAGATAGATAGATAGGTAGATAGATAGATAGATAAGATAGATAGATAGATAGATAGATAGACAGATAGATGGATGGATAGATAAGAGATATTTATTTATATTATATAAATATATTGATATATCTTTGTCTATATATAATACATAATATATAAATATAGATATCTGCTATAGCTATATGTATAGGAAGATATCAATAGAGATTAAAATATAGAGATATCTACATGTAAAATAAATTTTCAATCACAGAAATTCTCAAAGATCATTTACTCAACCATGGAAAGGTTAAAATCTGTTTTGGTAAGTGAAGTATCCATATTAACAAAAATCATATCCTTGAAATACTTCACCCAGAAAAGAGCAACCAAGAAACAGAGAGAGCTTGACAACATCTCTTAAGGAGATAAATAGATATATAAATACATAGATATATCATAGATACATAGATAAATAGTTATATAGATAGATAATTAGTTAGAAAACTGAGCACTTAATATATGTCAAGCACCAGGCTAAGTGCCAGGAATACAAATATAAGCAAAAAGGACAATCCCTACCCTTATGGAGTTTACAATCTAATATGAGAAGTCAACACATAAAAGGTTGGGAAGAGATATAGAGAGTCACCACAGGAAGAAATGATCTAGAGCTAGCCAATAATGTAAAAGATTGCCTAACGTAGTGTGTACATAAGTATACAATAAGTATACACTAAAATATACATACTCCTCATTACTGGGAGTATGTATACATGCATATATGTGTGTGTATATATGTATGTATATATAGGTACATATATATATGATCATGAGTAGAAGGAAACTTAAATCATCACAGTTGGTGAAATTGAGAGCCATAAAGCATAAGTGAGTTTACCAAGGTCATACAGGTTAATGGCAGAGCCTGGTTTGGAATTCAGGTCTTGTATCTCCAAGTTCAGTGCTCTTTCCACTGTCCTTTTCTACCTCTCCTTATATGATTTTTGTGACATTTAGTCTGTCAGCCAAAAGAAAATTAACTATTGCTTATATGCAAGTTGTACCTTCACTTTTTTCATGGTTTGACCACTTAAACATGGAAAGATTCTAATGATAACATCCAAAACTTAAATTTCCTTCACAAATAACCTTGTGGGTTCACCCTTTACACAACCCCATCTTCTGTTGGAGAATGCTTTTCCAAGCAGGAGGAAAAGAATGAAGAGAAAGAGAAGGATGAAGAGGGAAGGAAGGAAGGAAGAGAGGGAGGGAGGGAGGGGGAGAGAAAGGGAAAGAAGGAAGGAAAAAGGGAAAGAAAGAGAGAAAGAAAAGGAAAGAAAAAAACTGTACAATAGGATTTACAGACCTCTTTGCTCAAAGCTTTTCTCATCTCTAAGCCTAAATCAGACAGCATAATCCGGCCTAAGTGCTGATGTAAGAAGTTCAGTTTTGCTGTTCTTATAGCTATAAAATTCTTTTAACCCAGCAAATCTAATTCAGAATTAGTGCATAGATAATGTTTCTATTCTTTTTGGGGGGCTGGGGGGTGGAAGATAACTTTCCCTAGAAAGGCTTGCAACATGCATTTCCCCAGTGAGTTAGTTATTGTAGTTGTAAAAACAAAATCCTCTGTAGCCTGTAGTAACACTGATTTAAAGCCTGATTCTCTAAGCACATAATATAAATCCTTCCAGTTCAAAAATCCATTGATCTGGAACCAGAATCCACAAGACAATCATCTTCATAGAATCTTTGAGTGCAACTTATATAATACAATAAATTTAAAAGACCAATTCTCTTTACTCCTGCCACCATAGAAAGAAATAACTTCCAAATAAATAAATAGATGGATAAAGAAATAAATAAGTAGACAGACAGATTGAGAGAGAGAGAGAGAGAGAGAGAGAGAGAGAGAGAGAGTGAGACAGAGTGAGAGAGAGAGAGTTTCCTGGAAATTCACCAAAATTCAGCTTAGTCACAAAATGAACACATGTTTAAACCCATGCCCAATCCCACCACTAATCCAAATATCTACTTTTTTCCCATTTACTTGTTAGTTGCTTCTCTAGAGCTCCATAAAATGATGCAATTTACTAGAAACCCCATACCTACCACTACTATAGTATATGAGACAATATTGATATGTTCCTTACTTGCCTTTTTCCTTCCTTCCTTTCTTTCTTCCTTTCTTTTTTTCTGTCTGTGTAAAGGTCTTTTTGTTTCCAGACTAAGTATCCCTATGTTGCCCAGGTTGCAAGTACAGTGGCAACTCACTGGCCAGACCCAACTGCTGATTGGCTGGGAAGCTTTGACATGCTTCAGTTCCCAGCTGAACTAGTTCTCCCCTCCTTAGGCAGACTGGTACCTGCTCCTCCTTCTAGGGGTTTCCCATACTGTTTCCAGACTTAGTAGGAACATCCTATTGGCTTTAGCCTTTCTGCAACTTAGAACCCAAAACTCAAGTGATACATCAGCCTCAGCCTCCCCAGTTGCAGTGATTATAGAATAAGCACTACCACATTCAGCTTTGTATCATATCTCTATCATGGCACAATTTCTTGGGCTTGCCCAACCCTTAGGCGAGTGTTACATTTTTCATAAGCCTCAGTGACAAATGATTGATTTGAATCTAGATGCCTACTTTCAATACAGTGCTCTCTTTACAAAAAAAAAAAAAGTTTTATTTTATTTTTAATTCCAGACAAGAAGAAAGGGAATTGACTTAATCCCTCGCCGATCTTTAAATAAAATGTTCAGCTATCCTCAGAAAACAATAAGTCATAAAATAGGCACAGTAATTCAAAAAGTAATCTATGGGCATATATATCATCCTGTAATGGAACATTAATCATCACATTTAAAGACAGCACAAGAGTGATGAAATTGTTGGTTTTTTTCATTTGTGTCCATTGCAAGTCAGCTGACTATTGGACGTGCTTTTAATCTGTTGGTTGCTTGATTATTGTCCTTTGTTCTTGAATAGGACCAAAATGACCTCACTACATTTGAGTCAACTTTCAGTATATTCAACTGTGGCTGATCAGACTAATATGAGCTCGGGATGTTCTAACACAGGTCAGGCACAAATAGTCCTTGTGAACATTTGAAGTAGATTCTCTAAATTTGCACATCTCATGTTTCTTTTGAGCTACTTCAATTCTGCTTTGCTCATAGAACACAGCACCTTCTCTGATGAGGGCACGTCACGCTGGGTGGTCCTGTGCCAGTGTCTCCCATGTCACACAATCAATTCCAAAGTTGTTAAGAGAGACCTTGAGAGTGTCCTTGTATTGCTTTTTCTGACCACCATGTGAGTACTTACCCTGTGTGAGTTCTCCATAAAATAGTCTTTTAGGAAAACATTAAGTTTGGCATTCGAACAACATGGCCAGGCCATCATAGTTGCATCTCACCTACTCATTGCTGATGGAGCAACATTGATCAGCAATAAGGACATGATCCTAGAGAGATGGGCTGAACATTTCCATAGTGTTCTCAACAAACCATCATCAACAAATGCTGAAGCCACTGACCATTTACCTCAGGTTGAAGTCAATCCCTCCCAAGCTGAAATTTCAAGTGAAAAAGAGATTTTGAATGCCATTAGGCTCCTTTCATGTGGCAAAGCACCTGGTGCTGATTCTATTCCAGCTGAAATTTACAAGGTGGGGGTCCATTGCTCATACAAAAGCTGACTGCAATTTTCCAAGTTAACCAGGATAACCAAGAGGAGGTTCCCCCAGGAGTTCAAGGAGGCCTCTGTTGTTCATCCCTATAAAGATAAAGGAAATAGTTTATCCTGTCTCTTAGTCATTGCTGGTGAGATTCTTGCCAGACTTCTCCTTAATAGACTGATCTTTCACCTGAAAGATGGTCATCTACCTGAGAGTCACTGTGGTTTCAGAAAGGTTCAAGGAACATTTGATATGGTGTTTTAATCTTTACCATTACAGCAATAACTGTACAGCATTACAGCAATAATCTAAAAATCCTTTCCGACCACACCTCAGATCAAAGATGAGAGTGGCCTCAGGAAAATTAGAAGTGACTTCTGTATTCAGATAAAAAAAGGTTCAGAAAAAAATGACAATATTCTCCTTTGCCAATTGGCAAAGGAGAATATTGAATTGGCAAAGGAGAATATTGTCATTTTTTTCTGAACCTTTTTTAAGGACAAAGAATCTTTTAGAACAAATCCACTTTGTGAAAATTGTGATGCTGAAATTTTCTTGTTTATTTTAGTGAGCACAGCATAATGGATGGAAAGCTGATCTCAAAGCCAGGAAGACCTGGGTCAAGTCCCACTCCTAATATGTACTGGCTATGTGATGTTGGGCAAGTTATGCTTAACCTCTCAGTGTTGTAGGTAACTCCCTAAGAATATGTTTCAGAGAAAGTACTGACCTTCTTTGGGAGATTTCTCACCTGAGAGTTCCCTATACCAATGAAATCACAAGTCCAGTCTCTACCCCTAATATTAACACTATAGATTATCCATTAAGCTTAGTCTATACCAAAGTTTCCCAGCCAAGTTGAACAAAGGGTAGTAACCAACATCATTAACTACTTCGCCATTGTCCATTTCCAACAGATATGGCTAAAAGCATCTGCCAGAGCTCCCTCCTGTTTGAGTCATCACCATGAATATAAGCCTGAGCATCAGCAATCTTACTTTTCTATTGATCTATTGATTCCTAAACACAGCATTCTTTCCCTACTCTCTAATTTGATGGGATCTCAAGTATTTGGGTGGGAGAAATGTAGGAACTCTTCCCAGAGAAGTCTAGGGACAAATGATTTACCCAATGCCCATAATGTCTCCATATAGGCAAAGCTTTAAAATTCTGAAGGCTACATGTCCTAATGAGTTAATGACTTTTTCTACTTTTCATCCCAATGTTCTAGGGTCGTATAGAAATACACTGGTTTTTTGGATTTAAAATAACCAAAGAGAACGAGGTTTCATTTAGTAAATCTCCTTTCACATAAACCAACAAGGTAATCTTGAGCTTTTCAAGATAATCTTCAATTAAAATGTAAGCCTACAACTTCAATACGGTCAAAACCCACTGAGAATCCATTTAGAACTTCACCATCATTCAAAGCCTGAATATCAATGGCCAATGGTTAATCCAACTGTAAACTTTGCTTTTGTATGGAGGTGAACAGAAGATACTCCCTTAGTCTATGGAACTGTTCTCTAGTCAGCAAAATCTGGCCTGACTCAATTCTGAATCAAATTACAGTTTTAAAAAACTAGTAAGCTCTGCAAACATTACAATAGCTCTGAGACCACAAGTAGTCTATCTACCCAACACTCACTGTACAGTCAAAAGGATGCAGCCAAGAAAGAGGCCTTATAGAGGTGGAGAGACTTGGTGGGGGAGGAATTGAGAATTACTTGGAAGCAAAAAACTTAGGAGAGTGAAGTTTAAGAATTCCAGAAGGATAATTATATGGCAAGTGTGTTAAGGATAGGAAATTTGAAAATGAATTATAGAAGAGGTGACAGGCAGGATAGTGAGGAATGAGTAAATGGGAGATGCTAACTTTAAACAATAATTGGGGAGTGAATATTTTAGATGACAACATTAGCCTTTAAGAGATAGGAATGCCTGTGTACTTTTGGGGATTATAGTCTTCCATAGTGATAATTGCTGAAGCCTATGTAAAAATATGGGTTGCCACTTTCTAATGGCTAAAACCAGATTTTAATTGAAAGTAAGACTCTTTTAAGTATCACGTTTAAAAGATTACATTGAATAATAGTGCCAAGTCTCAAAACCTAATGTGAAGTCTGTAAGGGCTGTAGCCATTTGAGAAGACCCTATTAGGTCTATTTCCTCAAAGACAGAAATTTGGGTCATGCCTGATTAAAATTAAAAAAAAAAAAACAGGAAAAGGATTTGATCTTTTGATCCAATCCTAACTGTGCTCTCAACTCAGCTTCAATATTGTGCTCTCAAGAACATCAATGTAGATTTCCAGTTCCCCCATTGGTTCATAGGGAAGGCTTTGTACTATATATGCAAATAGAATGATTTTCCCCATTATCCCTTCACTTTTTCTTTCAATAAGTCAATGGATCCCTGATATCAATGTTTTAGGTATTCCAACCCCCTGTACAAATCACAAATTCTCAATGTTTTCTCATACTATACCATAACTGCCTATGTCTTTCCTGAATTCAGAGAGGCTCACCTCTATGTCTATTCAGAACCATGTTGGATAACAGTGTATATGACCTCTCTTATGTACAAATCATCATTAGTAAAATGCTACAGACTGTATATACCACTATGGGACTTCTGAATGGTCTTTTGAGTCACCAAAATGTTGATTCTTCTGCAATCATATAGAATCACCAGGAAAATATTAGTGTTAAAGAGATGGATTTGGAGTCTTCCTTAAAATGATAAGGAGCATCTACCTAAAACCATCAGCAACCATTATATGTAACAGAGATAAACTAGAAGCATTTCCAATAAGATTAGGGGTGAAACAAAGATGTCCATTATCACCATTGTTGTTCAATATGATACTACAAATGTTAGCTTTAGCAAAAAAGAGAAGAAAAAGAAATTGAATGTATTAGAATAGACAGAGAAGAAACAAAGCTATCACGCTTTGTAGATAATCTGATGATATACTTAGGGAATCCTAAAGAATCAAGTAAAAAACTACTTGAAATAATAAACAACTTTAGCAAAGTTGCAGGATATAAAATAAACCCACATAAATCATTGGCATTTCTATATATTACCAACAAAGCCCAACAGCAAGAGATAGAAAGAGAAATTCCATTTAAAGTTGCTGTAGACATTATAAAATATTTAGGAGTCTACCTGCTGAAACAAACCCAGGAACTACACGAACACTATTACAAAACACTTTTCACATAAATAAAGTCAGATCTAAATAATTAGAAAAATATATCAGTTTATCTTGGGTAGGTAGAGCTAATTGCACCTGATTTAATTTACCTATTCAGTGCAATACCAATCAAACTACCAAAACATTATTTTATAGAGCTAGAAAAAATAATAACAAGATTTGTCTGGGAAAATAAAAGGTCCAGAATATCAAGGGAACTAGTGAAAAGAAATACTGGGGAAGGTGATCTAGCCATACTTGATATTAAATTGTATTTTAAAGCAGCAATCATCAAAACTACTTGGTACTGGCTAAGAAATAGAGTCGTGAATCAGTGGAATAGGTTAGGTACACAAGACACAGTAATGACTAAAGTGATCTACTGTTTGATAAACCCAAAGACCCCAGCTTCTGGGAGAACAACTCACTGTTTGAGAAAAACTGCTGGGAAAACTGGAAAAGAATATGGCAGAAACTAGTCACAGACCAAAATCTTATACCCTATACCAAAATAAAGTCAAAATTGATACCCAATTTAGATATGAAGGCTGATACTATAAGTAAACTGAAAGCAAGGAATAGTTTACCTGTCAGATTTATGGAGAACAGAAGAAGTTATGACCAAACAAGAGATAGAGAACATTATAAAATGCAAAATGGATAATTTTGATTACATTAAATTGAAAATTTTTTGCACAAAGTCAATGCAACTAAGATTAGGAGGGAAGCAGAAAACTGGGAAAGAGTTTTACAACCAATGTCTAGGATAAAGGCCTCATTTCTAAAACATATACAGAACTCAGTCAAATTTGTAAGGATACGAGTCATTCCCCGATTGAGAAATGGTCAAAGGATATGAACAGGCAGTTTTCAGATGAAGAAATTAAAGTTATCTATAGTCATATGAAAAAATGCTCTAAAACACTATTGGGTAGAGAAATGCAAATCAAAACAACTTTGAGGTACCACATTACACCTATCAGGTTGGTTAACATGACAAAATAAGAAAATGATAAATGTTGAAGAAGATGTGGGAAAACCTGGAACATTAATACATCGTTGATGGAGTTGTGAACTGATCCAACCATTTTGGAGAGCAATTTGGAACTATGCCCAAAGGGTTATAAAATTGTGCATACCCTTTGACCCAACAATAGCACTTCTAGGGCTGTATCCCAAAGAGACCATAAAAATGGGAAAAGGACCCACATGTACAAAAATATTTACAGCAGCTCTTTTTGTGGTGGCAAGTAATTGGAAATTGAGGGGATGCCCATCAAGTGGGGAATGGCTGAACAAGTTGTGGTATATGAATGTAATGGAATACTATTGTGCTATAAGAAATGATGAGCAAGCAGACTTCAGAAAAACCTGGAAAGACTTGTATGGACTGATGCTGAGTGAAGTGAGCAGAACCAGTAGAATATCGTACACAGTAACAGCCACACTGTGCAATGACTAATTTTGATAGACTTAGCCCTTCTCAGCAATGTAAGGATCTAAGACATCTCCAAAAGTCTCATGATGGAAAATATTATCCACATCCAAAGAACTATGGAGTTTGAATGCAGATTGAAGCATACCATGTGCTCTTTTTTCTTCTGTTTTGTTTTATTTCTTCTTTCTTGTGGATCCTCCTATTGGTTCTAACTCTTCTTTACAAAATGACTAATGTGAAAATATGTTTAACAGGAATTTATATATCAGATTGCACTCTGTCTTGGGGAGGGAGGTGGGGAGGGAAGGGGAGAATTTAGAGCTAATTGTACTCAATACTCAAAAGTGTATGGACATGAATGTTGAAAACCAAAAACAAATTAATAAAAAGGAGATGGATTTGGGGCAGCAGCAAAGAATTTGTGATGATTTAAAGTCCTGAATAATCACCCAAAGGAAATATAGCCTAATCTCGTCACCTCAGTTCTGGGCCCAGCTCACTGTCTATATGCTGCATCTGAGAAAGGAGGGGTGAGGAACCTTTCTTTCTTTATATTAGAAATAAAATGATATTTTGAAAATATTTACCAGAGAATTGACAAAGATGGGTGAACTCTGAGGGACACATCTGAATAATGTTAAACTCAGTACTTCTGTCCTTATATTCTTGAAGTTAAAAATAAATATGCATGTGAGTGGCAAAGAGAAAAGGTAGTAGAGGGAATAAAAAGAAAAATCGAAAGAGGAATTCTCAAAGGGTAAAAGATTTGGGGAAAGCAAACCTTATGTGAGATATTTTGAAAACAGGATGTATTTTCAAAAAGAAAGCAACTTTTGTTACTATTCATTCCTATTTATGTTTTATAATGTTACAGATGAAGATAATGAACTATCCACAGTACTGATAACTGTATCTTCAATCCCACCTCAGAGAAAAAACCTGAAATGTCTCTGATGACAATAGATGACATGAAAAGTTGCATATCCTATACAGTTTTATGAATAGTTTTAACTGGTGGCATGAAGGTGCATTTATGAAGGTGTTATGGTGGCAGGTGATTGCGTTGATGGCAATAATCTGCTTTATCCTCTGCTTTCTTTGCAGTGAGGATGAAACCCTCCTACATGGCTACCTTACTGTCTCTGCAGTACATAGCAGTTAGGTAATTATCTATATTCATTTTCTACCTTTAACCTTTTTTTCTACATATATAATCATCTCTGCATCTTCCTAGCTTGCACTTTTCCATTTTCAATTTAGACTCCATAAAAAGCTGTATGACAAGGGGAGTGGGGAGAGAGACAGAGACAGAGACAGAGACAGAGAGACAGAGAGAAAGAGAGATGTATGTGTTATCCGTGGCTATATATTGGACCTCTGACCAGAAAATGTTCTTCAGTCATCCTAAACTGCTTATAGACTAATCGATTCAGCCTCTTCCTTGGCATTGTGCCTCTCATTTCCTCTAACACATGCCTCTGCTAACAACATTAATTTTCCTTTGTAGGAACTTATAAAGAATTTCAAATGGCATCAATTCAGTTGTTTCTCCTTTTTAAAAAATTAAGCACAAACTTTTAAAAAAAATTTTGATGGTAGAAGAGATTAGTGAGGAAGAGTAAAAGAGGGTCGTTGAAGGGGCTTTTCCCTAAATGAAAAAATGAAAAAGGGAAGATAAAGTGTTGAGTTTCTCAGTCTCACACCAACCCTGAGGTCCTGAGATTAGCGTCTCTAGAAAAGCTTTTAAAATGTCAGTGCTGAAATACACCAAAGAGTCACCTTACATTCCTGTGCCTTGCTATTCTGAGGATAGAGTGAGATGAATTGCCTCAATGAATGGACAAAACTTACTTTAAAAAAAAAACATAAAAGTTTACTCCTGTAGTAAGTAACTGCATGATTCTGGGGGAGGTTTAGGTATGCAGTGTAATTCTCATTTTATAGCTTACCCAAGAAGATCATGTAATTATAGAAAGCATTCCTTCTATTGGCAAGATTCATTGCTCCTTAAACATACACTTTCTGGCACCCAATAAAGCAAGAGGATGAGTGGAGTTTGTTTTCCCCTGAACAGAACAGAGCTAATTAGTCGCATTTGCAGATTAACGACTTTAAACCAAAAAGGGCCAAAAGCAGAGGGATAAGAAATGGCCACCCTGACAGAATTCAAATAAAAGTATTTATAAGGGCAGGGGGAAAAGAGGGTGCAAAGCAAAGCCATCGATCCATTTTAGCCTCTTCAGGATGACACATTGGAATGAAGTGGAGCCCTGCACCAGCCAAACTGCCTTCAATGAAGCTAATGCATAAATAGATTCTGTTGATAGATACTGGAAGGGCAGGGATGAGAAGCAGAAAGAAAAATTCTAGACAGGAAAAGCAACGGAGATCAAGAAACCTTTTCTCCTTCTCACCCCAGCTAACCTTTTTCTTCGTGTTGTCAGCATAGCCTTCAACTGTGACTCCCTCCCCCTGCCCTTGTCTCTCACTCTCACCTCTATAGCATTAGTTTGGATGGTGGCTTGGCAGCTGATCAGTCAGTATACGAAAGACTGAATTTCAATTCTCTGTTTATTCTGATTTCCTAAATTCCACAACATAATCTCTGGTACTTGATGTGTTTTTCCCTTCTATCCTCAATGTAAATGATGTGAGTTTTTTTTCCCTTCTATCCTCAATGTAAATGAGCTCAATAGTTCAAGCTATTTCATGATTTCCATAATATATTATGTCTCCTAGAGTCTTTTTCTTCACCAAAAAAAAAAAACACAAAAAGAAGAAATAGTAGGTTCATCTCTTTCAGATCTAGGTTTCTTCACATTGGTAATCATCCCTCCTTATAAGACACTGATTATCAGAAGTCATTGATTCTCATCCCATCTGTATCACTAACCATCAGTGTAATGCTCAACAGTACAGGTCTCAAATCAGTTTCCTCAGCTGTAAAATTAGAAGGGGTTATACCATGTAACCTCTGAAGTCCTCTTCAGCTCTAAAATTCTATGATTTCTATGATTGGTTTTGTCAGGAGGGTTATGCATTAAGCAAGCAAGAATTAACAAATACCCTATCTAGTTGACTGCCCAGAAACGAAATAAATAAAATCTCTCAGTTATCTAAGTTTTTACCAAATACCAATACCAAAACAGAATCCCTTTCCATTTCAGGACATCAAGTTTCACTTCTTCTCTAAAGCAGACAGCATGAATCAATTTTCATGATGCTTCATCTTTGGAAATTGCCCCCAGGACTTTCTGAATAAATGGTATAAAATTGACCCAATTTTTTTTGGCTTCTACAAGAGACAGTACAGAGGGATTAGAAGTAAATTCCATAACCAAGGCCTCATTGAGACTCCCATTATCCCATCCATTAACATTTGAGTACCTAAGGAAAATATTTAAAGTAGAGCCATAGATCCAATAATGTATATTAAATCCAAAACAATATGTGAATGAATCAAACTGTATTTTTCCTTCTTCTATTAGCCTCTACAGAATCCAGGATTACAGCTGAAAAATGGGATCTTTCACCATATATTGACTCACTCATCATATGTTGTCTTCATCTTAACCACCAACCATCTGTTTGGGTTTTTTTTTTAATATCTTCCATTCCTAATAGTTTGCCCTCATTTCTTCCAGTTCTATTTTTTCCTGCAATGAATCTTTGGATCATAGCATTGAAAGCAGGAAGGAGCCTCAGAGCTCATCTTGTTTAACCCATACATGTTACAGATGAGGAAACAGGCCAAGAAAGGAGAGATGAAATGACTTTCCTACAGTCATACAGGTAAGTAGCAGAGCTGGTATTCAAATCCAGGTCCTCTAATTAATTCCAAGTTCAGTGTTCTTTCCCCTGTACTACACTTCTGATTCACCTCTTAAGGCTTACAAAGGCTCAAACTTATGTGCCACATATGGTGAGAAATTTTTGGCTTCACAGATCATCCTTGAGGGGAGGTGCTTTGTTATTATTTTCTGTCACCCCTTGATCTTTTGCCTTCTTTTCTCAGAATTCTGTTCTTACTTTAAGCCTTCATTACATACACAATATACTGGCAAGCACTCAAAATGTCTACTTCTACTTTCATTACATTTAATCACATGGCAACTTTAAAAGATGAGTTAAATAAAGAAGCATCATTAACTTTAATAGGTCACTTTTTACATTTGGGTGAAAGGCCTTAAGCCCTTGTAAATTAGCTGGGGATTTATAAACCATGGCATCCATGCTGACGAATACTGATCCCATGGTAAATTCTTCCAAAACACAACTTCCCTGAATACATGATGTGCACCTGATTGCCCTTTCCGTTTGTTATTATTTATATATGGGACAGTCTCACAACATGAGAGATATGCTTAATTCCATGAGAGGGTCTATAGTTAGAATGAAATTATATATTTCTCCTGTCAGTCTCTGACAAAAAAAAATAAAATTAATGTAATAGGTATGTATATGAACAGGGCTCAAAATTCTTTTGTGATTTTTACAAAAACAAACACAGATCAGCTTAAGAAGGTATCAGATGTCTCTGGTATCACTTTTCTAACTACTGAAAATGAGGGGCTTTATTTCACAAATTATCCATCAGTGTTAAGATCCCTCTTCGAAGAAAGCTAGAGAAATCAATCATCTCCAGCCATAACATCCTTAATCCTGCTGTTATATTTTTATAATTTTCTGCCTCCAGTGAGTTATTGCTTGACGAGTGTTTAAATATTATACATTGTGAAGTTTAAATAAAGAAAGTATTTACACAGGAATATAAAAAGTATACTACCAATTATATAGTTCCCTGGACACTTAATCATGCAGCCAAGTGGAAAACTCTTCACAAAATCTATCCTCCACCATTTTGCCATAATGAAGGGTGCCTCAGGAAATAAGCATTTAATCTCCACAGCTGCATTTCGAGCACCTAATCTCACTTCGCAGTGCACTCTGCTACTTTCTGTCATCCAAACAAAATGCAGGTAAATGATAGAGAAGCTTAGCCTACATCCTTTAAATATTTACTTGCTAGTCTCCTCTTAGTAATACATGTTGTAGTGTTAAACTCAATTTCATCCTCCAGTGGCTGGCAGACAATTTGGACAAGCTTACTGAGAACTGGAGGATCTTTCCTGCTTTCCCTTTGAG
This sequence comes from Phascolarctos cinereus, assembly GCF_003287225.1. Taxonomy (NCBI): domain Eukaryota; kingdom Metazoa; phylum Chordata; class Mammalia; order Diprotodontia; family Phascolarctidae; genus Phascolarctos; species Phascolarctos cinereus. The sequence continues at coordinate 194,781,279 of NW_027555847.1, forward strand.
GAGAAGCCATTCCCTTATCTTAAGTGAATTAGTTTAAGAACTCTTCCCAGCTAGTCCAGCATATCAACAAATCACACCAGGTCTGCTGTATTGACAGCTCACTTAACACAACAAGGTTTGTTAATGAGAGAAGGGAGTGGGGGAGGAGAGATACTGAAACACAATACTGCTGCCAGTCTCCAAGAGGATTTTCTCTTAAACCCCATCAAGCACTGACAGGATGTGAATTCCAGTCACAATAAATATTACCTTGTCTAAGGGAAGATATTTGCTGCACAGAAGACCAAGTGACTCAGGAGTCATTTTCTTCCCCAGTACATAGCCATTGACACTGTGAAAGACCAGTCATGGAAGAAAAGAGAAAACTGCTCTTAGACCATATCCATTACTACAATTTTAAAAAGACATTTTCCTGGGTCTAAATGGTTTAGCAAAAAGTTCAATTTAGCTGATAACACAAGACCTTTATTTAGCACTCTGTAGGACCTAACATTAAATACTTCCTTCTAATTGTTTTCTTTCCCATTTATACATTTTTCCCCAGGATTCTGACAAACACATTCAATGCTAGACTAGAATTTGGGGTGAGGAGATTTAAGTTCTTTACCCCACAGTCTTCTACACTAGAGAAGTTGAATAAAGTGGCTATAGAAGATTTCTAGGATATACAAGTATAATTTTTAAAAGACCAAAATTTAACTTTTTCCTGACTGCTCTGATTATATGACTTGCCTGGATTTCACAAGACCTGTCTAATTTAGCAGATGGATTCTCTCCTGTTGAAAACATGCCATGGTACTTAGTTTATATACGCTCTACACTTAAACCAAACTGGACTAGTCACAGTCTCAAGACATTCCCCATTTTTTCCCACCTCCATCTCTATGCCTCTGTTTATTTAGTTTCTTACACATGGAATACTCTACCCTCCCTTCTTGGCAGCTTGCTGGAAGTCTGGAAGTAGGTGCTTTGCTGCGTGAATGAAGGAATAATCTTTCCATAAAGGCAGTACTAACATTAAATGGAAGTGAGCTAGTTTGTGGTGTTTGGTTGGTTGTTTGTTACAACTCAAATGATTAGATCACTAACATGCATGTTCTTATATTTGTCAGAAAAATAAACCAAAACATTTCATATTAGAATAGTGATGGAAATCTCAATCTTCAGTCTTTGTTTTGCCCAGAGGTTATGGCAGTTTTCTTTCTTACTCTCCATCCTACTACATCCTACCCAACAAACACACATACACACACACACACACACACACACACACACACACACACACACACACACACACACAACTCTGGACATCAGTAGAGATTGGACTCTGCTAATCTGAAGGCAAAGTCAGGAGTGATATTTCCTAATTACTCTATCACATAGATTGGCACAGTATCAGAGTGAATACAACCAACACATTAAAGATCAGTTTATTATCATCTCTGGTATTAGAAATTGAAACAAAACACTTTTGTAAACAAAGAAGAACAACAGATTCAATTTGACAGTCACCTCAAAGTAACCTAAGAAGAACAGAGGGCTGATTTCAAAGTACAATTAGAGTCAATTTAATCTTGTCAATACATGAGTTGATGTAGCAACTTGTAATGCAATCCACAATCACTAATTTGTCATTCATGAAACAATGGTGTAAATCAAATTATAATTATGCCTTTTATATTTCTTCAAGGGAAAAAGGACATCTTTCAGACAAAGAGAGAAGATGATGAAGAAACTACTAAGGAGGTTAATAGCAAACCCATACTTAGAATAATATAAAATTAATTCCTCACTTGTGGGACCCACCTCCTTCCTTCTACCACACTTCCTTTCTCATAGCATTGTTACATCAGTACTGACAAGAAGGCAACATTTCTCTAGTCTTATCACATAATATGCCTTCTATATGGCATAATCTCGTGTATTCCTCTCCAAAACAGCCTACTGTTCACCATGTTTAGAGATCACTCCCAACTCAGACACTAATATTAGTCAATCAATCCATCTAGTTAATATAATGTGTCATCAAAAATGTGTTATGAAATCTGTATATATTACTAAATTGGGTGGGAAGGTAGGAATAAAATCCAAAACAGTTTTTTAACAAATTGGATAAATGGTTCCATAAAGAATGTTGCAGTGGAAAGAGAGCTAGATTTAGAGTCAGAGGCCCTAGATTCAACTCCTGGCTCTGCTGTGTGACTTTAGGCAAAGTCTTAGCCTCTCTGAGCCTCAGTTTCCTCCTATGTCAAGTGAGGCATTTGGACTTTATGACCTCTAGGTCCCCTCAAGCTCTAAGTATATGATCCTGTACTTCAATGATGAATTTGAAAGGCAAAGCCTCTTCCAGTTTTCTGTGACCTTGGACAAATCAAAATCTTTCTGAGTCTCAGTTTCTTCATCTACAAAATAAAGAGATTGTACTACTAATCTCTAATAATCTAACTCAGGCATTCTGTAATTCGATGATCCTACACTCAAGGATTTTCCTTTGGAAAAACAATAAATGCACACAAATATAATATAGGCAAAGAAAGGCTAGATATGTGAATATAAGAAAACTAATGATCATGAGACAACAAGTTGATTATGAGTGAGAAGTGCAGCACTATACCTTAAAAAAAAATCAAGATACTTCTGGGCTATATTGAAACTAAAAAAAGTAAAACAATTATGAGTGTTCATTGTAAACTAGCAGTGTCAGGAAATCATGACAGTATTGCTATAATCAATTTATCACCTTCAGAAAACAGTATCTTCTCCAGATTGACCTTAAAACATTTATAAAGAATATGTAAAGTAGTTATCTTTGAGAGTGTATATTGTTTTGGATAGCTGCTGTTCTTCATCCTTTGGTCTCTAAGAGGACCAATGACACCATGAGGGCGATGTCTTGACTTCCCTATGAATTGGATTTAAGTGAGACAGAGCTGCTCAAAGTTGTCAATTTCATTCTGTCCTCTAGAATCATTGAAGTCCAGTGGCAAGACAAAGGTAAATGCCCAGGATGCAGTAGATGACCTTGGCTTTTTCTAAATTAAGGTCTTTCCCAGGCCTGTTTGTCTGAGGCAACATTCATTCAATGACTAAGGGCTAAAGTAAGAACTGAGAGAAAAGATGGCCTAATTTACCATTACAGAAATGTTAATCTGAGGGACTGATGCACAAATCTGCCCTTCCTGTTTCTGATAAACCACGTGTAGTATAGAGGAAGGAAATCTGACTCTGGAGAAGAACCAGGTTTAAATCTGACCTTTCATTCTTACTACTTGTGTGACATTGGGCAAATCATCTAACCTTCCTGGGCCTCAGTCTCCTCATCTATAGAATGAAAGGGTTGGACTATATGGCTTCTGAGGTCTCTTCCAGCTCTAGACCTATAATCCTATGATAGGCCCTACATCAACTCCAAGGCACTTCAGGGGTGATAAAAACCCCTGGCCGCTTCTATCAGACCAGACACCTGACTCAGCACTGATAGACCTTGGTGCTTTGAGATGCTGAAGCAATGCCCTTATTGGCCACTGAACAGGAAGAGCCAATGATTCATTAGATTTTTAAAAAAGGAATGACTCTATCTCTGGTGCTCACTTTTCCTCTTCTCTTTCCAGCTCTGGTTTGGCTCAGGACTGTTTTGAACCATTTACTGTGAGGAGTAACAGAAAAACTCACCTAATCTCTCAGCTTGCTAGCCAAGCACTCATGGACACATGGAAGCTAAAGCCATGTCCATTCTAGGTGAGCATAATCCTAAATTTGGAGCTACCTCTTCAGTTTCTGTCCTTTTCTGACCTCAAGTGATTGATTACTGATCCCAGATGGACACATTTAGGCTTGGAGGACAACTTGTAAGCCTAAAAAAGTCAGCAGCACAAGGGTCTTTTGCCAGAACTAACTGACTGGTCTCTGTCCGTTATTCTAGCTATTCAGCACTCATGGAGCAAATGACCACCAACAGAAAGTGGTCTCAATTCCTGACCAAGAATGCCAGAAGACATCTGTGAGAAGGACAATACAAAGCCAAGGCAAAATGTAAAATGCCTATTCATCAGTCATGAAAAATTTCTTATGTTTAAATGAAGTTTAAATATCACCCTCCTGGGAGAATATAACAGAAATTATTACTGCCACTTGTTTGATTCTATGAAATGAACCCTTGTGAGTGTACTGTTGACTATTTCTTTTGTGCGGTGGGAATATCTATCCCATACACATGTTTTACATTGGGTAACTTTTTTATTCCTCCTTCTTGGGAAAACTCTAGAAATAAGCCAAAGCACAATCCTCAAGTAATCATCAGGATACCAGGGTGGGAGTGTAACCAGACTAAATGTGAGGGGGAGGAGGGGAAGGAGTTTAACCTCTCTCATTAAAAGCCAACCCTTTCCACATTCATTCAGCTCAGGACTGAACCCTCTCCTGTGACCATTCGCATGGGTCATGTGCTAATGAGAGCACCCCACCCCTTAGTGAAGAACAAAAGATAGATTGTCTTAAGACCTGAGGATCCAAAGAAAATTAATCATCAGGATATACACACTAGAGTTTTGTTTTTCTTTGAAGGGTCAACATTTTACATTGACCTGACTGCAGCCAGGCAATTAAATTGGATTATTTCATTATATGATACTACTCTTTGGTCAAAAACATATTGTCATCCTAATATTAAACCCCTAAACCCAGTACTGCTAACTTCTTTCCTGTTTGTTTTATGTGCCCTCCCCTGTGCATTAAGTAGTACTAAGAACTTAGATATCAGTCATTTCCAGGTGTCAGGTGAGAAATATAGACTGGTACAGCAAAGATGCTAAAAAAAATTTTTTTAAAAGTCTACTTTTTCGAAAGCAATCAGTGCAGCAGGTAACCAATCTGAGATTCAGATACAAAATGTCTATTCAGAATCTTCTTCATGAACAGTTTATTCTACCTGTCTAAATGCAATCTAATTCTAGGCCTGGTGGTTTCTAGATGATACTGTGAAAAATAAAACTTCAGCTTTTTTCTTTGATAAATTTGCATTTTTAGCAAATCACATCACCCTAATTCTTAATTTTTTCCTGCATGTTTTTCTCATATTTTAATTACCTGCTCATCTACTAACTACTGTGACAGCTTTTTCCCCTTCATTTACCGATAGAAACCATCTCTATTTCCATTCCCAGCCCCCATTTTTTTTCCTTTTCTTAATGCTCAACTAATTACCAGTCAAGCAGCTTTTTACATACATTCTTTGGTTAAAAGAAATCTCACTATGATGAGGAGTACAAAGAAATAACTACTGACTCTAGGAAATTATTTTCTCTCAAGAATCAGAAACCCTCACCAAAACGAGGTGAGTATGGACAATGACTCCTTTAGTAGCTTAGGAGACCTTTGCTTGGTATAACAGCCTACTCTGTATGAGGCACCAGGATAGGCACTGGAGATACAGATAAAAATCAAATAACCTTTGCCCTCTAGGAGCTTATATTCTACTGGCAAAGGAGGTAAGGGATAGAAAAGGTTGAAAACAACTCCAAAAGCCTGGGAAAACTGAATTACAGGTGGTATGGTATGGTTTCCTCTTTTCAAGCAAAGTCTTGAATGTTAGCTTACCCTTTTATTCTGAGAAAGAGTCCAAAGACTTTACCAGACTTCCAATGTATCTATGACACAAAAAGAGATTACAAAACCCTGCCTGAAGAGTAGAGGTTATCGAGACACATCAGAAAGGCTTCTGGGACCACACTTCCATAGATAATCGACAGCATATAGTAAACATCTACTATGTGCCAATGTGCTATGTTGGGCACTCAAGATATAAATAAAATGAATGAAGCAATCCTCAACAAAAGAGAGCTTAGCTACATAGTACAATGAAATACAAATTGCAGCAGGTCCAGAGACCTAAATTCGAATACTGAGTCTGCTGTCAATGAGCTATGTGACTTTGAACAGATCATTTAACCCAGAGGAGAAAGTAAGGCTGGTGATTTTGCACAACCTCCTTCACTTAAATCCAAGTCACTCACAAGAACAAACAAAGGGCAAACAACAACCTGCTAGTGGTGTGAGCTACTAGGGACCCTTCCCTTCACTTTCCTTTTTTTCCCCTTCCCTTCCCTTTTCTTCCCTTCTTTTATCTACATCTTGCCACTAAACCCAGATGGGTCTGGAGGCCAAAGTGAGGCTGGTGACTTTGCACAGCCCTCCCTCACTTCGATCCAAATCACTTGCAGGTCATGGCTCTCCAAGCCTCAGTTTACTCATCTTTCAAATAAGGGTGTTAGACTAAGAGATCTTTAGGGTCCTTTCCTCTCTATAAATTTGTGAATCCCTAGTATCCATCAGCTTGTAAATAGAACTTCGGTAACACTTGAAAATTAGCTTTGACCACAAGAAAAACACCGTAATCCTTACTGATTCCAAGGGGTTATCCATTCAGCTTCAGATTTAGGAATGACTTACCTCAGGCATGAAGATGATGGGCAAAAGTAACAGTCAGAACATAAACCTAAGGGGACTAGGCAAAACTTCAGGCCTGTACTCTTTCTTTTACATCCTATGTTTTTATGAGTATGTGAAATAGAAAGAGATGATAGAGACCTTGCTATGGTTGAACATCATTTTTTTCATGGTTACTAGCGAATACCATAAATATACAATATCAGGATTTCATCAAAATATCTGACTAAATTTCTCATAATGTCCTGTTGAGTAAAATGGTTCTGTGATTATTTCATATGCTTTTCAATGATTTAGAAATATAGCATACTTATCAAACTTATAAATGACAAAAAAAAAATTAGACAGGATAGCTAAAACATGGAATGCCAGAATACAAAAAGGTTTTGATGGGCTAGTTCAATGAGCTGAATCTAATGATATGAAATTTAATAAGAATAATTATGAAGTCCTGTAGGCAGAGAAGACCGATAGATAGATAGATATAGATAGATAGATAGATACAAAAATGATGGATATAGGAGATAAATAGATACATGGAACATTCATTAAGCATTTACTATGGGTCAGGTATTATAATAAGTGCTTGGAATACAATTACAAGCAAATGAGTCAGCCCTTGTCCTCAAAAAGCTTATACTCTAAAAGAGGAAAACATCACATAAAGGGGAGCAAGAAAAGGGGAGTGGAGTAATATGATGTGTAGATGGCATGGAAGAATGGTTATGAACAAGACAAAATGAAAACTCACCTTAAAAAAATCCTGTATTTGGAGGTAGAGTGTCCAAGGTTCTAATGGCAGAGAGGATGTGGGAATAACAGACAAAATCGAGGGAGTACTGTGGAAATGGGCAGAAGGTAGCATAGATACCTGGTTCCAGGCAAGAAAATGTGAACAGTCACCTGTCAGAGCCTAGCATCCCAGGGGAAGAGTTAAGAAGTCAGCTTCACAAGACTAAACACTAATATGCATGAAAAAAACATCTAGGAATTTTTGTGGGGCATAGATTAAAAACGACTCAAGAGTTCAACATAGAATCCTAGACCAATTCACACACACTCTGATGCTATGGTTCTGAATCCATGTACATCCCTCTGGGAAGTTTCCTTTCCAGCATGAAGAGCACTAAAGGCTCAGCACTCAGATATGTCACATCTCCTGGGTTTGTTGTTTTGGGGGTTTTTTTCATCTCTAAATGCTAGAATCACTCCATGGAGATTGGCACTAAGGCTCAGCATACACCCAGTCATGGAACTTGCTTCTGCTTCCATATCTTGCTTTAATATTTCATTCTCCCCATTTTTCCTCAATGCAAAGTTTGCTCTATGGGTAAAACTAATCCTCCTGGAAATCTGTACCTAGAAAAATTGGGGGAAAACAGATCAAGTAATGAAGTAACAATGTTTAAACTGAAGAAGAGATTTAGGAAGGACATCAAAGCTGTCTTCAGGTATTTGAAGGGTTTAAGACTTGTTCTTATCCCAGAAGACAGAACTATGAATTCTGTTTGGAAGTTTCAGGAAAACAGATTTAGGCTGTACGTAAGAACAATCTTCTTAATAATTAGAGCTGTTCAAAAATATAAAGGGCTTCTTGTAACATGGCTCTATGTGGTAGGATTGTGTGGGGAAGCAATGATTTCCCCTCCTATGGAAGTCTTCAAGAATAGACTGGATGATTGCTTGGGGAAATTATGGAAGGGATATCCTTTAAGGTACCAGATGATTACTGAGGTCCCTTCAACTCTGAGGTTCTATGATCTGTGAAGTTTGTGCTTGTGATTTCAGTCTCCAAACCCAAATTCATATTGACTGCACATCATATCAGATTTCCTGAAATGCAGCTAGGTGACACAGTGGATAGAGTACCTGGCTTCAAGTCAAGAAGACATCTCTCTGAGTTCAAATCTGGCCTCAGATGCTTACAAGCTGTGTGACCTTGGGCAAGTCACTTAAACTCTGTTTACTTCAGTTTTCTCAACTGTAAAATGAGCCGGAGAAAGAAATGACAAGTCATTCAAGTATCTTTGCTGAGAAAACCCCAAATAAGGTCAAAAAGAGTTGGACACAACTGAATAATAACAATAACAATAAACTTTATAAAGCTCAATAAAATAAACTTTGCATACCGATTCAGTTGTAAAATCCAGCTGATTTTCCCCCAACAAATTCATTGTATATAACTTCAGCTGGACCCTCAATGCTATGACAAGTCTCCTAGTCTACCTTTATTATGTTGTCTCATTGTTCACAGCAGGGCCTGAACGAAAATGGTGGCAGGAAAAGGAAAAGAAGGATTCATGGGAGATTACAGCAGTATAATCAACAGAATTTATAAGATAATAGATTTATGACTGGAAGCAATCTTAAAAGTAATCTAGTCTAAATCTTTCATTTTTCAGATGAGGAATTGAAGCCCAGAGAAGGTAAGTGACTTACTTGGGGTCACACAGATAATAAGTGTCAGAGATGGGATTTGAACTAAGGTCTTGATAACACTATGTCCTATACTTCATTCACCAAGCCCTGGTGCCACTAAAGTATCCTGCTGTGTTTAGGAGGATTTTGCAGCTTTCATGTATGGGGGGAAAAAAAGACAGAAGTCAAAGATGACTGAGATTATTGACCTGACTGCCAGGATCCTCTGACCTTTGAAAGAAAGATGTCAGAGAACCTTTGGCATAGATATTCCCAAGATATCATGGCAGTGCTGTCAAGGTCACAAGATACAGCATCATCACTACTCAAGACCCTTAGTGGACTCTGTGTCTTAGAACCCAAGTAGCTTGCAGTCCAGGCCACTACACAGGACATGCATAACACAGTTGAACACAGACACATGGGCAAAACCACCCAGGTAACCAGACTCCCCAGAGCAGCACATAGAGAGCTCTGCCATACACTCTTTTTCACTCCTTCCTAGAAGCACAGTCAGCTAGGTGACACAGAGGCAGCCAGGAGTACAAAGGATACAGCATAGGGCCTGGAGTCAGGAAGACCTGAGTTCAAATTGTGCCTCAGACACTTACTAGCTATGCAATTCTGGACAAGTCATTTAAACACTCTATGCCTCAGTTTCTTTAACTGTAAAATGGGTATAGCAATAACACCTATCTCCCAAAATTGTTATTAGGATCAAATGAGATAATATTTGTAAACAGCACAGTACCTACACACAGTAGGTACTTAATAAATGCTTCTTTCCTTCCCTCTGCAGTTATAGAGAATAGTTTAGAAGTAGAAACCCTTAAGTCTGCACTAATTCTACCTATAAAAGCTGACTATAGTTAGCTTCAGAAGGGAAGAGAGAGGCTGGTGCCTCTGTCAGAGTTACTACAACACCTGCTGCTGTACTATTTGGCAGGTCAATAGCCTTGCCTACTTAATCACAATAACAGATGGTGCCATTGACAGAAGGAAGTCAGGAAACAGGAAGAGATGATGAATTCATTTAACAGGAGTTAGTCCTATTTCCTAATATTTGTATTATAATGGGGTTGATTGGAATTATGATGAAAAGTATTCCTCGATTTCATATTTAAAATATAAATAAAATCTGATTGACATACTAAGGTCCTTGAAAGTAGAGTTTGATTCATTCATTGTATTTTTATCTTCAGCACCTAGCACAGTTCCTGGTACATAGTAGATATTCAAATAATAAACATGCATTGATCGATTTAATTACTGAAGGATCTGTCATTTCACCAATGAGGCTATTCTCTCCTCCAACACAACTTGTACCTTCTATATCTGAGTAGATATTTTTCAAGAGTTGTTGAAGAGCAGCTGAAAAAAAAATTCATTGCCCTGTATCTAGGCTATTGATGAGCTTCCCTGAGCTTAGGTAAGTTGATCTTCAAATAAGAGATATACACTTTAAGAATCCTATGTCATATCTGCATCATGATGAGATAAAATAACATTTTAGCTAATTATTATCTTCATGATTAACACACAGAAGAAAAGTTAAAGGGCTACCATATAGGGTGACATTTTCCAAATTAATTTGGCCTCAGGATATTTCTGTCAGCTTTAAATATATTGGCAGAAGAATTCATAGATGCTACTCCGGGAAATCTGCAGAGAGGGAATTCTCTGAGTTTAGGGAAATTTGGAGATAAGGGAAAAGTAATATGTTTCACAATGAAACATTGCCATATGTAAAGAAGTGTAGTTTAGTGGCCAAGATACTGGATTTGAAGTCACAATGACTTGGGTTCATATTCTGCCTCAGATATTTACTAGCTGTGAAACCCTGGCCAAATCACTTAACCTGTGTCTCATTTTCCATATCTGTAAGATGAGTAGGTTGAACTTGATGATTTTTAAGGTCCCTTCTTGCTCTAAGTCTTTGATCCTATGATGTATTTTAATACATAAATAATTTCATAATTAATATTCCAGAGGGGACAATATCATTAGAATCACCATTTTCTCCAAGAAACACTATTCACATTTTAAGTAACATCAGGATTCTGCAGGACAGTTTGAGAAATGTTATTATGGGTATATTATAAAAGACTGTGGCTTCAAGGAGAATAAAAAAGAAATTATCTTTTAAAAGTTGCCTTTTTCCCTACAGAAGTGTTGCTACTAATAAACAAACAACAACAACAAAAATAATGTGGAAAGCCAATGCAGGATATATTGGCTATTATACATAAAATTGTTTCTCAATAGTTTCTCTGCCAATTTTTCTGTGAGGCATGCCAGAATCTTTAATATATTCTTCTCACTTTGTCTAAGCTAGTCATGTGTGGCCACCGAGATGAAGTCTTCTAAAACTAGAATCACAAATAATTCCTCTGTCTGGAACCTAAACTTTCCAGGCAAGTATTTCCCTTCTTGCTTGAAGGGTGATACATTAGACCTTGTGGAGTGATACACAACTCAATCTTCATCTGAAATACTAGGTTAACATGCCTAAAGCCTCATTTCCTCATAAGGTAAGGGGGCACACCCATCATATCAGATAGACATTAGTCTTGTAATAAAATAAGTTAAATCAAAGGTTCAGTTAAGCTATAATGTATAACTATATCTATGTATAATGTATGTGTAGTCCTATTTACAAACATGACAGCATCTCTTTTTTTTTCATGCTGCCCTACTTTCTTTATGCCAACATCCTGACAAAGAATATATTTTATTTAGCTCACAGGAAAAAACTGAAGCTTTCAATGAAGAAAGAGAAAATGAATCATACTTGAAAATTCCAAAGATCCAATGGTAGCCTAAACTTGTGGATGGACAAGGTCAAGTATAAATTGGGTTGAAAATATGGAATTAGGAAAAAGTAGAATTCTTTTGTAAGGTTCATTCATTTGACAAGAATTTATTAAGGTCCTATTATAAACAAGGCACTGTGCTAAATGCTGAGGGTATGTAGGGAAAATATACAACCAGGGCAGCTAGGTGGCGAACTGGTGGGCCCTGAAGTCAGGAGGAACTGAGTTCAAATCCAGCCTCAGACCAAACACTTGACACTTACTAGCTATGTGACCCTGGGCAAGTCACTTAACCCCAATTGCCAAGAAAGAAAGAAAGAAAGAAAGAAAGAAAGAAAGAAAGAAAGAAAGAAAGAAAGAAAGAAAGAAAGAAAGAAAGAAAGAAAGAAAGAAAGAAAGAAAGAAAAAGGAAAGAAAGAAAGAAGGAAAGAAAGAAAGAAGGAAAGAAAGAAAGAAGGAAAGAAAGAAAGAAGGAAAGAAAGAAAGAAAGAAAGAAAAAGAAAGAAGGAAAGAAAGAAAGAAGGAAAGAAAGAAAGAAAGAAAGAAAGAAAGAAAGAAAGAAAGAAAGAAAGAAAGAAAGAAAGAAAGAAAGAAAGAAAGAAAGAAGGAAAGAAAGAAAGAAAGAAAGAAAATGTACAACTAGCTGTTCACAAAATATATACCAAGTTTTCCTGTGTATTTCTGGCTGACCACATGCGTGTAACAGCACTGGAAAGTGTGTACTCTGAGATAACGAACCAGTTCCCTTTTTATTGGCCACTGATCAGGAATACCTATTGACTCAGTAGACCTTCAAAAATGAAGACTCTCCACTTCTGTGGCTGTTCTCTTACTTTGACCTTCCAGGTATTATCATGTAAGTCTGGAATTCCAAATAAGGAGGGTCAGGTAAAGGGCAACTATACTTTTTCCCCACACCAGGTGTGAGACAGCTATGAGCACTTGGCAGCTAACACCCTTGGGCCACCCAGGTGAGCCTGATTCTAGGTTGGGGGCTGAGTTTTTCTGTATTTGGTCTTTCACCAATCTTAGCGAACAAGCAAAGATCTTTAGATGTACATGATCTGTCTTGGAGTCTGCCTTGTGAGTTCCAGAGGCATAGAGGTCCTAAGTCCTTTGGTCAAAGCTAACTGGCAGCATGGGATGGAGTCCCTGGCAACTACTCCATTGCTTATTGGAAATGATAGCAAATAACAAGACTATGGACTGTGTTGAAATTGTATCTTGTTATGGTCCCCATGACCATCCCATCATTTAGTATAGCAAGTATATAAGTAGCCAGTGTAAGGTAAAAATGAATAGAAAGTAGAGAGTATAAGGAGGAACAAAGAAGCCATTTGCCAAAACTGCCTCCTAAATTAATTGAGGCCACATTTAGAGTCTATGTGCTAAATTAAGGGAAGTCAGCTAGGCCCCAATAAATGATCCCTGGCCTACTGTAGCAGCTAAGCACCAGATACGTGCAATAAAAAACAGAAAATATTATACTAATAAGGCAACCCTAAGGTGGTGCCAACATAACTCCTGAAGCAACTCTAAGGTTGCACTGATAACCCTAAGGTGACACCCATAAGTTAATGACACAACCCTAAAGTAGTGTGGATAAGACTTAGTACCTCCCACCCCTAACCCCTCACCCCATCACTAGAACCTTTTAAGAATGGAGCCCAAAAATCCTACCTTTCAAGCACTTCTCTAACTGTTACACTTGGTTGTTTTGATGTTGTCTCCTCTATTAGACAATGAGCTCTCAGGTAGGATTTTTTGTATGCCCAGCACTTAACACAGTGCCAGACACATAGTAAGCACTTAATAAACATTCATTCACACCTAAGTTAGAAGTAATTTTCCCCAAGGGACTGGGGTACAGGTCATGATGAGCCAAACATATGTTTTTCTATTCCCTAGACATACGTAAGGCAGTGCAGGAAGTTGCAGCATGAAGACAAAAGCAGACAAAGGGAACTCACCAAAATTTATACTTGTGGGGCATAAGGAAACAATGGGGAGAGAATGAAAGAGGATAGAGGGAGGTAGAAAAAGAGAGGAAGAAAGAAAGCCATTTAAAAATAGTTTAAATATGATAAAGCAAAAGGGAACTAGGGATGAAGTTGGAATATCAGGGCATAGGGAGAGAGCATCAACAGAGAACTGCTTCACCACTACACAAGTGAAGAAATGCTACAAAGAAATCCTTCTATCTATAAATGGTTAGAACCATGAACTAATTCCTTTAATTGAGACATAAGAGAAGTAGGAGCCATCTGCTTATTACACAGAAGTTGTTGCATAAGTGCTATGTCAGCTTTTGTGTGTTTCTTTAGAAATAACCAGAAATGGAAAGAAATAAGAATGTAACAATGAACCTTCTGAAGCCATACTCTGATGATTGGTCAGGGACGTGGAGGTTCTCTAAGACTATATGCCAGGCACTGTGCTAGTCATTAGGTATAAAAATACAAAGAATGGAACAATCCCTACATTCAAGGAATTTACATTATAACAAGGGAGACAAGTACATATGTGTGTGTATCTGTGTCTATAGATGTATATATCTGCATATGTATGTATATATATATATATATATATATATATATATATATATATATATGGATAGTAAACACAAACATTTTTGGAGGGATAAGAAAAGACTTCATATAGAAAGCTGTGCTTGAGCTGTGTCTTGAAGGAAGAGAGAGAGTTTATGAGGCACAATATGAGGTCTAACATGTCCAGCCAGTCTAGAAAGGTTTTGAGTACAAGGTGTTTATCTGCCAATGACCAGTCTATGTGTTCATAAAGGCTTATTCACAAAAGAGGAATGTATTTTTTTTTGCTGCAATAATTTGTGAAGGCTGTCTATTAAGAAGTGCCAGATTATAGTCTGCATTCATAGAGTAAATCAGCCAATCTGGCAACAAGTACTTATTAAGTGCTTATCATGTGCCAGGCACTGTGTTAAGAGATGGCAGTACAATAAAGGCAAAAATAGGTCCTGCCTTCAAGGAGTTCACACTGCCGTTGTAGAGGTAATAAATGGGTACATATAAAATTCAAACATAATAGATGGAAGACTCTAATAGCTAGTGGGGGGAGGGGCACTAGAGAAGTCTTATTGTAAAATGTGAGATTTGAGATGAGTCTTGAAGAAAGCCAGGAATGCTAGTAGGCAGAAGTGAAAAGGGAGAGTATTTCAGCCATAGAGAACAGTCAATGAAACATCTCAAAGTTGGGAGATGCAGTACTATGTGAAGAAAGTCAAGGAATTCAATGTTGTTGGATCGTAAAGTACCTATAGGGGAGTAAAGTGTAAGACCATAGAAAGATGGGAAGGGGCAAGGTTGTAAAGGGATTTAAATACCAATGGATTTTATATTTGATCCTACAAGTAATAGGCAGCCAGGGGAGTTTATTTAGTTGAGTAGGGAAAGAGGTTAGGGAGGTTACATGGTCAGATGTTTAGGAAAATCACTAATAAAAAGAAAAAGAAAAAAGCATTAGTGAGCAAAAGTTAAATTGGTTTCCATCCATGAAAATCATGCTGCAGAGTATTGTAAAGGGAGTGGGGAAAGAGTTCTGGACTTAGAACACTCTGGATTCAAGTACAAACTCAGTCACTTAACTACCTGTGTGAGCCTGCACAAGTCACTTAATCTATCAGAGATTCGTTTTCCTCCTTTGTACAAATGAGTGAGCAGGACTAGAGATCTAAGAGCTCAGAGAGAGACTAAGGTCTCTTCCAGCTCTGACAGTCTGCTATTCTTTTTTTTCCCCAAATCATTTGTTTACATGTTGGTTACATCTTGGCCTTCCTCAGCTACCACCATTCTTCCACAGCCTGAGAAGCTGACCTGTCTAGTCCCGACCTAGTTCAGCACCTGTCAACAAAGGATGTGTTCCAGGTATCAAATGCTCCCAGTCATCTAGTAGTGTGGTGGAAAAAAATGCTGGCTGGGTGGTCAGAAGGCCTGGATATGAATCTTGCCCATGATGCTAACTCTCTGTATAAGACTGGGCAAGTCCCTAGGCTTCAGTTGCCTTATCTGTGAAATAAGCAGGTTGAACAAGATGGCCTCTGACATCATTTCTATACCTACAGTCACATGAAGCTGAAGCCACTGCCATGGGTCCCAAGGTGGACTTCATATTTATTGTTACTTGTTTCTCGGTGTTCTGCATGTGCAGCTCCCAAGCTGTGTCCCTTAGTGGAGTATCAACTATTTAGAGTTCACTTAAAATTATTCTTCCCTTATCATTTGGGAAAATGCATTGTTCATTTAAGATGTTTTATTTCTTCTAATGATTGTTATCAAATGGGATAATACTAGGAAAGCATTTAGATGGTCACCTGGCACATGGTGGGTACTTAATACATGCTTGGCTCCTACCCCTTTCCCCTTATTAGTTTCTCAAATTCATATTCTTTTCTTTTATAATTTAGTTTTCTTTTTAGCCTAGCATATATCTTTGCATATAATAGGCATCTAATAAATACTTAAGACCTAAAATAATGTTCAAATATATGATTCAATATAAACTACTGTTTCATTTTATCATGTTAACTTTTTTCTGTTTTTCAAAATAGAACTTTCAAGTGTTACAGTTTGATTTTGTTTGTTTTTAATGTTGTTACCTTAGGCAAATCATTTATCAGGTAGGCTGCATGGCCTGTAATTCCCTTCTGGCTCTAGATCTGGTTCCCTATATTCTAACAAACCTGAACCTAATGCTACTCCTATAGGCCCAAAGCCAGACTTGCCATTTATTTGTTCTCAATGATAAACCATTTCCAGTTCTATATCTATGGTACTATGTTTTTCAATATGATGACACAGCTGGGGGTAGGGGGAGGTTAGAGGAAATTAAGCATTACAAATTCTGAGGAAAAGTATCCAAATGCTTAATGCTTAAAAACCACATCTTGATCAAGCACTGCCTACCGAGTTCCTATTCTTGACATCCCTATGATCCTCTCTCACTGAAAATCTCACTGTGGCAAGGGATGTGTTAGCAGGCATTTCTGATTATTTTTCTCAATTTCTGAACCCCAGAGAATCCTGGGGAAAACCATTCTTGAGGTAGGCCTTTCATTTTGTAACTCCTATCAGAGTAAAGTCTGTTTCCTCCTTCAGGCTTTTTATTTTAACTTAACCAAGCCTAGCTTAGGTATGACCTATAATGCAGACTAATTTACCTTTCCTGAGGGGGAAAGTTAGATCTGTGGGTCAAGCACTCTGAGACCTCATGGAATCACCCATAATATTAATTTGCAATTGTGTAGTGTGGTACATTCCATGCCCAGAATTTAAAGTACTCATTAATTCTCATGACCCTTCTGGCAGATAGGGATGCACCAGGTGTTAATTATAGTAATTTTACAGAAATACAGGGAATGGAAAGATACATCCTAGGCCACAAAAAAGCATATGACTTGAACCTCAATGCCTCTGACTCATGAACCCTCTCTATATCAGTGCTTTCCAATTTTATTTTTTCCATGAAAATTTATGAGTGTGTCTAGACATCCCAGTGGAAAGGCAGGAAAGTCTCAAGGAGTGATCTTAAGGGCATACTATTAGTTGAGTATGAGCAATGTTTATTTAGAGATAAACAAGAAAAAAGACAGGACTGGTCAATGAAGTCTTCACAGTGAATTGGCATTATAATGCATCACTTTGGAAGGACTTGTCTATACAATGCAAAGCAGTGGGTTAATCTGTTGAATTTAGTCAAATAATTAGTCAACTGGAAGAAAGACTTCATCTGAAGTGATTACTTGTTGACTGAAGTAAGCAGACGATTTGGTCAGAACAGTCATTTGGTAGCTCTGTGTAGATATAGCCTCAATCCAGTTTTTAATTGTTTAATTCTCTGGCCTATTTAAGCAAGCAGTATTTCCACCATGCCAAAATCTCCAACATTTATTCCTTGGAATATAAAACAGGTTTTCTAGACAATAGTGGGAATAAAAAAGATAGGCCATTATAATATCATCACTGGTCAAATGCACACACTCCATTTAGAGGGAAATGGCATTACTGTATATCACATTTCAGACTAAAGCATGCATCAGCCAAGTCAGAAGCACCTTCACCCAGACAAAGAGCAAGGAGAGAAGGGAGGAGAAGAGAGGTGAGGAAGGAATCTCAGTGCCAAATATAATGAAAAAGGGAATAACCTTACAGTTAAACAGTTTACTTTTCAAAGGCAACACAAGGGCAAAATGCTTTGTGCAAAGAGAAAATTACTTTCCAAAGTGTATGCATTCTACAAAGAGCCAAGTTAATTATTCAAAGCAGAGGGCCATGAATTCCCACAATTTAGTCATTCTATTCTGACACATTCAAGCCCAGTGAGCTGCTTCTTATCACTAAGACTTTGATAATTGGCTTAGACATATCAAATAAACTTTCTGGAGAATTCAGTAGTAAGCAGGTATGACATCCTAATAGGGGTTTTATTAGGCATTTCTCTGCACGGTAATGTATTAGCAATCACTGTGACATTTTCTGCTCTGAGGGGTTTTGGTCTTGCTCATTTTTTACACTTGCTAGGAAATAAATTTATTCACGGTAGAGATCTAATCCAATACACTACTCTGTTTACCCTGGTTTCTAAAGTAGCAGGCCTCACAAAATTAATGAAAAGTGACATATACATCATAGAAGAAAATGCAGTGTCTTCAGCCAGGCATAACTGAATAGCAAGAATCCCTTCTGATAGTACAAACTGTGGGAATTCAGTCAATTCAGTCCCCCTCCCCATGTCAAACCAGACAAAGTACAATAGAATGAAACAATTTTGCCTACCATTTCATCTTAAAAAAAAAAAAGGTGGGAGAAAGGAGAGAAAATGGAGCATTGCTGATCTGGCAGCCAATAGCATCCTTGGATTAAATTTCTTCACTTTAAAAGGTTTGTGACCAAAAAAAAAAAAATTAAAATACAAAAAGAATGGGAAAATCATTAGGAATATATTTTATATTATAGGTCTATATGTGTATGTCATATTGCATTCATATGCAACATGTGTAAACATATTGTGTGTGTATGCATGTATGCTATATATACATATATGTATATTTAATATGTATACAGTTTGCTCTGGTATCATTTACATTTATTTAAATTTTATAATACCATTACTTCATCCTTACTACCTAAAACTGTTATATCTTGGGTAGAGATTTATTGGGAATTGAAAAAGAATGAAATATTTTATAAGCTACCTATAATAAAGGAAGTGCTTTGTTTAGTGCGTTGGGAGGTTTTTTATTTGTTTTTTAATAGAGACTATGAGGCTCCTGTAACCGGTAATGGGACCCAGAATTGTTCCTCACTATTGCATTCACCTTATTCCAACCTGAATATATTGCAAATGAGATTATATATCAACACTTACTATCAAATGAACTTTGGTGAGAAAAGAGAATATAGTTGGGTAATAAAGTTGCAGTTTACTAAGCAGGAATTGGCCATTAACAACAGTCATTCATGGAGCAACTCTAGGTTAATGCCTGATATTCAACCCTAATTTCTCATCATCTGTGTCAGTGGAAAAGAGTTGTGGTTGTCAGAATCCTCCTTCTAAAGGACGGAAGGTTTGGAGGAGAAGAGTGGAGGCAACCAGAAATATCAAACCAGAGAGATCAAGAGAATAGAAATCAAAACATGAATCAAATCTGAACAAAATTGAAAGTGCTATAGAGAGAAGCAGTCATACCAGAACAGGAAAAGAAAAACAAACCAAGATAGGGAACCAGAAGTTTGAAGCAAGTTAAGTCCTATTTGTGACATCATTTTCACAGAGATTTGGGGTCTATTGGCCTTGCTTGCCTTTGGGAGGAGGAAGGAACAAGTATTTACAAAGCACCTACTATGTGCCCATCACTACACTTAAATGCTTTACAAATATTCTCTCACCTGGTCTTATAAAAACCCTGGAAAGAAGTCACATTATTAACCCCATTTTACAGAAATGGAGCCAGAAGGAGGGTTAGTGACTTGCCCAGAATATCTAGAAAGTGTCTGAAGCTGAATTTGAACTCAGATCTTCCTAACTCCAGGCCCAGAGTACTATTCTCTGTACCATCTCACTGCAGCTACAATCACAGGATCAGTGGTAAAGAGAAACACACAGGAAATTCAGATATCTTTTATTAAGGAATGATTTCTTACTTTCTCCCTTTTCTCTTTCCCTTCCTATGTAGTCAGGCAGAATTGCTAATGAATAGGAAGAAAATGACAGAAAGAAAGACAGCAGGAAGGAGAAACAAGAGTCAAGGAAAATCCATGGACTTACTGCTCAAGAGACAATTGACTTTCCTGGATGTCTTAGTCATCCACTATCCAACAACCAGAGCTAACATTATGCTACATAGGTGATCACTTGCTAAGGGGCTTTAGGGACACAGGAAAGAGTTGACATCCAAAAAGCTATCTTTCCTTCCCACTGGATAACATCTGAAATTCCACTGTACTATAGCTTAAGGCTTTGATTCCAGTCAAATGCATTTGACCTCTAAGATTGGTAACTAAATTGTTTTCAGTCATTTGGAAATTCATGAAAGTAGGTTTTGATGTGTATGAGGGGTGGGGGTGGGGTTAGGGGGAGGGGCTTAGGAATGCATGAAAGCCCAGAGCACCTTACAGAAGGTGGATAAAGCCAATATCAATAAGATTCCTTTCCATCTCAGCCACACAAATGGAAGGTCACACACTACATTTTGCCATTAACATGTGGTCCACTTCCTTAATTAGAAACCCTGAAATTTCCTTATCTGTCTATAACCTCCTCTCATTCCACATCTTCCTAGATGTCACAGAATGTAGAGACTATAGCTATCAAATTTAATTTTTCCTATTGGACAATTTTGTCTGGCTGTGCCAATAGCAAGGAGAAAGAAGGAAAGAAGGAAGCAAGGATGGAGGGAGGGAGGGAAAGAAAGCAGGATGGAGAAAGGAAGGAAAAAAAGAAGGAAGCAAGCAAGGAAGAAAGGAAGGAAACAAGCATTTATTAAGCTACTACTATGTGCCAGGTTCTCTAAAAGTATTATTTCATTTGATCCTCCTAACAACCTTGGGTAGTAGGTGTTATTATTATCCCATTTGATAGTTAATGAAACTGAGCCAGAGGTTAAGTGACTTGCCCAGACACACACAACCAGTAAATAACAGATGTTGAATTTGAATTCAGACCTTCCTGACTCTGGGCCTACCACTGTATCACCTAGCTCCCTCTGGGGCAGCAACCACAGACAAATCCAATAGCCTCTGGGGAACATTTACTGACTATAAGTCTGTACACTACATGTTCAGGACTGTACTGTTAATCCATAGTTTCTCATGGATCATTACCACTGCCAGAGAATCTACTTGATCTCCTTAATAAGAAAATTTAATCGTGTGTTAAAACCATCTAGGCAAAACATGAATTGTATTTTTATCTATACGTTGCACACCCTTAGTTCCTCATTTCACTGGCACAACTAGGTGGTATAATGGGTAAAGTGCTGGACTTAGGGTCAGAAAGACCTCAGTTCAAATCCTGTCTCAGATACTTAACAAGTTATTGTGACACTGGCCAAGTCATTTAATGTCTCTTAGCCTCAATTTCCTCAACTGTAAAGTTGTTGTGAGGATCAAATGAGATGACACATGGAAGATGTTTCACAAACGTTCAAGCATCATAAAGATGCTAACTATTATTACCATTTATTGTTGTTCATGTCCAACTCTTTGTGACCCCATGGACCATAGCACTCCAGGCCCTTCTATCCTCCAGCTTCTCCTGAAATCTGTCTAAGCTCAAGTTCGTTGCCTCCATGAAACTATCCATCTCATCCTCTGCTGTCCCCTTCTTCTTTTGTCTTCAGTCTTTCCCAACATCAAGGTCTTTTCCAATGAGTACTGTCCTCGAATTATGCCGCCAAAGTATTTAAGCTTCCGCTTCAGTATTTGTCCTTCCAATGAGTAGTCTGAATTAATTTCTTTGCTGTCCAAGGGACACTCAAAATTTTCGCTGACACCACAATTCAAAAGCATTGATTCTTCAGTGCTCAGCTTTCCATATAGTACAACTCTCACAGCCATATATTAATTACTGCTGGAAAAAGTGTAGCTTTGACTATACAGACCCTTGTTGGAAAAAGTGGTATCTCTGCTTTTTAGTATGCTGTCCAGATTTGCCATAGCTTTCTTTCCAAGGAGGAAGTGTCTTTTAATTTCAATATGACATGTCCCGAGCTCTAAGTGCAAATTCAATTCAAGCTGAAGGAGTTTGTGATTTAAGCCTCCTCTTATGATCTATTTTAGGATTTTTATAATTTTTTTCCAGATCAGAATATTGATAACTGTTCAAAAGTAAGAATTACACAAATTAGTAATAACAACAACTCTGATTTGCATAGCACTTTGTGACTTCTAAATCACTGTCCTCATAAGAACCCTACAAAAATATATGGGGAAGGGAGGGAAGATATGACAACCTTAAAAAAAAAAAAAACACAGTCTCTTTCAAATCAATGAGGTATCAGAATGGTATTTTAAGGATTTTAACATTTAGTTGACTAAGTACTTAACTTGGTGATATTGACTACTTTAAGGGAAAGAAAAGATCAATGTGATCTAGAGTAGTCATGAAGGTAGAGTCTCTGTGGAAGAGGTAGACTATATACTAATATTATTGTTCCCAATTGAAGAAACTGAGACTCAGAAAATTGTGACCTACCCCAAACCACAAAGTTAATATGTTCTCCAGGGTAGTACTCAGGTCTTCAGACTCTAAATCCACTGCAAATAAGTCTGCAGTACAAGCAAAATAGCAATGAAATCTAAAATGTTCCACAGTAATATGTTATTTATTATACATAGATGAAATGCAAGTAATATACTTACAGGATGCTACATCTGTCCCTTACTTCACATGACTTCTTTTATACACAAATCCACACTTCATTGGATTCACTGGAAATTTTGTTTTTGACTCCTACAAATTTAGAAACCATAGGATATGACGCACAGGTGCACATTTTGAGCTGTATTATAAATAAAGTAACTCAACTCAAATAAGCAAACATTTACTAAAGGCACTGTGTTAACACCTGAAGTTGGTCTAAAATTTATATGACATAGTCATTACCCTCAGACTGCCATATTAGGGGGAATCTTACTTATTATTCATTACTTTCATGTTACTTGTGTTTTCCAGTGATTGTTTCTTAATTCCACAATTATATTTTGAGTTCCTTGAGGACAACAGACTGAATCTTATCATTTTTTATATCACCTTATGTGCCCTGCACACATAGTAAATATTCAAATAGTTATTATTTGATTTTAATAATAAAAATTTGATGTCATTTTTTTCTCATAGTATAAAAATTACTTTTAAAAGCTTCATTTTATGGCTTTTCTTCTGAAACCAAGAAGTAATCAAATTTCAGATAACAACCGTTCTAGATGAATTTTTGGCCAAATTCAAACACAATAAAAATTTGAATAAACTTGAATAAATTGGATAAATAGCAAAATGTCAGCATTTTTATCCCACCAAGTGACCAATCTTCCATTTATTTCCTGAACCAAGAATGGAAAACATAAATCAAATTCTTAAAGAAAATTTATTCCCTGATAGCTCATTGCTATCCATAGCCCAGTGAAGCATTTCTAACCTCTAAAGGAATGCTGCTACTCCTTATTATAAATGAGTCTAACTCTGTTCATCACCTTCTTATCCCAGCAGCTCATTCTCACCCCCAACTGTGGACAAACAATATATGACACTGGTTACCTTGATCAAGGCTAGCCCTCCATGTATGCAGAACAGACAATTTCTTTTGTCATATGATATGAAGGGTACAAAATGGGCCATCCCTTCCCTCTTCCCCAAAAAAATCTCCCAAGGTGGCATACCACAGCATCCATCATCTTCAGTGTTTGTCACTGATTTGAATTGAAGTACTACATTTCTGGAAAGCCATTGTTGTCGTTCAGTCATTCAGTTGTGTCAGGGTTTTCTTGGCAAAGATACTGCAGTAGTTTGCATTTCCTTCTCTAGTGCAGGGCTTCTTAAGCTGTGGGTAGAGACCCCATATGGGCTCAAGACCCATAGTGGATTAAGGCAATCAGTGGATAAGTGACTCACTCAGGGTCATGCAGTTAGGAAGTATCTGAAATCTGATTTGAAATCAGACTTTTCTGACTTCAGGCCCAGTTCTTTATTCACTGGACCACCTAGCTGCCTCCTGCCATTGTTAAGTTTTAAACAAATTATATGTGCAACTGCCTCATTTTTTCTTTTCTTTTTTTTGGGGGGGGGTGAGGCAATCAGAGTTAAGTGAGTTGCCCAAGATCACACAGCTAGTAAGTGTCAAGTGTCTGAGGTTTGATTTGATCTCAGGTCCTCCTGACTCCACTGTGCCATGTAGCTACCCCTTAAATAGATTATATGGAAGATAAGAAAATGAGGTTCCCATCTTGTTCCTTCCCCACCCTTATTTCAAAATCTAATATGTCTCTCCAGTCCATGCTTTTCCTTAACTTTTAGTCAATATCACCACGTGCTATACTTTGCTTTTATCTTGTTGAAATCCTCAACAAAGTCCTACTCTGATGTTTCACTTATTTGAAGGAGATCCTGGGCTTTTTAAGATTGTGTCTTTTTTAGATCTTCCCCTCTCCCCAATTGCTGACCACATTTTTTACAACCAGAGTTATGATTCCAGCCATGTAGGAAACTGATGATATAGAAATTCTCTCTAGAAGATGCAGATCCATATCTGTTCCATAATTTACAGTATTAAGGAATTGCCTGGAGGAAATGATTTGCCCAGGGTCACATCACCACAGGTATTAGGGGGAACTTGAATGTAGCCCTTCCTGACCATAGGAATGGCTCTCTAGCCTCTATACTAGAACTGCCTCTCATAAACAACAGACATTTAATAAAGACGTGTTGGCAAATTGTAATTTAAATGGAAACAACAAAGTTTCTTTCCTACACTCCCCCACCTCCCTAAATTGCCACCAACCCTGAATAGAGCACTCATCTTTTCTGACAAACTCTAGAAGCCTTTTTGCTAAGTAATAATGAATGAGTCTTCTTTACATAGATTAACTTCATACCCTCTTTTTGCAGAAAATATTCTAGTGTCAAAAAGACAGCTGTAGATTCCTAACCCTACCCATAACTTTTAAAATAATCTTAGTGACTCAACTGCACTGCAGCTTATTAATCTGTAAATTGAGACGCAGTGCTCCCAGGACATATATTTGTTTGTGAAGGACTTTAAAGGTTTTGGGTGAAAGACACTATAAGTGCAAATTAATCTCATAATTTTCTCTGACCTGGATGGAATGGACTCACCGAAGTGTGAGAAATAATTCAGCTAATCTCCTGAGGATGAAGATGTTGCTAATGAGGTCTGATTGTGCAGAGCTATAATGGCAATTCTTAATAATACCCACATTCAAGGTGATTTATCCATCTCAACACTAACTCATTTCAATTAGGAATTTAGATTAATTGCCCACCATGATTCTAGAGAAGGAGAATCAATGCTCTGTCAAATAAAATAAGTTTTAAAAATTTTAAACAGTTATTTGTTTAAAGCTGTAATAATAATGATTGACATTTATATAACCCTTTTGCATTACAAATCACTTTACATATAGCTTGCTAGAGCAAGAAATGGTGTTAGGGGCCATCTAGTTCAACTTCTTCATTTTACAAATGAGAAAATTGAGTACCCGAGAGGTTATATGACTCGGAATCACCGAATCATAGAACTTCTGAGCTGAAAGGTCATATAACCTAACCCACATCTGCATAGAAACCTCTTCTACAATATCCACTTTAAGATCACCAATGAATGGGAAAAGTACTACCTCTCAAGTCTGCCCATTCCACATTTAAACTATATTAGGGGATCTTTCTTATTATTCAATATTTTCATGTTGCTTTTCTTTTTCTGCAATTGTGTCTTAACTCCATAAATACATTATGTGTTTCTTAATGGCCAACTCTAATTATTAAGAAATTTTTGCTCACATGAAGCCTAAATCCGCCTTTCTGCATTTTTTACCCATAATTCCTAATGCTATCCATCAGGACTAAGAAAATACATCTAACCCCTCTTCTGTATGATGTCACTCTAAATATTTGAAGATAGCCATCCCGCCCCACCAACCCTCAACACCTTCTCTTTTCCAGGATCAACAATGTCTTTTTTTCTAGCACTTTCAACCATTCTTCTTAGAGCAAGGGCTTCAGTCTTCTCATCATTCTAAGGTCATCCACTAGACGTGCTCCAACTTGTCAATGCCCTTACTATTTATATTGCATCTGAAAATGAACGTAATACTCCAGATACAATCCTACCAGGGGAGAAGACAATGGGACACTCACTCCCCCACTCTTGACAGCCTGCCTTTTAATACAACCTAAATTTATGTTACTTTTTTTGGCTACTTCATTGTACTGTAGACTCATATTGAGTTTTTAGGCCACTGAAACCTTCAGATCTTTTTCACATGAACTGCTGTCTAGCCGCTTCTTTTTTCATCTTGTATTTGTGCATTTGACTGACTGCCAAGAGACAGGAGACAGAAGGAAATATCTGAACAGGTGTTGATAGATTAACCTATGTTCATTCCATTGTGAAGCTGATCAATCTCAGAGGAAACGAGACTTTAAGAGCCAAGTGAGAATCATTCCTCAGAGCAATGTTCTAGAATTCCCGCATAGCTTTCTTCATATTATTTCTACTTCTTCCTTGTTCAGCCATGTTTAAAATGTGCCTAGTAATAGGTCCAAAGGATTGGTAAAATATTTTCAAGCATTAATGAAGGAATATGAAAGAGTGAACTATGGGGATGTACTGAGAAGAGGTACTTCCAAATTAGGGAGGGAGGAGGAGTACACTCATGTTTATAATACAACAAAGCCTTTTTTAATAGCTCCTTTACTTTATATGGTTATAAAGTAAATTTTCTGCAAAATTAACAAGTTTTTCACAGCATCTATCCAAAATTTGGAGATGTGTACTGAAGGAAAAAATGCCCAATAATCTAAGATTAAATTTTGCAGTGAGAGAGGGAAGACAAGACAAGGCTTAACTTCAAGATATGTTGGACATTGTGGGACTCCAGGCAGTCAGGTGGGCAAAATGCATTAATTAAGTATCCACTATGTGCCGGGCTCTGTGCTACATGCTGGGAATACAGAGAAAGGCAAAAAGAATCCTACCCTATTCTGAAGGATCTCACAGTATAATAGTAGGGACAACATGCAAACAACTATGTACAAATGAGCTATACACAGGTTAATTTGTAAATAATCAACAGAAGGAAGATACTATCATGAAAAGCTTCTTGTAGAAGGTGGGACTTTAGCTGGGACTCACAAGAAGACAGGGACACCCAGCACTGTTATATTAAACTATTTTTCCACCTGTGTATTTGTTATTCTGGAATTTCTACTGACAACTGAAACCTCTGATGTCCCCCTGGACCATAAGAACTTCTACTATACTTAAGAAACTTGATTTTTAATTCTCAGACTTTTGCTCTTTTCTTCCTGTTATCTGGCACTTGCTAGTTTATAATAAATCTGTGATGCAATATTACACTTTACTAAGAGCTGGTGGAGTCTCACACATAATTGTAATTTAAGGCTTAAGATTCTGTTTAAAAAAATTTCTTTGTTCTCCATTTTATCACCTTTCTGTAGTTGAAGTTCCAAATTGACTCAAACTAGATTGCTAGGTACCACGATGGATAGAGTGCTGGACTTGGAGTCAATCAAGAAGATCTGAGTTCAATCTAGTCTCAAGCACTTACTCCATATGTGACATTGTGCAAGTCACTTGACCTTCTTCAGCCTTGGTTTCCCCATCCGTGAAATAAAGATAATAATAACACCCACTATACAAGGTTGTTGTGAGCATAAAATAACATGTAAAAGCACCTTGTAAACTTTAAAGCGATATATAAATGCTAGTTATTGTTATTATTTGTTTTTAGCTAGAATAAGAGATACCAAATTGTATTGTATCATCTTTTTCTCCTCTTCCAATTTTCCCCTTTCCAAATAAATAATCTTAAGGTCAGTCTTCCATCCTCATTAAATGCGTGTTTACCAAACCAATGGGAAGAAATGGAATTTAGTGAAGACTGTCTGGCTCCTATGACTTATACTTACAGACACTTCTAACACGAACATAACATAGATAATTACTGAGAAAGAAGGGAAGCATTCAGAAAGTTGTTGTAAAAGTCATAGTTTGTGGCACCTATTTATCACTCTCCAGGCCTTTCATTGATCTCCTAATCTAGGACTTGGGTCAGCCACAGCATTCCACAACATTGCATCATCCCTAGGTCACCTTCAATGTAGGGGAACACAAAGATTGTAGCCTTCTGGGGAAAGCAACTAAGGAATGCCAGACGTTGAGGGAACACAGAGCAAGCTACTAAGGAATGCCAGAGGAGGGATAAGACAGTCTCTCACATCGAGATCCAAACTAACTCTGAAAGCAAGACAATTAGCTGTGCAAGCAAAGTATATGGGACTATCTTGTCCACACTGACCCAGAGGTCTTCTGACTGCTTTATCTCATATCTCTAGGCAGCCACAGAGTAAGATGGAGGGCTATTAATGCTTGAAGTTGCTGCCTGCTCTCTCACCTCTCAGCACAGCTGCCCTACCTTCCTCAGTGTTTTGAGACCCTATCATTTTAATTCACACCTTGAAAGGTAAATTAGCAGCAACCTACATGTATTCCCAGTTTGTCTCCAATAAACTAGAAGTCTATGCACTTGGTTATTCAATGGAAAGGAATGGAAAGCAACTAAAAGTTCAAATTTTTATGCAATATCATAATTTGGCATTTGTAGCAACTAAAGAGTACATATGCTCTTTCACCTAGTTGATCCTCATACCAGCATGAAGTAGAAACATTTGCTTCAGTGGTTTCACTAGTACAAGTTTGATAAGCCTGGTTAATTCTGGCTCTCTGAATCACAAATCTGATTCTCATAGCTGGATGAATGAGTCACCTTATCAACAGGAGAGTATCTCATTTTTAGCAATAAAAGGAAGAAAATGTGACTTTTGTTTGTTTAAATCCCAGGAAATGGGCATAGATGTACATATAAAGGAATTGCTATATTCTCTGTTACATTCTATGCCAGAAGGCCAGCCTTGTGGATTCAATTTTTCAAAGGTATCTATGCTGCAAGCTAATTTATGAAAGCACATTCAGTTGATTGCAGGTTGGGTTTTGTTTGGCAGTAAAGTGCAGGAAGACAAATATCAAATCTCAGTGGCTGCACCTCCAGCTGTTTCACATAGAGAGATAAAAGATAATCCCTGACCACATAGCATTGCTTTCAAGATAAAAATCAACTCTCAAGTGCACTGTGTTGAATGGGAGAGACCAGACTTGCTCTAAAAGTTTCCAATCATTGGAGTTGAATAATATTTATTAGAAGAACTTGTGCCCTGTGTTGAAATTGGCAAGAGTGGTGCTTTTTAGCTCAGCATGATGCTAATATCTGTAATTAAGAAGAGCTTAAAGAGCATCTGCAAAGTGAGTACTTAGTTTGACAAATCTCTCTGCAAGTAAATTTACTGAGTTTGATTATTTGTTTCCATTATAAGACACTTTTTACAGGGGAAGGGAGGTTGGGGGGGCAGTGGAGATCACGTCATATTTTCCCTCTTCATGAAGCTTGGCAACTTCTAACTAATCAGTAACCAGCACTATCACCACCAGTGTCTCTTTTATACTTCAGAAAGTCAAACATCAGGGGAAATAATCACAAACTCATCTAGTTTCCTTTTCCTTCACCCTTTCCTTCAGTTCAAAGTTTCTAACTAGGACAAGTACCAGTGCTTGGTCCTTAAATAGTTGCTTTGACAGATCTGTAATCATAAGTATGAGTATTTACTGTATAACCTTTTTTTAGGATTCAAACTAAGGGTCCTAGAGGTCCGACTCAGGCTTAACTTTGTTGTTGTTGGTTGCAAACAGGACTTATAAAATATATTCCCTATGAAATATGCTACCCAAATGATCTGAAGAGATGTCCCAGACTCTAATATAGGTTTGAGAATTTGGGGAAGTTTTCACATTGTTTAAATCAATAGGCCTTCATTATGATACTTTGAATTAATTAAAGAAAAAGCTCATGGCCTAATTTGAGACATATAGGGTTGGGGCAGTGGCCATGAAAAATAAACCAGAATGATGGATTAGTGGAATAGACTCAGAATTAAATGACCATAGTAATCTAGTGTTTGATAAATCCAAAGACCCCAGCTTTTGGGACAAGAACTCAATATTTGACAAAAATTTCTGGGAAAACTGGAAAACAATATGGCAGAAACTAGATATAAACCAACATCTTATACCGTATACCAAGATAAGATCAAAATGATGATTTACACTTAAAGGGTGATACTATAAGCAAATTGGGAGATCAAGGAATAGTTTACCTCTCAGATCTATGGAGAAGGGAAGAATTTATGACCAAACAAGAGATAGAGAGCATTACTAGATGTAAAATGGACAGTTTTGATCATGTTAAATTAAAAAGGTTTTGCACAAATAAAACCAATGCAACCAAGATTAGAAGGAAAACAGGAAGCTGGGAAACAATTTTTATGGCAAGTACCTCTGACAAAGGCCTCATCTCTCAAATACATAGAAAAGTTATTCAAATTTATAAGAATACAAATCATTCACCAGTTGATAGATGGTCAAAGGATGTGAACAGGTAGTTTTCAGATGAGGAAATCAAAGCTATCCATAGTCATATAAAAATGTTCTAAATCAATATTGATTAGAGAAATGCAAATTTAAACAATTCTGAGGTACCACCTCATACTTATCATATTGGCTAATATAACAGGAAAGAAAAATGATAAATGTTGGAGGAGGTGTGGGAAAATTGGGACACTAATGCATTGTTGGTGGAGTTGTAAATTGATCTAACCACTCTGGAAAGCAATTTGGAAAGGGTGATGAAACTATGCATACCCTTTGATCCAATAATACCACTACTAGGTCTGTATCCCAAAAAGATCAAAGAAAAGGGAAAAAGACTTATTTGTGCAAAAATATTTATAACAGCCCTTTTTGTGGTAGCAAGGAATTAGAAATTGAGGGGATACCTACTAACTAAGGTATGGTTGAATAAGTTGTGGTATATGATTGTAATGGAATACTATTGCACTATAAGAAAGGATGAGCAAGATAGTATCAGAAAAACCTATGAAGACTTATATGAACTTATGCAAAGTGAACTGAGCAGAACCAGAACATCATACACAGCAACAGCAATATTGCTGCAATGTGATCAACTGTGGAAGATTTAGCTATTCTCAGCAATACAGTGATCCAAGACAACTCCAAAAGGATTCATGATGAAATATGCTATCCACCTCCAGAGGAAGAACTGATGGAGTTTGAATTGAGATTGAAGCATACTATTTTTCATTTTCCATGTTTTAATTCTTGTTTTCCCCCCCTTGGGTCTGTGTTTCTTTCACAATATGACTAATTGTAACACATTTCACATGATTGAACATGCATAACCTATATCAAATTGCTTACTGTCTCAGGGAAGGGGAAGGTGAGAGAGGGAAAGAAAAAATTTGGAGCTCAAAATTTTTTAAATAAATGTTAAAAATTGTCCATATGTGTAACTGGGGGAAAAATAACATATTAATTTAAAAACTATAACAAGGAAGGTTGTGAGAACCTTATAGAACAAGGAAATCCAGGCCACAGATGAATAAAGAAGGAAAGTCAGCTATAGTTAGGGTTAAGGTTAGAATTACTTGGATTTGGCACCCTCAGATTCTGCCAAGCTGTCATTACTATTCCTGGTCAATGTTTGGGATGCCTGATCCTTCATATCTTCTGTATCAGGGTAGATCACTGATGAAAGTAAGGACCATGAGTTCTATATGGAAGAGGAAGATTTTCATTTGGGTTTATCTAATTGGTTTCCCATCTCTGAAATCACAAGTAGGGAACCTCTGGGGATTGAAAAATGAGACCCTGGCTGTACTAGCATGAGGCATGGAAGTCATAGATTGTTAGAACTTGAGGATACCTTAGCAGCCCCCTTCCTTTATAGCTGAAGAAACTGAGGACAAGGGAAGTTTAGTAAATTGTCCAGGATCCCATAGTACCTTTGATGGTATTTGAATCTATTTTCCTGATTCCAATTCCAGTTTCCTTACCACTGCACTGCATTGCTTAGGCTCCATGAAAGGAGGGAACAAAGGAATGAAAGAAGACCAAGATAAAATGAATTTGAAGGATCAATAAGTTGTCTTGTTGAAACAATTTAAAGGATTTCCTTTTGAAAAATCTTTAACCTGACGTGAATCACGTAAAGCAATGAATAAGAGATAGCAGAAAATAATGGATAAAGAGCTTACTTTGATGTCAAATGGAGTCCAGGTCTTGCCTCAGATACTTACAGACTGTATCCTGAACAGACCACTTAAAATTTCACAGCCTGGGGTAATTCTCTAAGACTATATCTTACATATTATCAACATTGGGGGAGGGAGCTTCTGTACCTAGAAGCTCTTTCTCTCTCTCTTTGTCTCTCTCTCTCTGTCTCTCTCTCCCTTCCTCCCTCCCTCCCTCTCTCTCTTAAAAGTGAGTACAAGAATAACATGGAGTATTAAAGAAAGTCAGAGATTAATGGACAACAATTTTTGGATGAAGATAAATAAAATGAAGAGGGGAGATTGATGGTAGCTTATGTTGCTCTTTAGAACACATATCAAGAAGAGAAAAATCAGCTAACACGATAGATTGTAACCACCCAGCTGTCTGTCTCTAAAACTAACATTAGAGAGCACAAAAGCAAAGATATTCATTAATTAAGGTGAAGGTGACCATCCTGAAAGCTACAGCAGGGGTGGGGAACCTGTGGCATATGTGGCCCTTTAGGTCCTCAAGTGCAACCCTTTGACTGAATCCACACTTCACAGAACAAATCTCCTTAATAAAAGGATTCCCTCTGTAAAACTTGGCCTCAGTCAAAAAGCTGCACTCAAGGACCTAGAAGGCCACATGTGGCCTCAAGGCTATAGGTTCCCCACTGCTGAGCTACAGAAAGTTAACCATAGCTGGAGAAACTTGATAAGACAGTTAAAGGCACTTGATAATTGATTCAGTGACCCCATACTCCTATGAGAATGGCCAAAAATTAATAATTTTTAAAAATCTGAATGTTCATAATACCTTACAATGAAACATACGTTGAACACAAATTAAGCACAAATGAAAAAATACACTGCCTACTATGGTCTAAGAAAAGGTGCAAGGATTAGGAGATTGAATATTAACAGTAAAAATGCAGAATGTAAAACTAACAGGATAAGATAGTTTCATTGATTAAGAAGAGACAAGGGAAGGGAAATGTGATGGGCAAGAATAAATAACTGGAAATACAGGAGTATATCACAACAGAATAATAATAATAGTTTCCTAAGGTTAGATAATACATTACAGGTGCAAATCCTTTTATGTATTTATTTCATTCAAATAAATGTAGTCGATGTCCTTCCTGAAGTTTAGCACTCAAAACTGAACATAATGCCCCATATATGTTCTGATTAGAGCACTGTAAATGAACACCTTGCCTATCTTAACACAGCCTAAGGTCCCACCAATTCTTTGGCTGTCATATTGTTTACTAGTTCAATAGTTTTCTTAATTTCAATTTATTAATCTCTCCTTTGGCTTTCAGAATTTCTAATTTGATATTTAATTGGGGATTTTTAATTTGTTCTTTTACTAGCTTTTTTAGTTGCATGCCTAATTCATTGATCTCCTCTTTCTCTATTTTCTTCATGTATGCATTGAGAGATATAAAACTTCCCCTAAAAACCACTTTCACTGCACCCCATAAGTTTTAGTATGTTGTCTCATTATTGTCATTCTCTTGGATGACGTTACTGATCATTTCTATGATTTGTTGTTTGATCCACTCATTCTTCACAATTAGATTATTTAGTTTCTAATAAATTTTAATTAATTTATTATTTAATCAAATTAATCATTTGTCATTAATTATTTATTATATAATGCATGATGTTATTGATTATTCAATTAATAATTAATTTATAATAACTAATTTTTAGTCTATCTTTCCATGGCCCTTTATTACATGTAATTTTTATTGCATCATGATCTGTTTTTCTGCATTGAGGTTTTTATGCCCTAGTACATGGGCAATTTTTGTGTAGGTACAATATACCACTGAGAAAAAGGTATATTCCTTTCTATCCCCATTCAGTTTTCTCCAGAGGTCTATCATATCTAACCTCCTTCTTTCTTGTTTATTTTGTGGTTAGATTTATCTAGTTCTGAGAGGGGAAGGTTGAGGTCCACCACTAGTATAGTTTTGTTGTCTAATTCTTCTTATAATTCCCTTAACATCCCCTCTAAGAATTTGGATGCTATACCACTTGGTACATATATGTTTAGTAATGATATTACTTCATTGTCTATGGTACTTTTAGCAGGATGTAGTTTCCTTCCTTATCTCTTTTGATTAGATCTATTTTTGCTTTTGCTTTGTCTGAAATTGGGATTGCTACCCCTGCTTTTTTTACTTCAGCTGAAGTAAAATATATTCTGCTCCAGCCTTTTACCTTTACTCTGTGTATATCCCTCTGTTTCTGTTTCAAATGTGTTTCTTGCAAACAACATATTATAGGATTATGTTTCTTAATCCACTCTGATATCTGCTTCTGCTTTATAGGGGAGTTCATCTCATTCACATTCACAGTTATGATTACTATCTGTGCCTTTCTCTCCATCCTATTTTCCCCTTGTTTATACTTTTCTCTCTACTTTCTCCCTTTCCCTCTTCATTAGTTTTGCTTTTAACTACCACCTCCCTCAATCTATCCTCCATTCTATCAGCACCCTCCCTTTTCTTTTCTTTTTCCCTTATTACTTCTTCTCTCCCTTCTATCCACCTCCTCCCTTTTCTTTCCCCTTTCCCCTCCTACTTCCTATTCCTATGGGGTAAGTTAGATTTCTATACCTAACTATGTTTGGCTCTTTGAGTCAAATCTGATGAGAATAAGGTTCAAACAATGCTCATCTTCCTCCCTCTTTTACCTCTACTATAATAGGTCTTTGTGCCTCTTCATGTGATGTAATTTACCCTTTTCTTTCTCCTTTCCTCTTCTCCCAGTACAATCCCTTTTCACCACTTAATTAGATTTTTTTTATCATCACATCAAAGTCAAATTATACCTATGCCCTCTGTCTATGTGTACCCCTTCTAAATGCTGTAATAAAGATACAGTTCTCAAGAGTTACAGATATCATTTTCCCTTGTGGGGATGTAAACAGGTCGCCCTTATTGAATAATATGTTTTTGTTTTTGTTTTTCTTTCCTGTTTACCTTTTTATGCCTCTCTTGAGTCTTGTATTTGAAGATCAAATTTTCTGTTGAGCTCTGGTCTTTTCATCAGGAGGGTTTAGAAGTTTTCTATTTCATTGAATGTCCATCTCCTCCCCTGAAAGATTATGTTCAATTTTGATGTAATCCAAGCTTCTTTGCCTTATGGAATATCATATTCCACACACTATGTCTTTTAATGTAGAAGCTACAAGGTCCTCTGTAATTCTGACTTTGGTTCCATAATACTTAAATTGTATCTTTTTGGCTGCTTGCAGTGTTTTCTCCTTGACCTGGAATTTGGCTATATTCCTTGGTGTTTTCAATATGGGATCTCTTTCAGGAGGTGATTGGTGGATTCTTCCAATGACTCTTTTACTCTCTGGCTCTAGGACCTCAGGGTAACTTTCCTTGATGATTTCTCGAAAGATGCCGTCCAGGCTCTGTTTTTGATATAGCTCTCAGGTAGACTAATAATTCTTAAATTATCTCTCCTGGATCTATTTTCCAGGTAAGCTATTTTTTTTTAATGAGGTGTTTTATATTTTCTTCTATTTTTTTCATTCTTTTGATTTTGTTTGACTGATTCTTGATGTCTCATAAAGTCATTAGCTTCCACTTGCTCAGTACTAATTTTTAATGAATTGTTTCCTTCATTTAGCTTTTGTATCTTTTTTTTTCCATTTGGTCCATTTTACTTTTTAAGAAGTTCATCTCTTCAGTGAGTTTTTGTACCTCCTTTTACATTTGGTCAATTCTACTTTTTAAGGAGTTGTTGTTTTCTTCGGTATACTTTCTTTTTCCCATTTGGCCAAGTAAAATGCTTTAATATCAGTACTGAGACAAAGCATTTGTGGGCCCTAAGCCAAGTTTGGACATTATGAACCACATTTACACTCCCTCTAAGGAAATACTGAGCAATGTAGGCTTTGAGTCTTCACTTTAACACAAGATGTCATCAGAGTATCAAAACCTATGTCACGTGGAAAATAGAATTATTTATGTATTTATATATATATTTATATTTATTCTTAAAAATACATACATTTATTAAAAAGTAGTAGTTGAAAGTGTCCCTCATTGCAGTATGCTACATGTCACACCATAGGAAGTTGTCTAATTTGCTCGCCTTAGCTCTGCCTCTGCTGAGACTAAATGAAAATTTCAATGACTCTTTGAAGAACTAATGCCAAACTTGTGAACAAGTTGTTTTACATTAGATTACAGAGTTCCTATGAGAGTTATTGCTGAAAGTAGAAATCAAGGCTGGAGCTAGGAATTTTTGTGCTTAGTCAAGTATTACAAGCCACATTTAGGACAATTATCATGACTTGTGGCATCAATAAAGAGGAGGAGAGATGAGAAAACTGACTGAATAGAGGCAGCTGGACAGCCATGGACAATATTCTGATGCTGTTGCTGGGAATACTACCTTGGGGACAGAGGAGCTAAGCAAGGTACATCATTTTTAATATTTATAATATACAAATATTGTGAATTTTGCAGACATCATATAAAAAGAATATCATAGAACTCATAGAAGGATAAGATTGCAGAACTCTTACTATGCAGTTCCTAAAGAAACTGCAAAACTCTATTATGTTTAACTTGATTTGCTTTTTAAGTATATAACAAATTCAACATGTAATTTTCAAAGCTGTTCTACTTGTCTATGGATCCTTTTGGCCTTCCTTCTCTTCCCATTCTTTAGCTTATTTTAATTTAATGTTCTTGCTAAGCTCTATTGTATCTATTCCGTTGGAGTACCTACTACAAAAGAGTAATAACTAATGGCACATACTATAACCTGCTAAAGTGGTAGTTGGTAATGGGAGAGAAATTTTTGATTAAGTTAACTAAGTGATTTATATTTTCTAGAAGTGTGGAAAATGGCTGTTCATCCAATTCTTTCAACAAACATTTATGGAGCCGTAATCATGTTCAAGCAGGATGCTAAATGATGAGACTACAATGACAATAAAAAAAAAAAAAGATCGATCCTCAAAGAGCTTTCATTCACATTGGAAAATGCTTTCTCTCACCCCAGAATTCAAAGTTTTATATGGTTTTTGTTGATTTTTTTTTAAAATAAAAGTTTCCATTTTTAATTTTGTGGATTGAGTATACCCTGTATACTGTGAAGAAATTTTTCCAGATTTCCAGGGTGGGCATCATAATCTAAAGAAGTGAAAGAATCTCCCAATAAGCAACCAGTCCTCATTTACCAAAGGACATGCAGACAAAAGGGTTGGTTGTATGTGGAAAAACAATAATTTTCTGACAAACAGTAATAGCATTCAAAATAACACAATACAAAAATGCTATCTCAGAAACTGCATTCTGTTAGTAAGATGAATCCTTTGGGATTTAAACACAAGTAGTCAAGACACAAAACAGCAATGTGTAGATGGAGTAGATGGGTCACCTTTATCTGAGAAACCCATGACCCAAATTTTTCTCAATAAGATCTGCACTGTCTTAACACCTCACTGGCTTTGTTCTCCAAGAATAATGTTTTACAAGACCCCTGTGAGTTCCTGGACCCAGTAGAGGAATTCCTAAATGAAACTTCCTAAACCTAGTAATGGAGATTCTAGAGCTCTAGAGTTCTCATAATGGTTATAGGCTTCGATTTTAGTTCTCTGCATTTTTTTTCAGGTTAACTAAAGTCCGTGCTATTGTTAATGTTATTTTAGCCTGAGACCCCCTCCCCTCTTTATTGTGGAAACTAAAGAAGAGCCAAAATACTGATATTCTGAAGGTGTACCTTTGTTGGGGGAGGGAGGAGTAGAAGTCAAGTGAGCATTATTCTGATATTCCCAGGGAAAACCTTAAGTAAGAGTACAAATGAAAGGATATGACTATTAAGAATTCCCCAGTGATTTGGTTCTTTACTAAGGGGTATATTAAGATCATGGAATCTAGAACTGAAAGGGACAACTTTCATTTGAAAAGTAAGTCATCTTTGTTAAGTCTTTAGTTAAGAACTTGTAAAATGTATGTTCTATTAGCCTTATTAGATTCAATCCATGAGTTTCTTTGGAGGGAAAAAATAATGTATGACATCTATGGTAGGAGTAACATTTATTGAAGTCCTTGCCACACAGGCTAGGTTAAGTTTTCCCTAAAAATGTAGTGAAACTGTCTTCAAGACTTAATTGGCCCAAGGAGTAATTAATTAATTGTTTAATTTATTTAATTATTTAAGAGTTAGAAGTTCAGGCCCTCGACATAATTTCTTAGTAGCCCAATTATAAAAGCCAAAATACAAAGAGGGCTCACTGGTTCCCCCCTCAGGCTTGAAATATACTTCTGACTATTACAGCAGCAACACAAAGGCAGAGAAATATCCAACTGAATAAATATTTTATCAATGTAGAAAATTTTTTTCTTTCGTTCAACTAAATAAACATATTTTTGTTAGCTGTTAGAAGATATCAAATACATTCCAGTCCTGCAGACCAAACCTGAACTACCAGACCCACCTAATTAAGGCCTAGCATACAATAACTACCAAGTTTTAATTGAACTGAATTGAATAATACTGTTGTTGTTGTTGTTGTTGTTGTTGAGTCATTCCAACTCTTTGTAACCCCCATTTGGGGTTTTTTTGACAAAGATAGTAGAGTAGTTTGTCATTTCTTTCTCTACTTCATTTTACCGATGAAGAAACTGAGACAAACAAAGTTAAGTGAATTGACTAGGTACACACAACTAGTTAGTGTCTGACTCAGGACTTCCTGACTCCAGGTCTTCCTTACTCCAGGCCTGGCACTCTATCCATTGTGCCACTTAACTTGTAAGTACCTAAAGCACATGGAATTGCTCACATAGTGGGAATTCAATAAATATTAGTGACTGATTTATCAACTACTACAAAGTTGTAACGAGTTTAATTAGGGTCTGGAGGTTAAAAGGAAGAATGAGATTCCATACATCACCAATTCTTCCATATTAGACAAGGAAAGTTGAGTGGCCTTAGATTATCACAGTTGAATACAGCCATTGATGTTCAAAATAACAAGGAAATTGAGCATTCATTAGGTTCGTTGTGTCCTTTCTGACCCAAGTTGTACAAGGGTTCTCTTTGGTTTTCCAGACACTGTAGGTCTGGAGTCTTTCTTGTGCCTGTCAAGTTTTAGAGTTAAATAGCCCTCAAAAGAAGAAGAAGAAGAAGAAGAAGAAGAAGAAGAAGAAGAAGAAGAAGAAGAAGAAGAAGAAGAAGAAAGGGAAGAAAGAAGGAAAAAAGAAAGAAAAAAAAGAAAGGAAGGAAGAGAAAAAGAAAATAAAAACCTTGAATTAAAATTCCAAATCATTCACATAATCGAAAGACAATAGAGAACATAGAGATTTTTTTTTCATTCCTTCCTTGGGATTTACAATTCAAAATTACCCTAACTGTTCACACCCTATCCAGACTATAACACCACAGAACACTTGATGCTAATCAAAGGCCAACAAGATTAGTGGTTGTTCTCAGTCATTTTATTTCACACCGTAATAGTTATGACTAAGCTGGAAAAATTTTATGTTGAATCTAATATGGACTTTTATACGTTCTGCTTTGGACAGGGCACATTGAAACAGATTCTGCTTTGGCTTCAAAAAACATACAGCTAACCAAAAAAAAAATGTTCCTTTAAATCATGCATCCTTTAGAAAATTCATAGTCTGCTCCCTCACTTCTCTTGTTATAAATTTCAAATCCTCTCCTGAATGAACAAGTGCCTTCCCACCCCACCCCCACTCCCTGAATCCATATATGTAGATATATAAAAAAAAAAAACAGGAATGAGTTTATGGCATTTTCCTTGTGGGGATGCATACAGAATGGCTGCTTAATGTTCTAAAATTTGTGTGTGTTCACAATCTGCTTGATGGCAAGCACTAATGGTCAGAGAAAATAAAATTTAGTCCTTACAGTCTGTCCCGTCTTTAAGCAAAATGTGTGCTGTTTACTAGGGAGCCATATAACAGATGTGGATTTAAAAGGAAGAGCCCAGTTATAAAGCACTGGGGGGAAGCTGTGCAGATGTCCCTATTTTTAATGTGTTCCTATGTGGGGCCAATTTATCTCACTACAAGTGATCTAGGACTCCATGAAACAGCTCTGTATTATAGATCACCCAGAACCTGTTTAAAGATTCACCAAAAAAGAGGAGACAGAGCCAGAAGGTAGAATTCTTAAACCTGGCTATAAAAAACTCAAGGTCGGAGTAGGGGGTGGGGGAAGCAGGGTGAGGATAGAGTAGCATAATGCACGTTCTATAACTAATAAGATGAGAGTGAAAATCTTGGGAGTCAGACTTTGTCCATGCATATGTAATATACAGGCGTGTATGGACATAGACCTATTCTAAATCCTAAAGTTTTTCTGTATCTTTTTATAGAAAAAAAATGGATAAATATC
This sequence comes from Phascolarctos cinereus, assembly GCF_003287225.1. Classification (NCBI taxonomy): domain Eukaryota; kingdom Metazoa; phylum Chordata; class Mammalia; order Diprotodontia; family Phascolarctidae; genus Phascolarctos; species Phascolarctos cinereus. Next base: position 194,821,811 of record NW_027555847.1, read on the forward strand.
TAATCAAACCAGGAATTTTGAAGAACTCTCAACATTACTACTAAAAAAAATGAACAATGCTTCTTTTCCCTCCCCAAGTGTGTCATTTTCAATAAGGTCTATCTATATGAGTAAGAACAAAACTTTGTGCTTACTCAGATGGACTTTACTTGTAGCTATCAAATGTCTTCATGTGGGAGTATAATTGTCATTTGTATCAATCCATGGCCCATCCTGCCCAGTATTTTATCTCTAACAATATATCAAAGGAGGTCATGAATTGTCTTCCATGACAAGAAATTTAGAGATGTATTCCAATAAACCTAACTTCAGGGCAATTAAGAATTTTAAATTTAACTAAACCCTTTGCTACTTTCTTTTGCTTTCCTAGGTAGGGTTGGTGGCAGGTATAGACTTGGGTTTTGTTCAATTTAATTCCAATATTTATTAAGCACCTACTATGCGCAAGTCATTGCAGTAGGCATTGGGGATATAAAGACAAATGTAAATAGTTCCTCCTTTTAAGGAGCATATACTCTATGAAGGAGATACAACATACACACAAGTATGCAAAAACAAAAAAGAAACATTGTGCCCCTCCCATTCTACCTGTCCCTCCCCTCCCCTCTCCTCAGGGGATAGTAAATAAGAGACATATGCAATTGTGGCAGAGTAAAACTATGGAAGGTCAGAATCAAGAGGGATGGTTGGTGGTAGGGGGCAGTTACATAAGATGACAGAGGTCATCTTTCCATCCTCCAACAGATATCTAAGACCAAGAGAAGCACTAGTCCAACTGAGTTTCACTTCACATGGAATCTTTTGTTCCACTCTCAGTGTTGTGAGTCCCAGTCCAAAATTCCTCCATAGTTTCTGTCCCTACAATTAGTTTTTATTCCAGGCCCCCGGGTGCTACCGAAGCGTGAGTTGAACATAATATGGAAACTGGTTTGGGTTGTTTTTTTTTTTTACTTCTTTGCCCAATCACAGTGGGTATAGCCATAAGGAATAAACAAACTAAAATAGAATTGTCCTAGAATTCTTGAGTTCCAAATGATGCATTAGGGGAATGGCAGGCTCACAGCTGCTTGCTTTATTATTAGGATGCATTTTCCTTTATTATTAAGTAGTATTTGTTCATTGACTCAATGTTAAAAGTAAAAGCCAACTGTATATACTATCCCAGCATGTGTATCTGTTTTCCAGTCAATCAACAATATCAAGCCAAGGTCACATGACTCAAATACAAAAAATGCTCACAATGGAAGTGAGACTTAGCAGTAGTTAAGAAATTAATTCAGTTTAAAAAAAGTCTTTGCATGTAACAGGAAAAAAAATAAAGTTTTATTTTTTAAAATGCAGAAGATGCACTTTTTATTTGGCTAAGTAGTTAAGGTTGAAAACAATAAAAAATGCACATGAGAAATTTTTTTAAAAAACCTTAATTCAAAGATTAATTCCCATTAGATAGATCTACAAATCCCTGGAGCTGGTCCCATAAAAAGAAATGGAGCTGAGGCATAGGAGAACTCTGGCTTTCTGGTAATTATGGAGAACAAGGCACTTAATCAGAACTTCTGTCCCTACTGGTTTTGTGCAAACTTCCAAGGTGATCATGGGACTCCCCAGTAAGTGGCTATCTATGCCAGCTGGTGCTTAAAAACAAAATAACTTCAAGAGGATGAGAAGGTCAATAACTAGGGAGATCAAGGGCCTCAAGTAGAAAATGTCATCTGAGATGGGCTGTGAAGGAATTAAGTATTACAGGTGAATGTAGAGGTATAAAAGGGAGCATATTCCCTTTTATAGAGGTGAAAAGAGAGTGTGTTCCAGATATGGGGATCAATTATGCAAAGACACAGGGACAGGAAATGGAAGGCCTTACATGGGAAATATCTAGCAAGCCAATTTAAATAGAACAGAGAGTATATTAAGAAAGTAATATGAAATAAAACAAGAAAGCAAGCCAAATTGTCAAAAGCCTTAAATGTAAGGGTAAGGATTTCATCCCAGAGGATACAGGAGGCCATTAAGAATAGAAATAAAACATGCCTGCATACATGGCATAACATATTCCAGGCCACGAGATTTTTGTTAATTTTGGAAGCATTTATTTTGTTTTATTTTTAGGCAATTGGGGTTAAATGACTTGTCCAGGGTCACATAACTAGTAAGTATCTAAGGCCAGATTTGAACTCAGGTCCATCCTGGCTCCAGGACCAGTGCTCTATCCACTGCACCATCTAGCTGCCCCCTTCAGAAACATTTTAGAATCAAGTTGTTTGTATATCCATAGGCTGTCGGGAAATTTTCATTCAATGGTAAGTACAAGGAGTATATTGAGGGGATTTTTGGTTTTCTTATACATCCAGAATTTAAACACAGAAAAAGTGTGATTAAGTGGTATGAAAAGTTATTGAGCCAAGGAATCTTGGATTCAACCTGACTTGAACATACTCGGTGAGAATTTTCATGCAGTGATAAATATAGGGAGAATATTCAGGAGGATCCTTGGTTTACTTATACACCCAGAATTCAAGCATAGAAATATGTGATCAAGTGGTACCAAAAGTCATTGAGCCAAAGAATCTTGGATTCAACCTATTTGGTGATGTTGAGTGATATATCTCTCTGTCTAACTTTCCATAAAATGGGAACAAAAAGGAATTAAAATAGCTACAATATTAGAAAAAAATACTAAGGAGCTAAGAACATTGGACCTGGAGTCAAGAAAATCTGAGTTCACCTTCAGCCTCAAACACTTTTTAGTTGTGTGATCCTGGGCAAATCATTTAACCTTTCCCTGCTCAGTACCCTCATTTGTAAAGTGGAGATAAAAATAGCACCAGCCTTCTGGAATTGTTGTGAAGATAAAATGAGATGATATTTTTAAAGCATTTTGCAACCCTTAAGGTGCTATTTAAATGCTAGTTATGATGATGATGCTGGTGATACCATTTTTGTAAGATATTTTGAATAATGGCAGACATATGAGGAAAAAAATAAATGCAAATGCTTAAATGTTTTAAAGGTTGCATTGTGAAGTTGAAAGAACACTGGATTTGGAGTCTGAAAACCTGGCTTCATAATCTCAGCTCTTCTATTTACTACCCTTGGATCTTGCAAAAGACTCAACCTCTGATTCTCAGGGTTTTTTCCAATCTAAAGTGAAAAGACTGGAGTATATGATCTCAAATTCCAGCTCTAAATCCTAAGGTAAGTCTCTGAAAAAATGTCCCAGAGCAAATTATTTCCATTCCTACCTTTGGTATGAGTGCTCAGGGTAAAGGCACTCTGGTAAAATGTTATTAATCTACCAAACATACGATATACATTGCACTGTGGGAAGTTTATTGAGAAGATAAATGCCCCACAGCTAAAGAAAATAACCACTTTAGGATAGACAAGAGTAACAAAATGCTCGGTGTGGAGGAATTATTGCCCATTGGAGGTCACTTCACTAGCTGAGAGGCACTACTTTTCATTTTCTTACATTTCAGACTGGCTTTTAGGCTTCTGCTTATCTTTTTTGTGGGGTAAAAATGGTCCTGGTTAACTTTAGCTAATTCTTGCACCAGCTAATTGGTTTATAGAGCACCACTACAATTTAACAGAAATCGAGTAAAAGGTCAAAGGTCCTAATGAGTTATAATTTTCAGGACAGAATGGGGGTGGTGCATGAAGATTTCATCAAAACCATTGCAAATACCAACCCCATATTTCCCCTCCCTCCCAAACAATAGCTTAGCTTATAAGGAGAACACATACATGCTTGGCTGAGAGAAAGACTTCCACAGGTCACAAGGGCCTCAACTTTTGATTCTGGGAAACTTCACAATGAAAGGTCTCTTCTTTCACAATCATCCAAGCCTGCCCTTGTGGGTGACAAGATGGAAATGTTGGAGTTCCTTTTGTCTGCATATATAGGAAAAATATCTCAAACCAGAGACATACCGTGGAGTGGGCCTCAGAGTCAGGAAGACTTTAGTTCAGGTCAGGTCCTGACTCTAACATATGCTGCCTATGTGACCTCATTTAACATCTTAGAATGCCAGGCAAAGGTGTTGTGATGCTCAAATGAGTTAATGGATGAAAAGTGCTTTGCTAACCTTAAAGAAATCATCATCACCATCATCTTCTTCTTCATTGTCATCACCATGGTCATTATTACTATTATTCTCATTATTATTATTTACTAGCCAGCATGTATGGGGTGTTAAGGGAGGACAATAGCCTCTGATGTGAGGGATTACTGAGCCCTTTTGAGGGCTGTTTATCCACCTTTGGTGTCTACCTTCACCCAACTCTCACCTGTGGCTCCAAGAAGTTGTAGCATGTGCAGTGATCACTCCCCAGTAAAATTTTCTGGGCCAATGGCCTAAACCAGGTTGAGGATAACCACAGGCCTTAAACCAAAGGTGAGTTAGGGGAATATCTACTCCAAGCATGTGAAGACTTCCCCCAATGAAATGGGCAGACAAGAACAATTTGTTCAAATGGCCTTTGCAGGCACTGTGGAGTGCTCAGAGTTTGTTCAGACAGCAAAGATGCCAAGGCCATCCACTGCTTTCCAGGCCATTGCCAGCCATTCTGCATTTTGTCTTGACTTCAACAATTCTGGAAGAGAGAGTGAGGCTGAGGACTCTGAGTAACTCTGCTTCATTTAAATCCAATTCACATGCAAGTTAAGACATCACCCCATGATGCCATAGGTCCTTTTTGAAAAACAAAAGACAAACAATTATTTATTAACTTTCAATCACCAGATCTCCAGTTTAATGAAGACTTTATTATCTGAGCCATCTAAGGCCTTCCAGAAGAGCTCAAGATATGTTTACAGAGAGAAACTGGATGGATGGGTGGGGAATATGTTGCTACGTTATGCCACGTACATGGGCAATACATGCTTTTATTTCTATTCTTAATGGCCTGCTGTACCCTCTAGGATGAACTCCTCAGCCTAACATTTAAGGCTTTTTGACAATTTGGCTTACTTTCTGGTCTCATTTCATATTACTTCCCTAATATACTCTCTGTTCTATTTAAAATGGCTTGCTGGATATTTCCCGTGTAAGGCCTTCCATTTCCTAGTTTAACAATCTGACTCTTTCAGGGGGAAATGTATAAACACACTTTTAAGTTTAACTTGCATTATTAACACTTTCTTAAATCTAAACAATAAACTACAATTGGTTTCCACAAAGGGCAGTAGCATTTCTACCACTCTCTTCCTAACACAGCTGCTGTTCTTTTCTCAAATGTTTACAGGGGTCCTAGGCAATGATAGAAAAACAAGATCCTCTACGTCCAGAAGCATGTGCCAGAAATTAGTGAAATCCCTAATTATTGGGCATGAGAGAAGGAAAATCTTCCTCTAGGGACTCAGGAGATCAAGGTCAGAGTAGGAAGTCTGGTCAAGATCAGATATGTGGGTGCTTAAAGGCACCATTTTCTAAGGGTGTAAGACAAGTAGGTGATCAGTTGCTGGTTAGGGAGTTTAAAAGCTTAGAGAGTATGCTTAAGATTACAAAGTCAAAAACCAGGAAGTGCAGGATGTTGAACCCTATCCACACTCTTCCTGGAAACAGGTTTTTTTTTTTATTGTGGAAGCATGTGAGCTTGGTCACAGCTGGCACTTCATCCCTTTGTGGCAGTCCTGGTTGATCTCCACTGAACCCTGCACCTTGGCTCTTGCTGACTCAGTCACAAACCAAAACATAGAAGGAACAGCAAAGTTTTGAATTTTTAAAGAAAATACTTTATCAGTATCTAACAACAAAAATCTCAAAAAAAAAAACCAATTTGTTTCTAAGATATTGTTAAATAAATGATCTATGAGCCAGATAGGCTTTTGCATCACAGAATAAATGGTTCTACTTAGTTAACAATCCAAATTAAAATATGCAGCATATACTTCCTGGGTTTTTCTTTTCCCGGAATGCCAACATGTTTCAGTGTTTAACTCAAAGATAAAGATTAAACTTCCTTATATTTTTTTGTTGCAATTGTATTGCCAAATGCAAATATCTAACTGTAAGTAAATCATTACTCTCCTGCTGTTGTGGTCTGATTAATTCCCACAATATTAGCCAGCAATTCATTTTATCCCTCTGCATCACAAGTCCAGCTAGAGGAGATAAGTGGCTGATAAAAGATCTCTGAGAACAGTTATAAATGACTCACTTTAAAAGAATAATAAAGCAGCTTCTGGGTAAGCAGAGCTGGATAACCCTCCCATACATAGCAGACAACTAATTTAGTTTTAAAACTTCAGCAAATTACAGTCGATAATCTTCACTGTCACCCTGCTGCTTACCAAACTTTTGAGCAGAAACTTGATGCTAAAATGCAAATATTTAATTAGTTTTTAATGGCAAGGTTTATTTTTCCTCAGTCTGGTCATCTGTCTCAATTATTTTCTGCTTTTTTATTGTTAACCAAGAATTGTCATTCCCACAAGCTTTTTGTTTGTTTATTTGTTTCCCTTTTCTAATTCCAATTTGCTTTCCTTTTCACAGGAATTATTTTTTTTAATGACTCACTATAAACTTAATACTAACATCATTATAAACAATTTAACTTGCTCTGCAACTATTTACATTTAAATAAGGTGTTTCAATGCATAAGATGCTATAACTTCAGCCGCTTCCTCTGTCTCCATTAGGATTTTCTATTTGTCCATTCTTTCCTATTCATTTTTGTTCTTATATGGTTGTAGTCAACGACCAGTGGCTTCTAGTTTGGTTCTGGCTTTCACATTGCACTGTTTCATCAGTCTTTCCACATTTTAAAATTTTCCTACATTAATTGCATCATTTTATTTATTTATGTATTTTTATGTATTTATGTATTTTTAAGGGCAACTAAGTGGCACACCTGGAATCAGAAAGACTCATTTTCTCAAGTTTAAATCTGGCCTCAGGCACTAGTTGTGTGACCTAGGGCAAGTCACTTACCCTGTTTGCCTCAGCTTCCTCATCTGTAAAATGAGCTGGAGAAGGATATGACAAACCACTCCAGTATCTTTGCCAAGAAAATCCCCAAGAGTTGAAGAGTTGGACATGACTGAAAAACAATTTAACAACAACAAAACTCAATCCACTATGCCACCTAGCTTTCTCTAATGGGCTTCCCTGAAACTTTTTCCCATTGCTTCTGGTCCTGGGCCCAAAAATGAGAACAAGTCTAATCTTCCTTCCACATTAAAGCCCTCCAAGTACTTAAAGCTGCCATGATGTTTCTCCCTAAGCATTCTCTTTAAGCTAAACATCCCCAGTTCCTTTGACCAAAATTGTATGATAGGTTTTGAGTCTGCTAACCACCCTAGTTTCCATCATTTTAACTTCATTTTTCAGACATCTTTCTGAAAGGTAGATTCTAGAACTAAGCACAATCCTCTGAGCATGGCAGAGTACAGAAGGACTGTCACCTTCCTCTTGGCTGAGATTAGGAGCACAATTCATGGCTATGTAGAACTACATAAGAATCGTTCCCATGACCTCAGCATCATTATCACATACTGTAGCTGTGCAGCCTACACCCTCCACTCTACTATATCACTCCCTGTTCTGGCAAAGACAGTGCAAATATCACAGGAAAGACAAAACTATTTGTAGCACCTTGCAACCCCCCATGAGGTTGACTAATTTATCCAGGGTTTCACAGGTAGTATCCGAAGTGAGATTTGGATTCATGTCCTAAGACTCTAGAGTCAGTGATCTCCCCACCATACCACATTATATACAGATGAACCTTCTGAGATAACTCAGGGATAAAATAAGTGAGGGTAGGGTAGCACATCTGGAAATCTTGCTAGAACTCTTTATCACACACAATATGATATAAAATGGTCTCCTTGATGGGACAGTCCCACAGCAAGCATCTTAAAAACAATAACTAGCAAAACTCTCATGTGTCCTCCTACATAATAGCGCATCTGAAGAACTGACTAAGCATTGTTCCTTACTAGGCACCCAAGGACTTGACTGTGTAATGAAAGACCATCCAAAATTACTCAACTGTGAAAGATTTCTAATTCCCCAGCTAATTACCAATTTGAAACATTTTTTGGTGTGGACCTGTGATTGCACTAGTGCAGAACAGTGGTTCTTGAAGTATGGATTGGAGCCCTGTTGGAACTGCCATGACCCTGTCAGGGATTCAACAAGGTCAAAACAACTTTCATAATAATACTAAGACATTTTAATTCCTAATATGGTACATATTGCTACCTATACCCACATGGGGTAGCGAGGTGGCTCAGTGGAAAAAATGGCCAACCTAAGAGTCAGGAAGACCTGATTTCAAATCTGGGCTCAGACACCTGTTAGCTGTGTGATCCTGAGCAAGTCACTTAACCCTCTTTGCCTCAGGTCCCTCATCTGTAAATGAGCTGGAGAAAGAAATAGCAAGTTACTCCACTATTTTAGCCAAGAAAACGCCAAATGGGGTCATGAAGGGTCAGGCATGAATAATCAACTTAACAGTAACAATAATACCCACATAAACCAAAGCTCCTTCAGTCCTCATTAATTATTAAGAGCATAAAGGGATCCTGCAACCAAAAAGTTTGATGATCACTGGTATAGGGAACTGAGGGTAAAGAAACTCCCTCTACCAATTAGCAAACGGTCTTCAATTTGTAATCTTAGAGTTCTCAAAGACACTGGCAAGTTAAGTGTCTTGCCTGAAGTCACAATGCCAGAATTTGTGGGACTTGAATTTGACTCCTGTTATCCACTATGCCAGCTGCCTCTCTACCATGCTGCCAATGATATAAAACCTACTTTGCCTTTTTTCCCGCAGAAAATCTGTCTAGATCCAGAAAATATTGTAGCATTACCTAGTAAATGTTTTTTTTATTCCATAGTTTATCATCTTTGGATACTGTTGGGGCTTAATGTTTGAATCATTATACTTATGGGATTTAATTTTTAATGATGTAAAAATTATGCACAATATACCGTCATTTCTCTCCCAAACTCAGAATCTGATAGCAAATAATTGCTCCCTCACTTAGTTTGCTAACACTACATGATATTAATCAGAGTGAAGCTGAAATCAGAAAAATGACTCTTTGGAAATTACATTTATAGATGCTATACTCATTTTCTTTCCACTTTACAAAATAAAGTTTTTCACTACATGAATCAATGGGAGATTTATTGTGTCCTAACAGCCACTGCTGAAAACGTAATTTGGGCTCAGGAAGAAACAACTTTTTGCCCCATACACTGCAAGGAATTCCACAGAAATGAGTGACAATTTTCTGTATAGGAAAAGAATGAGTAGAATCTGGTTAGATTTTTCACACTGCATTGACTGTCTCAGGCCAGGAAACTCCTCTCCTGGTTGTCTCACTGTCCTCCTGGAACTCCCAATCCTTAAATCAGGAGGTATATCAGAAAAGGTCCAAGGCCTAGTACTTTTATTTTGTGGGGGAAAAAATAATACTCTCTTTTTAAATGGAAACAGAAAATGGATGCTGAGCTTAAGTGGCAAAAATGTAAATTCTGGGCCCAATGCAAAATTCAACAAAGAGGCCCAGAAATTTCTGACTGTGTGAGGAAAGAAGGAAACCAGTACCTACTATGCGCCAGGTATTATGGCAGGTACTTTAAATATGTTATCTCATTTAATCCTCACAACAACACTGGGAGGTATATAGATAAAGAAACTGAGATTGAGAGAGGGTTAAATGACTTATCCAGGGTCACATACCTAGTGAGTGTTTGAGACTACACAGAACTCAAATCTTCCTGGCTCCAGGTCCAGCACTTCATATACTGCACCAGTGGGGCTAAGAACATCCCTTCTTTGAAGATTACTTGGATAGCAGTCTTAGGATCACAGGATATGGAGATTATAGGATCTTAGAGACAATCTAATCCAACCTTCCCATCTTTCAAAGAAGATAACTGAGTCCCAGAGAGTTGAAGTGATTTGCCCAAGATTATGTAGGTAGTAACAGAACCTGGCTCCAAATCCAAAACACTTTCTATTACATCATATATGTTAATATTGTGCTGTTCTTTCTATAGCAGCAGCAGCACACAGGAAATTGAGAGAATTCAGGACTGATAGGACAAAAGCTGACAATAAAGAAAAAGGCCAAAAAAGGAAAAAGATCTGACTCATACAGAAACCAGAAGGGGCTCAGTTTGGATGACTCTTCCCCTAAAGCTGGTCAGTCACCATGCAAATTTTGCTACAAAGATGAGGTGAAAGAATATGGTTGGAATAGTGCCATACTTGGAAAAACCAAGTGCATACTATCAACCCTGAAAATAAATGACCAGAGTCCTAGAGGTTTTACAATCACTGTTAACTCTCAAAAGAGCTCACACAGGTTATCACAACCAAAATTAAGTCTGAAAATTAAAATAGAAAAAACAGTGGTCATAAGCAAAAAACTTTCTTTATTCCATTGGAAGAGGGAAACTAGACACGTATCCCAGGGTCTCCTCTGGTAGGAGACCTGCTTTGGTGTGGGCAAATCTCCATATATAAGATAATGAGAGGTAACAGCAACAATGAGACAAGTTTGATTCATAGCAGGACTTCATGACTGGAACATGGGTACTGCAGGTGCTTGTCTGAACTCATGGACCCCCTGGTGCTGATGTGGAAGGAGGAAAGGAAAGTTACCCAAACGTATTAAGTACCTACTACGTACAGCACACTGTGCTAGGCATTTTACAAATATTATCTCATTTAATATTCACAATAACCTTGTAAGGTAGGTGTGTTTTATTCTGAGGCAGACAGAGGTTGTGACTTGCCCAGGGTTACCCAGCTTATTAAGTGTCTGTTGTTGGATACTAATTCAGGTCTATGTAATTTCAAGTTGGCTGTGCCACACAGCTGCCTTAAGGAAAACACTTCATGAACTTTGAACTCTGAAGGACTATATAAAGTTGAAATTAATCTGGCACTGGGCAGGGAACTAACCAAAAGAGCCTCACTTCCCCAACCATCATATATCAGAGTCTAGGGTATTGGACAGGCAAACAAAAAAAGAGTAATGATGACAGAGAAATCCTAGAAGGCACTGTTCAATTCAATAAGCATTTAAATTCTAGGTACAATAGATACAAAATAAAAATTAAATAGACCCTACCTTTAAGGAGCTTGCATTCTATTGAGGCAAAGTAATAGGTACATGGAAAATTAAATGCAAGAAATATGCAATTATAATTATATACTAATATATAAAAATGCAAATATATACAAAAGTTGCATATATTCCTGGGCACACAGGCACTAGTAACTAGAAGAAATGGGATAGGCAATTGAACTTCGCTTTCTATGTCTCAGTACTTGGGAGGCTTACTGTGATGAAAAATTCCAAAGGACTCTTATGATCTTGATGATCATGGAGCTTCACAGACTAATTAAGTTCTTATGAAAAGCTCTCATTTGAGTCAGCTTTTAGTTTTTTTTGTCTGTATTGATAACAAAATTATTTACTTGGGGTTTACTGGCTATATTGCCCCACTTAATGAAATCTGTTACTAAATAATTTGCTTTTGGTTGTAACCAAAATCTACTACAGTAGTTCTGTTGTCCCCAAATCCTCCCCAAATCTACCATGGGGTACTATAACATATGGTCATTTATGAAAAATAAAATAAAATAAAATAAGTAATCAAGAGTGGAATAACTGAGGAAACAGGGGAGAATTCAAGCAAAACAAAAACTTCTCATTTCCACATTTATTGATTTTTATTCAATATAAAGTGAGTAGAAAAAATAAAGCATATTTTGCTCTGATAATTATTGTTATTTAAAATTTACAATTATTAACCATGTAGCACTCCCTCTAAGCTATTCCTGGGTTCAACATAGTAATTTTAGGTAATAATTATTCAACACATGAGCCAAGTCCCCACATTATGACTCGCTTTTCATCTATGTTATTGCTAGACCTACAAATGACACATAAATCCAATAGCAAAAGTATATCATTAGAGGCAGCTAGATGGTACAGTGGATAGAGCACTGGCCGTGGAGTCAGGAGGACCTGAATTCAAATCCGGCCTCAGACGCTTGACACTTACTAGCTGTGTGACCCTGGGCAAATCACTTAACCCCATTACCTAGCTCCCTCCCCCCATACAAAAAAAAACTATTTAGCTAAAACAAGAAAAAATATAGATAACAAGAATCAAGTAATAAAACATTATGTGCACAAAGAGGTGCTCCTACACTTGCATTATACCAACATGCCCTATATAACTAAATGTGTAATAAACAGGGAAATATACTTTAAATACATGTAGTTACGTACTTTTTTATGTACTTATTATAAGCATTGTTAAATTAGTTTTTCAACCCAAGGCATTCCAAAAACTAAATCACAATCATTTAGATAGATGGTTGACATATATGTGATATAACATATATTGTATAATATTTTATATATGACATACATGATATTATATATGATATAATACATATGTGATATAATATATATATGATATAATATTTTAATTTTAAATTTTAAAATATATCTCTAAACTTTTCACCAGACTTGTAATATTGCCAGGGATTCATTATCTCATCAACTGTGTACTTGTAAATAAAGAGTAAACAAACCTTTGCCTTTGATTTTGACCCTTGGTAGGACAGTGAAATATTTTAAAAATAAACAAAAGCATAAAGAAATAGAACCCAAAGAGATAAATGAGTCACAAAGTTGTTTAGTCAAATCTTTAATAATAAAGGTACTCAAATTGTACTATCCACCTAAGAATCTTAAAAAAAAAAAAGGCAGTTATACTAGTGCATAGAGGGCCAGCCTTCAAGACATGAAAACCTAGATTCAAATCTTACTGCCTTTGACATGCACTACGTGTGACCATAGACAGTTCACATAAACTCTCAGTACCCCCAGGAAAGACTATAAGCCACAGATGGGTTGCTGACATGCATTGGTAGATGGAATTTCCACATCAGGAATTCCTCACTCAGACTGCATTAAGACGTTGAGGAAAAAAAAGGAAGAAGGAAAGGGAAGGGGAGGGGAGCAGAGGGGAGAGAGCAAGGGAAGGAAGAGAAGAAGAGAGGATTTCAAATATATTCACCAATATTAATTCCTTATGACCTCAAAATTAAGAGAAAAAATAACTATTTTAGTCAAAGTTCACCAAAGGAGTGCTTTCAACATCAGAAAGTACTAAGCTAAAGAAGAAAAACAGAGAACAATATTACAAGAGCAGCACAGAGGAACTCTTTCTATCTATAGATCAGTCCTTTCAGAGAGGCTTGCTGGTGGCTTAAATCTCTTGATCAACTGAATTATTTTTCCAAGATGAAAATGAATTTTTCTTTGTTTTCTAGATCACATTTGTTTAGTAAAATTATACATTAGATAACCTTACATTTTTATCATGTTTACTTTAATTCATGAACAGTTACAAAGAGAATTTTTATTCTGAGGATTCTCCTTATACTTTAAATATCCCAAATACACATTGTGTCAACAGCCTTTATGGAGCAAAACAAGCTACTCCCGCAGGGCAGTGTTGTGATCAAGAGCAGAGGCCCTTAGATAAGAACTTCTGTTTTTGAAACTTTGAAACCAGATGATTAACAAAACTATTAGCCAGGGCTTAAAAAACCACATTCCCAATCTAGGGTCCTGTGAAAAACTGAACTATACTTTGCAGATTCTGTTTGAATCTTCCCTGTTTTGAAAATGGGACATTTGCTGTTCTCCAACCTCACAGAATCTCTCCTGTTTTCCATGATATTTCAAATATCCCTGACAGAGGCTCAGTAATCACATTGCCCCTTTCAGTACCTAGACCAGGAGACTCGAAATCATCAAGGGAGGCTTATCATTTACTTATCTAGCTAGAGCATCAACTCTCTAGTATTTCATCCATCCTTTCTGCTTCAGAAGCAGCATGTCAGAATTCTCAATATAAAGAAAATATTTAACAATAATGAAAGCAAAGTATTGTAGCTTGATACAGTAATTTATTTATATTGCTGTAACAGAGGATGAGAAAGAAAATTAAGGGAGAAAAAAAGAAAGAACAGCAGGAGGAAAAGAAAGAGGAGGAATAAATGGAGGAAGAGGAGGAGGAGAAAGAAGAAAAAGGGAGAAAGGAGAAAAAGGATGAGAAGGAAAAAAAGAGGAAAAGGAAAAAAAGGAGGAGGAAGAAAAGGAGAGAAAGAGGACTTTTCCTCTTATTTGAAGGCTTGATCTTTTCCTGGACCTAGGTTTTCCTTCTGAGCCTTTCCCCTATCTCTACACCTGATCTCTTTTCTCAAAATCTATATTCCTCTCTTCTCCAGACTAGTATACTCTCCTTCAGGATGTGTTTGCATCTTCCAGGGTCTCTTACCCTTTTCTCAAAGGTGGGTCTTTGCTGCTTTCTCTCCTCCAGATACTTCTATTTCTTTAATTGATGTAATTGATAAATAGATATATAAATATATAGATATACATATGTATATATTTAATAAATAAAGATAAATTATATCCTAAAAAGATACCAGTCTGAAAAGCATAAATACTGTCCGTCTAGAAAACTATGAGATATCAGTCACCTTATTAAGGTCATGGCCTTAATATACTATTCTAGAATAAATATTATAGAAGAAATGGTAATGAGTTAGAAGTTAGGGATCTAAAGTTCAAATCCAAAACCAGTCAAAGAATGACCAATGTGGGCCAATTGGTAAACCTTCCTATGCTTTGTATTATTTGCAAGCAAAATGAAAATGGCAATATCCACTCCTACTGAATCCTAATTCCTCTTTATCTCTAGCTTGAACTGTTGTAATACCTTCCAAACTTTCTCCATACTTTTCTCTGTGTCATTTCCTCCAACATCATCTATCCTTCATACAACCACTACAGTAATCTTGCTAACACAGAATAGCTTAATTATATAGATCTACTCAGAAACCTTCAGTGACTGGTTTGCTATTGCCTACAGAATAAAATACAAATTTCTTAATTTGGCATCAAGACTCATCTCTATGATGCTATTCTGTTGCCCATTCTTATGAATTTAATCATATTAATATGATATTATCTCTCCCCCTACTACAATACCATAAATCCTTTAAGAATAAAAAGTATGTCCTTTTTAATTTTGGTATTTCTAGTACCAATGTAGGATTTTATATATAATAGGTACTTAATAAATGTTTTTTTAAATTGAATTAGATACCACAGGACACTGAGGAATAAATATGACAATGGGCATAAACTACCAAAAGTACTAAAGTAAAGATATAACAAACTTCGTTAGGATCTTAAATTGGGGAGGGCAGTGGGAAGGGAAAGGATAACACTCCACTTACAAGCTTTCCTTGCAATAATGAGAGAAAGACACCATTTATACATCACTATATATACAGAGGACATAATGTGACCGACAATACAATCAAATCTTTCCTACAGTAAGATATTTTTTATAACACAGTTTTATTGGATTATTATCCAAGGTAATAAATGTGGCTAACATTCTGAAGAAAGGTAGCATAGCACAGGGGATAAATAGCTGATCTCAGCGTCAGGAAAAGCTGGCTTCCAGAGCCACCTCTGACAAATAGCAATATCACCAACAATAATAATAATAAAAATAAACAACTCACATTCATATAACACTTTAAAGTTTGCAAAGTTCTTCAAAAAATATTATCTCATTTTATTCTCACAAGTATGTAATGTTTCAGTGCCTCATATAACTCTCTAAAGACTGCAAATTCTTAGAGTACAAGTGTGTATTGATCTGTATTGGTAGAGAGGAGTTATTTACAATACACTAGTAAAATCAGAGGCATAGTCCATTCTCAAAAAATCCAAGTATATATATTTTTGAGATACTTTTGCCTGAATATAAGGTTTCCCTAGTTTTAATTCCCTTTGTCCCTCTCCCACACTTCTTTCTCTGTCTCTGTTTCTCTATCTCTTTTTCTCTGTCTCTCTGTCTCTCTCTCTCTCTCTCTCTCTCTCTCTCTCTCTCTCCTTTCTGTTTCTCATTATTACTTTTTTTCTCATATTAGAAAAATTTCCAATCTCTAATCTCATTGTTGGAGGGAATGCAGTGGTTGGTGGGGGGAAGGGAGGAAAGATAAGAAACACAGTCATTTCACAACAGTTTGATGGACAACACAGAAATTCTCCAACCACCTGGTGGTCTATCATGAGAAAGTCCTAAAACATACAAGGACATAGTAAAACGTATGGTGTCATCCATTTTTGTAATAACTACTTACTGTCCTTAGGTAAAATACTCTGCAGTTTTGTCTAAAAAGATTGGTTTCACAATTGTAAAAATATTTTAACTCTTCCCCTTGTCTTCTGACCTTGAACAGGGAACATTTTCTTATTTTGATAATAAATCCTCCTATTTGCATTCCAAATACTTCCTTTTCCTCCTTTGACTGATCCCTTTCTTTCTCTACACCTCCCTCTCCTGTGAAATAGTTTTACTTTTCTATTCCAGGTTTCCACAGAATGCTGCTGATTGGCTGTGTATTCTAAATGGGACATGAGGGTTATAAAAACCAAATCAGCACCCTAGGAATCCTGAATTTTCTGTCAATGTGAGCTAATTCCTAAGCATGCTAATAAATCTCTTTACTTTCAGTTTGACTTCCAATCTCTGATCCATAGCCATCAGACCCTCCCTGATGAATATGCCCTCTCGAGAGGTTAAGAGAATGGTCTAACCAGGGGCTGAAGGCTCCCACTCCTGGAAACACTAAATTTGTGCTCCTTGAACCTTTCTTCTCATCATACCTTCTCCACCACACAACACCTCCACTACCATTAAAGACTTCCATAATCTCATTCATGCTCTAAATCAACCTTACAAAAAAATTCAAATCTATAAGTTTAAAGTTTATCACCCACTTTGTATGAAGTCTTCTAAACAGCTAGGAGGTATAGCGGAAAGAATATTGGACCTGAAGTCAGGAAGACCTGAGTACAAATCCTATTTGAGATATTTACTAGCAGTCCAACCCTGGAAACGTTACTTAATTTTACTTAGCCTTAGTTTCCACACCTATAAAGTGAAGATGATAATGATACCTATTTCACAAGGTTATTAAATGGCTCAATGTGAGATAATATAATTAAAGTGTTTGCAAACCTTAAAGTACTGTTATTATCATCTATATTATACTTTAATTCATCAAAAGATCTGTAATTATATTGGCAGCTAGGTGGCACGGTGGATACAGCACCAAGCCTGGAGTCAGGAAGACCCAAGTTCAAATCCAGCCTCAGACATTTATTAGCTATGTGACCCTGGGCAATGTACTTAACTCTATTTGCCCCATTTTCCTTATCTGTAAAATGAGCTAGAGAAGGAAATGGCAAATCACTCCAGTATCTCTGCCAAGAAAAAAAATTTATATGCCAACTGAAGAAACTACAAGAAATTTGACAAATATATATGTATATATATGTATATATGTGTACATACATACACATATATACACACATACAACAGCTGATAGTTTTAATGAATGAGCATTGCAAAACTTAACTAAAACAGATACAAAATCTATCCCTAGTCTATACTCAAAACACAGTAGCACCTACCACAGTTTGTGCTACACAGTCATAGCCCTGAAGAACACAGAATCACCTTAGAACCACAATGAAGCCATTGATCACACTGTCCCCTAAGTCTAGAATGCCCTTCCCCCTTTCATTTGTTTCATTCCTTCTCATTCTTCAAAGCCCAACTCAAATGTCACTGGCTTCATGAAGCCTTCCCTAATCTCTCTCCTTCTGGCCTTTGCAATGCACATAATTCTTTCTTTGGTTTGCATCTCTCTAATATCCCTATGTAATATGAGGTATTATTGCAATCTGTGTTTAGTCCTCCTACAAGACTATAAGCATCATGAGACAGCTTTGTGGTACATCGAATAGAGTACTGCACCTGGAGGCAGGAAGATTTGAGTCAAACCTAACTGTAGAAACTTACTAATTGTTTGACCTTGAGCAAGTCATAACCTCCACCAGCCTCAGTTTCTTCAGATGCTAATAATAATACCTACCTCCCAGGATTGTAGTGAGGCTAAAATAAATAATATGTAAAATACTTAGTAAACCTTAAATCACTATATAAATGCTGGCTATCAATAATAATAATTGTTGTCATTATTATTACCCACAAGGGCAGGAACTACATCTTTTCAGAACTTTGTATTTCCCCCTGGGCCTAGCACAGTGTTCAATACCCTGTGGGCATCCTTGCTGAATAAATGAATCACTGAATTGTATTTTTCCTAAACTGGAAGGGGGAGGAGGAAGTGGCAAGGATAGCACCTACTTAAAAGCTTTCTTTTTAATAGTGAGTGAGACTGCACTACTTATACCTCAATGTGTACATAGAGGACATGATGTGATTGACAGTATAATTAGATTTAATTCAACAAGCATTTACTTTAATGGTATGACAGCAGATATTAAAGATGAGGAGGAGGAAAGTATAAAGGAAGGAGCCAAGCTGAGAAGACTAATGTTCCCTATTCAAATAACTTTTGTTTCACCATTTGCCATATGATCTCTTTAGAAATCAGACATCTCTAAAGTTTCTTCTAGTTCTAATGAACCGTGAACTCCTTGGAAAGTCTACTGTAGTCTCCCACCATCTCAGGTCAAGATCATACTTAGACGTTCAGATATGATAGGAACAAGGTGATTTAATTCTTCTGTATCCAAGCTAATTTACATAGCAATTGAAGTAACTACAAGAAATTTGACTACCCTGTGCCCTAGTTGCAAAGACCTTCACTGAAGAATAACTCAGGGTAGCACCAATGTGGGAGGGGAAGGGAGTTTGAGCATTGACCATAATGACTTTTTCATGACATGAAGCTTCTATCTCTTATTATTTCCAAAGGCAATGAATAGGTTCAAAGTCTTACATTATTTGACTTCAATTAGGAGACACATTGGCCTACATTTTAAATGTTAATCACTGTTCAGTAAGCTGTAAACCTGAATGGATCAAGCTCAACTTACTCACTCCCTTTTTGCAGATATGTAAAGTGCTGTGGGTCACTGACAAAAATACTCTAATTCCAAGAAAGTCTGCAAAGGAAAAGAACTCAGAACAATGATTGCCAGCCAGCCTTTCAAGGTTTACACCGGGAGTGCTGTGTAGTGTCTAGAGAGCCAGCCCCAAACTCTCAGTGCTTCTCTTGTGCACTATTGATGGAACTGTGATTTCCTCCAAATTCTGTGTCATTTTATAACAATAGGAGAAAAATGATTAAACTTTTTTATATTCCCTGACTCAATGATCCTCATTAGTGGACATATATTCCAAAGAAGTCAAAGACAGAAACATACGTCTGCTGTGTACTAAAATATTCATAGCAGCACACACTGATAGCAAAGAACTGAAAATAAAGCAGATGTTCATCAAGTAAGGAATGGCTTTTAAAAATTGACATATGAAAGTAATGAAATATTATGGTCTAATAAGAATACGAAATTCAGAGAAAAGTGGGAAGGTATTTATAAACTGATGCAGAGAGAAATAAGGCAAATTACATAAATTACTATAACCATGTGAATAAAAATATTGGTGAAAGTAAGTTGAGGAGAGGATTCTGGGGAAATGGCAGAATAAGTCAGAAAACTTTCAGCTCTCCAAATTTCCTCCACAGAAAAAGACAAAACATTGCCTCAGAGGGAATATAGAGCAGTGAAAATGAACAAAGTTAGGTTAAGGCAGTTGTTATCCTAAGATAACCTAAGAAGAACCCAGGTAAGACTTGACCTCTAGGGGCAGAAGTTGGGCCTGAGTGAAGTGCAAACACCTCCAAGCCAACTCTGTGGAATCAACAAACAACTAGCCTTGGGGGCAGCTGGGGTTGAGAGGCAGCCTTAGCCTTAGAAACTTCATCTCAGGACTTCTGGAGCCAAGATGGTAGAATTTGCAGGAAATCACTGTTGCTGTCCCACATTCATCTCAGAACAAAATTAAAAGAATGCCCCTAGAATAAATTTTGAAACAGCAGAGTCAGTGGAAAGATGGAGTACATCAGTCATTTAGCCTGTGAAACTTGAAGGAGTGGCAAGAAAGGTCAGTCTCATTCAGGTGAAAAGGGAGCACATTCCAAGACAGGAAGCATCCTAGAAAGCCAGCAACAAGCTCTACCTCAGCAAACTAGGGGGGGGAGATTCTGAGCCCAGGGTGGTGGAGCAGGCCAACACCAACACCAGGACCCCCCCCCCAAGTGCCTTAGCATAGCCAGGGGAACCAGCAGACTCCAGCTCAGAGAACCACCATGTGCAGTGTACTCCTGGGCAGGCAGGCATCCTCCCAGTAGCTGGACCTGTCCATGCTTTGGTGAATCCCAGGGCAAACAGGCATCCTCCAGGGGCCACATGCTTCAATGTAGGGGAATGCAGAAAAGCCTTACCTGGCCTCAACCCAGGCTCAGCATCCGGTAAGCTGTCAGACCCATAGGCTCCAGCCACCAGCATCTGAGGCCCCCATACACAAGAGCAGTGACCAGGCCCCTAGCCTCCAACACAAAAAGCTTGGGACGGTGCCCTGTGTGCTGCAGCAGGAGAGCTCAACTTTAAAAGCCAGGAAATAGGCAAAAAACATGAGCAAAAAGAAAAAACTAACACTGACTACAGAAAGTGACTATGGCGACAGGGAAAATCAAAATACAAACTCAGAAGGGGACAACATTGTCAATATATCTATATCTGAAACCTCAAAGAGGAATATGAATTGGTCTCAAGCTCCAAAAGCCTTCTTGAAAGAGCTCAAGAAGGATTTTAAAAATAAAAGAGGTAGAAGAAAAATTGGGAAAAGAAATGAGAGGTACACAAGAGTCAACAGCTTGAAAAAGGAAAGACAAAAACTGACTAAAAAAAAACCAATTCATTAAAAAATACAATTGGCTAAATGGAAAAAATCCACTGAAGAAAACAACTCCTTAAAAAGCAGAATTGGCCAAATGGAAAAGGAGGCACAAAAATTCACTGGAGAGAAGAACTCCTTAAAAAGTAATATTAGAAAATTGGAAAACGAGGTACAAAAGCTAACTGAAGAAAATAATTCCTTAAAAATTAGAATTGCTAATGACTCTATGAGACATCAAGATTCAGTCAACAAAATCAAAAGCATGAAAAAATAGAAGAAAATGTAAAATACTTCATTGAAAAAACAACTGACCTGGAAACTAGATCCAGGAGAGATAATTTAAGAATTATTGGACTACCTGAAAGCCATAATCAAAAAAAAAAAGAGCCTGGACAGCGGCTTTCAATAAATTATCAAGGAAAACTGCCCTGATGTTCTAGAACAAGAGGGTAAAATAGTCATTGAAAGAATCCACTGATCACCTCCTGAAAGAGATCCCAAAAAGAAAACTCCAAGGAATATTGCAGTCAAATTCCAGAATTAGCAGGTCAAGCAAAAAATAGTGCAAGCAGCTAGAAAGAAACAAATTAATTCTAATACTACATAAACTATTTGGGAAAACAGATGAAGAAGGAGTCCTACCAAGTTCTTTTTATGATATAAATATGGTGCTGATACCTCAACCAGGAAGAGTCAAAACAGAGAAAAAAAATTATAGACCAATCTAATGATTATAGATGCAAAAATTTTAAATAAAATATTAGCAAAGAGATTACAGCAACTAATCTTGAGGATAATGGACTACACCAGGTAGGATTTATACCAGGAATACAGGCTGGTTCAATATTGGGAAAACTATCAACATAATTGACCATATCAATAACAAAATTAACACATTATATGGTTACCTCAATGGATGCAGAAAAAACTTTTTACAAAATACAGTGCTTGTTCCTATTTTTAAAAAAAACACTAGAGAACACAGGAATAAATGGAGTTTTCCTTAAAATGAAAAGTAGCATCTATCTAAAACCAACATCAAGCATTATATGTAATGGGGATAAGCTAGAAGCATTCCCAATAAGATCAGGGGTGAAACAAGGATATTCATTATCACCACTGTCATTCAATATTGTACTAGAAATGTTAGCTTTACCAATAAGAGGAGAAAAAGAAATTGAAGGAATTAGAGGAGGCAGTGAAGAAACAAAGCTATCACTCTTTGCAGATGATATGATAGCATACTTAGGAATCCTAGAGAATCAACTAAGAAACTACTTGAAATAATTAACAACTTTAGCAAGGTTGCAGGATATAAAATAAACCCACAAAAATCATAGGCATTTCTATATATTACTAACAAAGCCCAGCAGGAGGAGATAGAAAGAGAAATTCTATTTAAAATAGCTATAGACAATACAAAATATTTGGGAATTTACCTGCCAAAATAAACCCAGGAACTATATGAACACAATTACAAAACACTTTGCACACAAATAAAGTAAAATCTAAATAATTGGGAAATATCATTTGCTCATGGGTAGGCTGAACTAATATAATAAAAATGACAATTCTATCTAAATTAATTTACCTATTCAATACCATACCAATCAAACTACCAAAAATTATTTTATAGATCTAGAAAAATAATAAAATTCCTCTGGAAGAACAAAAGGTCAAAGATCTCTATCTCTTGTTTGGTCACAAATTCTTCCCTTTTCCATAGATCTGACAGGTAAACTATTTCTTGCTCCCCTAATTTGCTTATGGCATCACCCTTTATGTCTAAATCATGTACCCATTTTGACCTTATCTTAGTATGTGGTGTAAGATGTTGATCTATGCCTAGTTTCTGCCATGTTGTTTTCTAGTTTTCCTAGAAGTTTTTGTCAAATCACAGAAGCTGATGTCTTCGGGTTTATCAAACAATAGCTTACTATAGTCATTGACTACTGTGTCTTGTGTACCTAAACTGTTCCACTGATCCACCACTCTATTTCTTAGCCAGTACCAAATACTTCTGATGATTGCTGCTTTATAATACAGTTTTAGATCTGGTACAGTTTGGCCACTTTCCCTTGCATTTTTTTTACTGCACTATGCTATCTCTCAATACTATATTAATAACAAAAGGTGACAAAATGTAAAGTATAAATAACAGCAAATAAAAGATAAAAAGGGCATTATTTACAGAAAATGTATTGGTTATTGATAGGTGAATTTTTGTGACACTTTTTCAGACATTCCCACATTGTACTTCTCTCATATACACATATGTGCACAAACACACACACACACACACATCCCTCAAATGTGGTATGACATGGATTACTTTTTTAAATTAATCTGGTTTTGAAAACACTTTTTTTTAAATTTCATTTATTAGAGATCATTGAAGACATCCTTGGACAAATCACTTAAACTCTCCGATCATCAGTTTCCTCATCTATAAAATGAGGACTTCTAAGGTTGCGTCTAATTATTCATCCATGATAGTGTGTCTAATGGCAGTAGGGATTATACAACAGAAAACAAGGTAAACACTAGGTCAGTCAAAAAGCATTTTTACGTGAAAGAAACATTGCATGGGATCTGTAAAGAAGCCACCACAGAGGTACCAGAAACAACTAGCTCGGGACTGAGCAGGCAGATTCCTGTTGCTATCCCATGTCCATCCACCAGACTCCCATGAGACACAAGAGGAGAAGGCAGAAATATTCCAATCCACTTTCTATTCCTTTCCTTCCCTCACCTACCAGCCCCACAAAAGCAAGGATGACTCAGTCCAGAGCTGAAATCAATCCACTTCCTACTCTACTATCTCCCAAATAGGGCACCAAAGTTGTAGATGATCCCAGCTCTCCCTAAACATGCCAGCAAAGGAATACTAAAGGATAATAAAAGTAACCTCCTTCATCAAGCTAAAAACTAAACAAAAAGATGTCTAAAACCTAGCAGAAGTTGAGAAAGAGTTCATTCCACAAAAACTAAGACATGGTAAGTTGACTTTAAGTCTTCAAGCAATGAAGAAGAAGAAGAAGAAGAAGAAGAAGAAGAAGAAGAAGAAGAAGAAGAAGCAGACACATGAATAAGTGAAGACACATGGATTAAGTGAAACTCAAGAGGTGACTCCAGACAAAAATCCCTCTGTATCTATACAATGAATACAAGCAGAGCTACAGAGAAAAGAATGGCATGGCTACTCACCCAGGAATGGTATAGCCAAATTCCAGATTTTCTTGTTGTTGTGGTGGTTGTTATTGCTATTGCTGTTGTTTCAATTGTGTCCAACTCTCTGTGACCCTATTAGGGATTTTCTTGGCAAAAGTACTAGACTGGCTCTAGGTTAAAAAAAAATTTTCAAGCCAGAAAAAGTTCAAGTAGCAGAAAGCCACTAGCCAGGTCACACAAGGTTATACTGTAACTACTTTATGAGAAAGAAAGAAAAAACAGGAACATAATATTCAAAAAGATAAAGGCTTACAACCAAGAATAATTTACCCTTCAGAACTGAGTAGAGTGTTACAGAGAGGAAATGGACCCTTAATAGAATAGAGGACATTCAATCACTCCTGATGAAAAGACCCACTAAGTAGAAACTTTAAAATCTCAAAAGAAATCTAGAAAGATAATTTGCTGTGGTTGTTCAGTCATTTCAGTCACGTCTGACACTTCATGACCTCATTTGGGGTTTTCCTGGCAAAGATACTGGAGTGGTTTGCCATTTCCTTCTCCAGCTCATTTGACAGATGAGGAACTAAGGCAAACAGGGTTAAGTGATTCACCCAGTGTCACAAAGTTAATAAATGTCTGAGGCCAGATTTGAACTCATAAATATGAATCTTCCTGATTTAAGCATTGTGCCACCTTGTTGTTCCAGAACAGTAATTACATTTGAATAACTAAAAGTAATCAAACAGTAAAGTGCTTATGTTCTAATATTGGGAGAAGAGATTATTGTCCCTTTAGAATCCCACTCTCTTCAAGGGTCACAGAGAAAGCTAATAAACATATACACATAGAGACTGGGTGTATTTTTTATCAAAACTGGGTTTTGCTCATTTTAAGAAAGAAAAGAAAGTGGTAGGAAAAAGAAATAAACTAGGGAAGAAAATAAGGAGATGGGAGAGGAACTTACAATTCTACATAATTGGGGTGCACATGAAGGAGAACATAAAGACATGGAAGAAGAGATGGGGAGAGAAGGTATCTCATCTAATGATTCTCACGTTTTTCTGAATCACAGGAGAGACAGAGACAGAGAGACATACAGAAAGAATTTAGTGGGGAATTTGATTTTATGATTCTCACTTTTATCTGAATCACAGCAGAGAGAGACAGAGACACAGAGACAGAGAGAATTTTATGTATATTAAACTAAACAAGGAAACAAGCAGTAAGAGGGAAATGAGAGAGGGAAAGAGGAGATTCAATCAATTATTAGGCACCTACTATGTACCAGGCACTCTCCTAAGCACTGGGGATATAAAAGAGGCAAATGACAGTCCCTGCCCTCTGAGAATAGTCACAAACAAAACAAATGTTGGCTTCAAAGAGTAGATCATAAAAAAAAAGGTGGGAAAGAGTGAAAGTATAAAAACTAGAAGTCAGAGTTAGGTTTAATTAAGTTATCAGGGCAAAGAAATAGAAACAGAAAACCTGAGCTAAAAAAAAATTTGGTATTGATCAGGTATCGTCTATCTTTTTCCTTACAAAGAGAGGTGGGAAAAGAGGGAGAAAGGGATAAAATATAATAGGGGAAAACACATAAATAACAATCATAACTAAATGTGAATAGGATGAACCCATAAAACAGGAGGAAAGCAGGAAAATTAGAAAATAGAACCCAACAATATATTGGTTACAAGAAATAAATATGAAACATGAAGATTCATATAGTTAAAATGAGGACTGGCTAGAATATCTTCTCTTCCTTTTTCACCTTCTCTCTTTCACTCTCTACTTAACGTATTTCTTATCTCTACAGCTACATGGCACAGTGGATAGAGCCCTAAGCCTGGAGTGAGGAAGACGAGTTCATACCCAGCCTCAGAAATTTACTAAACCTGGGCTAATCACTTCATTTCTGTCTGCCTCTGTTTCCTCAACTATAAAATGTGATAATAACAGCAGCAACCCTACTGAATTGTTGTGAGAATCAAATGAGAATATTTGTAAAGTGTCTAGCATGGCAGCTAGCACAAAGTAGTCACTATACAAATGTTTATTTCCTTCCTTTCACTTTCCCCTCTCCTTCCCTCTCTTCATGGCACCTTTATAAAAACTAATCATGTTCTAAGGCATAAAAACCTCACAAACAAATGCTAAAAAGTACAAAAATTAGGCATATTCTTAACTGACCAAAATGCTATAAAAAGTATAATCAATAAAGGACATTTAAAGAATTCGAACTTAAGTGGAAACAAAATCATTTAATCCAAAAGAATTGGTGGACTAAAGATCAAATTATAGAAAAATAGGTAATTTCATCACTAAAAATAACAACATTATAACATACCAAATTTTGGAATAAAATCAAAATAGTCCTTAGGCTAAATTTTATACATTTAAATACTTCCACAGAGAAAAGAGAAAGAAATGATCAATGAATTCTTAATGCCATGTGGGGAAAAAACCCTCAACTTTAAAAAATAGAAATTCTAAAAATTAAAGAAAATATAAACAAAATTAAAGGTCTTTTAAAAAAAACATTAAATTGGTAAATAAAACAATGAGCTATTCAAAAAACCTAATAAAATAGATAAACCATTAGTTAATCTAATGC
This sequence comes from Phascolarctos cinereus, assembly GCF_003287225.1. Classification (NCBI taxonomy): domain Eukaryota; kingdom Metazoa; phylum Chordata; class Mammalia; order Diprotodontia; family Phascolarctidae; genus Phascolarctos; species Phascolarctos cinereus. The sequence continues at coordinate 194,848,448 of NW_027555847.1, forward strand.
TTAAAAGGAAAGGAAAACCAATTTCCTAATAACAAAAATGAAAAAAGGAGAATGTACAACATATGAAGAGGAAATAAAGGAAATTATCAGAAATAATTCCACCACTGAAATTCAGTGGATGAATATTTACAAAGATATAAAATATCCAGTTTCAGAGAAAAAGAAATATAAATTTTAAATAATCCAATTTCAGGAAAGGAAATAAACTACCAAAAAAAAACACAAAAAACTTCCAAAGGGGAAGGTGGGAGGGGGGAAGAGAGGAGGGACTCAGGACCAGATATACCTACAAGCAAGTTATATCAAATATTCAAAGAAGAATTAGTTCAATTATATAAATTATTTGGGGAAAATAGGAAAAATTGCTGAAAGATTACTTTACAGAGTAGGAAAAAAATGAAATTCATCTGACAGAATAAAAAATCAAGAATCTCAAGGGAAACAAATTTTTAAAGTGAAAGAAAAGGGGCCTAGCCATACTAGATATTAATCTAGACTACAAGAGAATAATCATCAAAATGACTTACAATTCTTTTATAAAACAGAAACATTGATCAGTGGAACAGATTAGGTACACAAAAATCAGGAGCAACCATAGTACCACAGTGTTTTATAAATCCAAGGACCCCAACTACTGGGATAAGAATTCACTAGTCAATAAAAAATATCTAGGAAATTTGGAGAACAGTCTGGCAGAAATTATGGCTAACTTAATGATTGGTTGCTCAGATCCCAGGCCCAGGACTGTGTCCCTCCCAGCCCAAAAACCCTATCTCTGGCAATAAGTTATGAGTGGGCCCCCTGTTACAAGAACAAGCTGACCTCTGTAGAATTTCCCTTGTATGAACATGACTATGTTGTCCCAGCAAAACTATCATGCACTGATTCCCACAGTCACGGTATACAATCCAAAGGTCAAGGTGTAGATGTCAACTCCCAAGACTGTCTTGTTACAGAGGTACAGACCCCTTAGAATTCCCACTCCCACCCTGGGCCATGACAGGAGTGAATGACACCTGTGCCCAAGGTACAGAAACTGTATATTCACTACCTAATTAGCATAGTTGGCACACAATACACTAACTTTTTCTATATAAGCTCTAGCATCACTCTTGTTAGGTTGCAAGTTCCCTAAAGGACCTCTGCCCACCTTTATTAGCATTATAATAAACTTTTGCCACTTGACAGGAAGACTACTTGAGTCTGTGAATTTTTTCCATATAACTCTGCCCTGAACCTTGGTTTTTTGGGGTCCCTGCACCCCTAAAACCTCATCACCAGCAACTGACAATATAAAACACAAAAAGCTCCAGGTGGATACAGAACCTAGTCAATAGAAGGTTGCATCACACTAGAGATCAAACAAACCAGAGGAGAGGGAAGGAGATATTTTGTATCACAGTGGTTGTAGGAAGAATACCTGACCAAATAAAGGATAGAGAGGATCACAGGGAGTAAAAAGGACAATTTTGGTTATGTTAAATTTAAAAAGCAGCTAAGTGGAACAATGGATAGCGTGCTAGTCCTAGAGTCAGGAAGACTCCTCTTCCTGAATTCAAATATGGCCTCAAACATTTACTAGCTTGTCTGACCCTGGGCAAGTCACTTAACCCTGTCTGCCTCAGTTTCTTCATCTGTCAAATGAGCTGGAGAAGGAAATGGCAAACCCTCTAGTATCTTTGCCAAGAAAACTCCAAATGGGGTCATGAAGAGTTGTGCATGACTGATAACAACTGAAAAAATGTTAAAGTTTTTTCACAAGCAAAATCAAAGCACTTAGAATGCTAGAGGAAACAGTTAACAGGGAAAAAAATCTTTACAGTAAACTTTAAAGGTCTGATATATTTTAATAAAGATTTTTAAAATGCATAGGAAATTGATTTACATGCAGAAAGATCATTTCCTAATAGATACAGGGTCAAAGGATAAGAACAGGCAGTTCCCAAGAGAAGAAATGGAAGCTAATCAATATCTAAATGAAAAAATGCTCCAAATCATTAGAAATAAGAGAAATTTACATTAAACAACTCTAGAGTTCCACCTTATACCCACTGGATTGACAAAGATTACCAAAGAGGAAAACAAAAATTTTTGGAGAGGTTATGGGAGACAAGTGCACTAATGTGCTAACGGCAGATTTGGAACAATAATAAAAAAATCCATTAAGTTGTTCATACTCTTTGACCCAACGATACTACTACTAGGCTTTTACCTGAAAGAGATATAAGAAAGAGAAAAAGGTTCCAGAGGCACAAAAATAATTATAGAGGCCCTTTTAGTCATAGCAAGGAGCTGGAAATGAAGAATTTATGCATCAGTTAGGTAATGGATGAATAAATTATGGTATCTAAATGTAATACAATATTGTACCTTAGAAAATATTGTAATGGATGGATTTAGAGAAATGTAGAAAGATATGAACTGATGCAAATTGAAATAAGCAGAATGAGTACAATTACTTATACAAAAACAACATTGTAAAGGGGAAAAAAACTTTAAAAGGTTTTAAGACATCTAATAAGTAGAATAAACAACCAGAACTCCAGAACACTAATAATGAAAGATAATTCTCACCTCTTGACAGAGAAGTGATGAACTAGAGATGAAGAAAGAGATATAAATTTTATACAATGAATTGATCATTTTTTACTTGTCTAATTTTACTTGTTACAAAAGAGAGAATTTATTATTGGGGAGAGGGAGAGTAGAAAGGGAAGGTAGTGATAACAATGACAAAAATAAGCAATTATTATAATAATAGCTAATATTAATATAGTGCTTACTGTGTGCCAGGGACTGTGCTGGCACTTTGTAGTTTTTATCTCATTTGATCATCACAACAACCTCAGGAGGTATGTGCTCTTATTATTATTATTATTCCCATTTTACAGATGAGGAAAATAAGGCAAAGAGGTTAAGTGACTTGCCCAGGGTTATAGCTACGAAGTGTCTTAGACTAGATTTTTAACTCAGATTTTCCTGACTCCGGGCCTGGTGCTTTTCCCACTGCACCACCTAAAAGAATATCAATTAAATATTTATAAAATACAGTAAATAAAGCAGAAGAAAGTCCAAAAAGAAAGACAAGTAGGACTGTATTGGAGTTCTCATGCTAAATTTATTATACATTAAAAAAAAAACCCAAGCTGTATATAATAGACATTTAGAGTTTCATATATGATTTTCTCTTACTGTTCCTCTTTGTATGTAAGAGTGATTATATTTACTTAGGCCCGTCAGATTGTTAATTTTTAAAAAGAAAAAAACTGCTAGAATTATAGGTGCTGCTCTCCTGGACTCCAGTCCCTCATCAAAATCCAAGACAATGCTTGAAAGTTGATGTTCCTCCATTTTTCTGCTCTCCTTTTGATAAGGAAGGACACACACTTGAAAAAAATTTCTACAAGGTGCTTGAAGACAGAAATTATTTCCTCAAAGTGTTTTAATAACACTTTTGAAAACCGCTTCTTTCAATGGCCTAATCACATAAATCATAGTTAAAGGTTAAAGACAAGTTCAACTGTGTCAAATTCCGTGTGATGGTTTCCTCTGAAATGAATTACTTTCAGTGGCCTCTGGACTACAGCTTTTGATATCCTGCCATTGTTAATGTATATAGATGCATAGTTTGGGGTTGAGGAAAGAAAACATTTGGCCCTATAGTAATGGAATGTAATATCATATTGTTGGAGCTAGGTGGCAGCAACTACTTCTTATATGGGGAAAGTAAGGCTTTAATTATTTTTTTTCTTCCTGCCTCTACTTAGTTCTCATAGGCTCATAAAACCTGGATTATTAAAGATTATCTAGTCCAAGCTCCTTATTTGATAAATTAATTATAATAACTGTTATTCATAATTGGATTTAAAGTTTGCAAAACCCTTTACCTACTTTATCTAAGAGACAAGGAATAGAGAATAGTTGTGACTTGCCTAAGGTCTCCCAGACAAGACAATTAAAGCCAGGCCTAGAACAGTTCTCTTATTATTTTATATTTCATTCCATTGGCTGTTTATAAAATCCTTGTACAATTATGACTGTCTAGTATAGCTTTGACTGTGTTTCTCCAGTGTTCCCTGGGGGCTAAACAATTTGCATGTAAATAAAACAGTTTAGATTTATGGGCTGCCTATATTAATAAGTAATACCAAATCAATTAAAATTGCAAATTGCAACAATCCCTAGTAACAGTAGTTCAGGTACCCAAAAGAGTGATAAAAATACATTAATCACTGCCTAATGAGATAGCTCCAGCAATTAGGTAGTTATTCAAAGTCTAAGAAGCTTGAAAGTCAAGACTCCAGCATCTCTGGGTGCCAGGCTCCCTTCAGGATTTAGTCCTCTGTCTAGTTCATTGTAAGCCATGTGGATCTGCCCTGTCTTCTGAAAGGAGCTATCTTGGATCTTATTTGTTTACAGAAAGACAGAGGCAGCTAAATCAACTCAGGCACACTTAGGGAACATGAACCAATCTCTCATAGGATCATAGATTTAGAGGTAGAAGAAACATTAGAAGTCATCAAATCCAAAGTCTTCATTTTTCAGATAAGGCCCAGAAAGGTGATTTGCCCAGGGTAACACAGCTAGTAAGTATCTGGGGCAGGATTAAATCACAGGTCTTTTGACTTTAAGTCATTTTCTTTGTACTATACTAGCCTGCCTCTCAGCCAAATTAAAGCAGATTTATTCCGTGTAAGAGACATTTTGTACCTTCATCCCTTTCTTCTCAGAAGAGGCCAAAGTCACTATCAAAGAGGCCCTGAATAAATGCACAACTGCTGTCAGTAGGGAAGTGATCTATTAAGCCAATATATAGTTGCAAACTCCTTTACTGCCTGAGATTTAGTTATCATCCTATCCTGTTAGTTTCCTAACTCCTATTATCCATTTTTGCTAGCCAGGATGTAAGAGCTTGTCCTACACACCAATCTCTAGTTAGATCAATTAATTATATTAATTCTACTTCTCTTTACGTTCACTCTACTTCCTTCTGGCTAATAATAGCTAGCATTTATGTCGAACTTTAAGATTTGCAAAGTGCATCTCATTTGATCACCAAAACAACCCTGTGAGGTAGATACTAGAAGTTCCCTTTTACAAAGGAAGAGACTGAGGCTGAGAACAGTTAAATGGCTTGCCCAGGGTCACATGGTTAGTAAGTATCTGAGGCAAAATTTGAATGAAATCCTGGTTCAACGTTAGGCATTCTATCCACTAAGATCCTTAGCCGCCGCATATGCTGAACTCTAGCCAAACCAAGCTATTCAACATCTTGTATATCTCCACTTCTATGCTTTTGTTTATGTGGTTTCTTACCCCCACAATGCTCTCCTTCCTCTTTCATGTCTCTATCCCTAACCTCCTTCTATTGAAATCTTTCCCATCTTTCAAAGCCAAATTCCAGTTCAAAGACCACCTCCTCCATTAAATCTTCCTCAATCAAAAGGAATTTTCCCTTCTTGGATCTAAATTGCATTTTGTTTGTACCTGTCTAATTCAGAGATTGCCTTGGAGAACAATGATAAGGGCAGTATTAAAGGTATGATGGCAGAACTTGCTACACATAGCCAGGCACAAAGACATCCACACAACCACAGATGAACTAAGTACAGAAAATCTAGATCATTCTTTCTTCTTTACACAGGACCCAAGTATTTCAGCCTAGACTCTGGGCCTTTCCTTTTGCTAGTCTTTTCACAGATGTACCAGTGACCTACATCTGACCTTTCTTCAAATGCATTCCTATTCTGCCTTAGTAACTTATTTTGATTTTAAATATATATATGTTCAAAATATTTTATTTCCAATTTTTATAGCACTGCCATCTGAATTTATCATCTTTTTACAATTTTTCATGAAGGCAATTTAACTATTTCCTTTCTTCTTCATAGGGAAAAATTTCACAAAGTTATTATTATTACTATCCAAACTTAGCCCACTCCAGGACTTAAAGTAAAGTAATATATAACAAACATAATACAAGAATGTTTTGGTCTCCAAATATTATTGGTTCAGGGTAGAAAAAAGTGAAAGAGTAAAAAAAAAAGAGTTAAGAGTTTAGTATCTTTCCATTATAGTTTATGAACTTTCTAATGGTTGCTGTCTTTTGTGCTCAATAAGGACCAAAATAATTTCACTGTGTTGAGGTCAAGGTTCTTGAACTTGAACAGAACTTGAAAAGGCCATAAGCCAAGATTAAAGTAGACAGAAGGTTGGTGTGGGATTTTTTGTTCACAGATAATTGTGCACTCAATGCAACCTCTGAAGCTGAGATGCAACAGAGTATGGATCAATTCTCTGCCTCTTGTGCTAATTTTGGCCAATAATTAATACCAAGAAAATAGAAGTTCTCCACCAGCCAGCACTACACCATACATATGTGTAACTGTTGGTTACAGAAAATAAAGAAATTTTTAAGCTATGGTTAAGTTCACTTATCTTGGCAGTATACTTTCCAGGGATGTACACATAGATGATGAGATTGATGAACACGTTGCCAGAGCTAGTTCAGCGTTTTGGATAGGGCACTGAAGGAAAATGTGGGAGACAAGCGGTATTAGACTGCCTAGCAAACCGAAGGTCTACAAAGCTATTGCACTGACCTCATTGTTGTATGCTTGTGAAACCTGGACAATCTACCAATGCCATTCCAGGAAACTGAATCCCTTCCATAAACTTTCCAACATTGTATGTGACTAATATTGAAACTTAGGAAAGACATGGAGGCACTTACATCATCAGCAAGAAAAAGGAAGCCATTGTCCACCAGCTGTAGTAGGAATAGCAAAGATAAATTCTCAGAAAGGGCAGTTAGGTGGTACAGCAGATAGAGCACCAGTCCTGGAGTCAGGACGACCCAAGTACAAATTCAGTCTCAGACACATAACACTTACTAGTTATGTGACTCTGGGCAAGTTACTTAACCCCAATTCATACACACACACACACACACACACACACACACACGTACATGCACACACACACACACATATATATATAAAGATAAAGATTAATTATCAGAACATGATGTTTTTAAATGGATTTGCTTTTAATTCTAATAGAAAAAATGAGAATCATGTTTACAAGTGAAATGTTTTCAGTTTATGACTGATGAATCTTATCTATCTGATTTTAGAACATGATTTCTTTCCTATAGCCTTGGGCAATAGGAATAATCAGTTATTGAAATGTAATTGAAATTTTAGCTAATTTTTTATTAAATGTTTTTATTAAATAGAACTAAGAACTGAGATAGTAGATGTTAATGCATTAACCTGTCTTGGATAAATCCAAAATTCAAAATGTTACATTTTAAATCAAAAGTGCATTTACTCATTGGGTATTGTCATTAAAATAATTTTTCCTGTTACGCAAAATTTTCAACTTGTATAATAGAAAAAAAAGTTTTCATATGTGTCTTCAGCACCACCAATCCATTATCCTTATAGGGTGCCTTACAGATAAGCATATCAAATTAGTTTCTAAAGGAATTCAACAAATTTCTTTCAACAAACATTTCTTAAGCACTTGCTAATTGCAAGTGCTGGACTGGGAGATAAGGGATCAAAAAATTAAGCTGGGCTCAGTGAAAGAGAGACAGACAGACAGAGACAGAGAGTTAGAGAGATAGAGATAAAAAAGACAGAGAAAAATGGGGAGTGAGGTGAAGGAGAGAGAGGGAGAGGGAGAAAGATAGATAGATAGATAGATAGATAGATAGATAGATAGATAGATAGATAGATATAGATATATACACACACACACACACACACACACACACATACATGAATACAACTTGCCAGTCACTGTATGCTAAGTGCTGAGGGTACAGAAACAAGAAAACAAGACAATACTCATCCTCAGCTTACATTCTAATGAGAGAAGACAGTATATAAAGGAGTTCTGGAAAATAAGTAGGGAAGAATAAATGCAGAGGACAAATGGAGGAGACTGAAGGAACTGACATGAAGGTCCAATTCCAAGGAAGATGAGCAAAAGGGGGATTTTCGTCCAAGCCATGGGGATCCAAGGGTGGAGTCCAAGTTTCTAGTGGGGTGGAGATGATAAGTGACAGTGAAGTCACAGAATGAAACAATTCCTTCTCTCATGGAACTTATATTCTAATAGAGAATGTCTTCTTAGATAACTACGGCAGAACAAAATGGATTTACCATACTAATTCATTTAACATGCAACAAATATTTATTGGACATTCACTATGCACAAAGAACTCTTCCAGGCATTGTGTAGCATTAAAAAGCTATACAAGACATAGATTTCCCCCTGAATTCCAGCTATTATCTAATAGATTCAGAGAGAAGCACATGGCAGATAACAACTCTTCATCTTTATAAAAAGATTCAGCATGCTGTGCTATAACTACCAATTTTGTTACCCGGGGCAAGCAGCACATATCAACCCTTGGACAAGCAGCTTGAAGTCCTTCATCAAATCAACTTCATAATTCATGCTGTGAAAATAATGAAAGAAATTAAGACAAATTCAGTTGGATGGGAGGGAAAATTAGTTTATACAGTGACTTTTGGTAACTGAAGAGTAAGTACAAGTGCTAAATTTTGCACACTCTCAATTCTGATGCCCTAGGACAAAGCCCTGATTTCCCAGGGTTCTAACTGTGCCTTTGAAATCACGCATTTCATTCAAATAAATAGCTCTTGTTTCATTTAAAGTATCATTCCATTTATCTGCTTTTTTTAAGGTATAAATTTATTGGTTTAATCAAAATTTTTCTCTCCATTTTCTAAGAGTAGAAACTTGGATTTCATTGCCTAAAATGTTCTTGGCACTCACTCTTGGGTATGATTTCATAGACTGTATAATGTGAGCTTAAAACCAGACACTTTATTTATTGTACCGTTATGCCAAATGACAACAGGAAGGATCATCTACTTGAGTCATTTTATGTGCCCTCTTTTTAATAAGCTTTTTAAACATTTTGCTGAAATGTGTAATTGTTTTACAGACTATTAATTTGATGTGACCTTCACTTCCATGTCAGCTGTATATTAATTGCAAGACTATTATCACAATCAGTAAGATATCAGGAAACAAAAAAGAATTTAATTATGTTTCACTGTAGTCATATGTCCCCCTAATAATGTTCATACATTACCTGTTACATGATTAAATGCCAGTAGTGTTATCAAAGATACATTTTAAGGTATAATTAGCTGATAATAATTATGGCACTATACTAAGGCTACATTATAATTAGTGAAATGTTGATGAAGAGTGCCAGCTAGTCTTCAAGTTCTATAGCTTCCTTTACACCTGTTGCAGCTTATATATTGGGTTTCTAAAAAAAAAAAAGTTTCAGGTTTTCAAAACTGTCATTTTCATCTTTATAACTACCATAATGCCTTGCAAATAGGAAGCACCAAGTAAATATTTATTAGATTGAAATGAATGAGGAATGACATAGTTAGGTTAGTCTGGAAATACTATGAAAGATAAGCTTGAAGGGAAAAAGATTAGAGGAGGCATCTCAGAATCACAGAATCAGAGTTGAAAGAAACTTTTAGAGTTCAATTAGTTCAGTGCCCTTCATTTTACAGATGAAAACCTTAGGCTCGGAGAAATAAAGGGACCTGCCTAAGATTGGTCATATAATCAGCCTAGTAGCAGAACCGAGACTCAAAGTGAAACCCTTAGACACCAAATCCAGCATTTTTTCCACCCTGCCGTAAGTGTTCAACCAACTTGAAGAATTCCAATGATAGGGAATGTAATGTTACTTCATGTATAAGTATAGTTTATAGAGATACACATATATATGTAACATGTATTATATATATTATATAATGGAGATATGTGTATATATGTACATTTTATTTATGACTTTTGAATATATATCACAATCATCTCTGGATAAACAATCCCACCACCACCATTGATCTCTCCCCTTATAACAAAGAAAACAAGCAAAATCTTTTGATGCAATGATCACAGCTGAATCTGACAATGTGTAAGGTCCAGAATTCCCTTGGCTGGGGAGCCCTGTACCTTCTCCATAACTGTGGGGTGTTCTTGATACCAAAGGAAGAGGCCAAGGAGCTCCAGATTGATTGTAAGAGTTTAATCAATCATTATAATTACTTACAAAACTGGGGTGATCTGGAGTGGCTGCCAGACAGGTCAGTGGATTCCCACAAAAGAACCCCCAAAATTACCATGGTAATTATAGAAAACAAACAATGGGAGAGGGAGCTAGAGAGTGCGTCACTACTGATTGGTGGATATTTGGAGTTTTCTGCTTAGTAATGGGCTTATTTTCAAGCTTGGACTTTGGTAAGCGTTTAGGACTTTTAGATTGTATACTGGTCAAAATGGTCACAAACAAGTCACCTTATCTTGTTATGGCTTTTACCTGACACATTATCTAAATTACAATTTTTAATAAGTCACCATGTCCATCCAGGCTTCCACATTTCATAGCTTTTCACTTCTTACTGTATATTATGGCTTTTTTTCCCCAATTGGGATCCCATACACTCTACTCTAGCAGTTGCCCACCTCTTTGCTGTGAAGACTGAGGTATGTTTCATTATTATTTTCTAGAACCAATCAATTAATCAACTAGTGTTTGTTAAGTGTCACCTGTATGCCACCCACCGTGCTAAGTTCTAGGGATAAAAAGACAAAACTACAGTCCCCACCTTGTAGAGATTTATTCTAATAGAGGCACAAGAATAGAATTTATACCACAGGAATACAAGGTAGTTTTGAAAGGAAGAAAATTAACAGCTAGGAAAGGATTATTAAACGCTTTGCTTGAACAGAATCCTAACGGAAGTTAGGGATTCCATGAGGCAGGAGTGAGGAAGGAGACCATTCTAGGCATGAGAGACAAGTCAGTACAAAGGCATGGAGATGTGAGATTAAGCATAGTGTGTGAGAAACATCAAATAGGCCAGTCAGGAGGTGAGGGACAAGTTTGATTCTAGTACCTTCTTAACGTAAGTTCAATGTTGGGATAAAATGAAAAAGTATTCATAAGCGATTGAAACATTAAAGAAAAGGAAATTTGTTCAGCCCCAACATAGAAAGGATATTCAACAAGAATACAGTAACACTTACCTTTAGAAGATGAGCTCCTTTTGTCTCCAATACTTAGCACAGTAACAGGGGTGGGTGGGGAACCTGTATTCTTGAGGCCACATGTGGCTTTCTAGGTCCTTGGGTGTGGCCTTTTGACTGAGTCCAAGTTTTACAGAACAAACCCTTTTACTAAGGGGATTTGTTCTGTGAAGTTTGGTTTCAGTCAAAGGGCCACACCTGAGGACCTGGAGGGCCACATGTGGCCTTACCTCCACTCCTAACACATAATATACTTTATGATTGTTTGTTGACTTAACCCCATATGGAAATGGGTCTGTTCACACAGAGTATGGTGAATCACATGGTCTTCAGGCATTGACGAAGTCTGAAGGGTGCTAGCTATTCTTTTATACCCTAGGTGACCAAGTAAACCATATTAACATAACCAGCAGTCACCAGGAAGCTCCATCAAGGGAGGCACAGCTTGAACTTTGACCCACTTCTAGAGCCAGTCAAGATTTTAGGGAAAAAATCTATGGTACAAAAGAGGGGAATTATGGTCGATATTGGTCCTATTACAATGGACAATTGATGATTGCATGCAGTAGAACAATTTGTAACAAGACCAAAAAGGTAGAAATGGGGTGAGATTTTAAAGAGCTAGCAAAGACAAAGGAGTTCATATTTCATCCTAGAGACAATAGGGAGCCACTGGAACTTTACTGAGCAGAGAGATAAGACCTGTTCTTTAGGAATATCACTTTGGCTGTGTGTAGAGTGTGAACAGATGAGATAAGAAGACCAAAAAAGAGCTTATTGCATCACCCAGGAGAGAGGTGATGAGGGCCTGAACTAGGGCAGTGGCTGTGTGGGTGGAGAGAAGGGAAATAAAATAGGGATGCGTGGACGTGAAAATGACAAGCTCTGAGAAGTAGTTGGCTTTGTAGAGTAAGTGACAGGGAAGAGTTGAAGATGACATCAAGGTTGACAAATCTGGGTGACTAGAAAGATGGTGGTACCCTTGATGATAATAAGAAAGTTCAGAAGAAGAGAGGGTTTAAGAGCAAAAATGCTGAATTTGGTTTTGGACAGGTTGAGTTTGAGATGCCCATGATAAATCCAGTAGATCATAAGGCAGGATCAGAACCTAGTTGAAAAGATACAGGCTAGATACATAGATCTGAAAGCATTTGCACTGAGACAATAAAAGAAACTATGAGAGATGGTAAAGCCATCAAGTGAATGGAGGTAGAAAGAAAAGAGGAAAGGGTCTAAGACAAATCCTTGAAGTATACACACAGTTGATGGGTGTGACATGAAAGAAAAAGACTGAGAAATAGTCAGATAGGAGGAGAACAAGGACAGAATGGTGTCACAAAAATCCAGAGAAGAGAGAGTACACAGGAGGAGACAGTGCTCAAATGTATAAAATGCTAAAGAAAGGTTAAGAGGCTACTGCAATCCCAAAATAAGGATGTGGATTGAAAAAAAGCTCTTTAGATTTGGCAATTAAGAGATCATTATTAACTGCGGGGAGAGCAGTTTCTTCCCTACTGTGTTTTCAGTTCTTTGCTAGCACAGAGTGATGCTATGAATTTTTTCATATTTACTGGAACTTTGTTTTTGTTTTTTACGTCCTTGGGGCTAGACATCCAGTAGTAAAATCATTAGGTCATTTTTCTTGCATAATTCCAAATTGGTTTCTGGAACAGTTGTCTAATTTACTGAAGTGTATTAGGATGGAGACCAGCAAAGATGACAAAGTAGGAGAAAGCGATATAGTCTATTTCCCCACATAACTACTCTTAACAAAGATCTAAAAAGAACACCAAATGCAATAATAATCAAAAAATCTAAGGAAAAAATATAGTACATTGTTATTTCCAGCCAAAGATTATGAATTTAGCCCACAGGCAAGCTATCAAGGTAGGAACTGAGGAATACACAGAGGTAGGCCTGTAGCTCTACCAGTATGACCCCAGTGAAAGATTATGGACTCAGGCCCTAGGCTCAGATCAGGGGTAGAACTACAGCACCAGCACTATCACTCTGACACCAGAGCAGGGATTGTCAGTTCAGTACTTTTTCTCCCCATCCTCCAGACCAAAGGTAAGCCCTTTACTATCACTCTAATATAAAAAGCCTTTCAGCTAGCTGACAAGGGCAAGGCCATCAACTCTCTACTGGAGCTTGACCCAGGAGCAAGTCTGCAGTTGTGTTACCTAGATTCAGAACAGGATCTGCAGCCTGGAAAAAATAAGATAGGAAGCAATCAGAGAAAGCATAATATTTGATGGGGATAAACTAGAGGGATTTCTGACAAGAACAGGGATGTCCATTATCATCACTACTTTTTTTAAAAATTTTGCTAGAACTGCCAGCTATAGCAATAATCATCATCATCATCATCATCACATTACATAGCACTTTAAGCTTTGCAAAGCACTTTACAAATATTATTTTGTTTGATCCTCTACAACAACCCTGGGATGTAGGTGCTATTATCCCCATTTTTACATATCAGAAAACTGAGTTAAGTGACTTACCCAGGAATATAGAGTAACTCTCTGAGGCTGTATTTGAAATCAGGTCTTCCTGCTTCTAAGTCCAGAACTCTGTACCCTGTGTCACCTAAATCACCCTATAATACATAATGTTATTATATTGCATTATACAATAACACAAGAAAGATAAATTAGGGAATAAATATATTCAGATCAAGTATCCTTTTTTAAATTTATGAGATAAAACAAGAATTTCTATAATGTAGTATAATAAAAAATTTTATAAAGCATTGAAATCTATTATGTACAAATTGCTATTCCATTTACACATATAATAAATTTATTAAAACTTTATTTAAAAAAAGAAAGAAAAGAAAGTATCCTTTTTTATTTTTATAGTGTATGGCAATAAGCATTGGTTTAAACCAGAGTTTCCCAAAGTTATTTGGCCTACCACCCCTTTTTCAAAAAAAAAAACTATTCAGTGCCCCCCTGGGGTTAGGTCAGGTTAACCTTTATTTTCATTCAATACCCCCAATTGCACCTGAGGCTACTACTGCTCCCCATCATGCCAGCATCCCCAGGAAATGGTATCCCCTATGGTCTAATTCATTGGCTCCCAAAGTGGGTGATGCCACTCCCTGAGGGTTGTTGGCATGATGTGGGGGGGATGGTAACCTTGGGTGCAATTGAGAGGCATTGAATAAAAATAAGGAGGTGGTGGAAGCATAAGAAAAGAAGAAAAGACAATAATTTTGAAAAACTGTTCATACATGTTTCATCTGTTATGTAACAGAGTTAAAGTCATACATTTTTTCCAAATAAACATGCAAAATGCAAGTTATAACCAATCAGTAGTTAAGTCCACCAACAGGTCTTAACAAGCAAGTGTTGGCAGACAAGGGAAGTCCAACATGCATTGGCAGGAACATGTGTGTATAATGACTGGTTTACAATATGATACTATATAGTTACATGAAGCAATATTGCATCATCAAAATTTCAATGCAAGAAAAACCCACAAATTTATAATAAATCATTACATTTAAGATACATCATTTGTTTAAGAAATGTTTATTTTTTTAAATGACACAAATTTCAAAAAAATGTTAAAGGATTAAAGAAAGTAGATATCTGGAGGGGGTGCTGAGTAATTTTTTAAGAAGGGCGGTAGGCCAAATAAGTTTGGGAACCTCTGGTCTAACCCTAATTTATGCCAAACTGCTTTCCACTTTTCTCAGTAGTTCTCATCAAAAAAGGAAGTCTTCCCCCAGTTGTATATGTTCAGGGATTAGGAAGCACTGGCCTACGGTTTTCTACTACTTTCATTTCTTTCTTATATAATCTGTTTCACTGATCTAGTTTTTAGTATTTTAATCAGTACTGAATAGTGTTTATGACTTCTACTTTATAACATATTTCAAAGTCTCATAATATTATGTCTCCTTCATCCTTTTTTCATTTCCCTCAAGATTAAAGACAATTTTTACTCCAAAGAATTTTCTGTTATGTATTTTTCTATAAACCATTTCCTTGATACTTAGATTGACATGACACCAAGTCTAGAAATTAATTGAAATAGTGTTGTCATTTTTTTATTATACTACAAAACCAACCAAGAATGGTTAATATAACTCTACTGATTTGTCTCCTTTTATTTCTATGAAAAGTTTTTTGTGGTTTCATTTATAAAATTACAAAAAGATCTTGTGTATAAGTGTGTTGGTTAAGTGAATTACTGGATTTTGACACATTTCATAGTTATTTAAACAGAATTTTGCCCATTACCATTTCTTCCGGTTATTATTAGTATTACATAGAAACACTGTTGATTTTTGTGGATTTATTTTCTATCCAACTATTTTACTAAAGCTATTAATTGTTCAATTGGTTTCATCACCACTTCACTGGGGCTTTCTAAGGATACCATGTAGTCATCTGAAAATAGGGATAATTGTATTTTCTTTTTGCATGTGTTTATACCTTTGATTTTTTTCACTTGTTAATATTATCTTTATATATTCTCTTTATAATTCAAAAATTATATCAAACAATGGGAAGAAATGGTTTCTTTGCTTTGCCCTTGTTGCATTGGGAAAGGTTTTAGTGTTTTTCCATTTCAAATAATGCTATCTCTTCATGTTAATTGCATTTTAATCCTATTAAAGAAAGGCCCTTCCATATCCACACTTTTTTTTAAACATAAAAAAGTGTCTTATTTTGTCAAAGGTTTTTTATGGATATGGGTTTTCTTTTGGTTGTTTATATGGTTAATTATGCTACTTTTTTTGTTAGCTTTGAACCATCCTCGCATTTCTGATATGAAGCCAATCTAGCCATACCAAATTCTTTTATGGATATATTACTATAGTCATTCTGCAAGTATTTTAAATTACTTTTGCATCAAAACGCATTCCTGAAATTAGCCTATTCATTCTTTTCTGCTTTGTCTCTCCCTGGTTTGGCTAACAGAACCATATTTGGTTTTTTTTATGATTTCAGCAAAGTGTTTTTTCTATTTTTTAAGATTTTTTTTGTAGCATAGATGTTCATTAAGCTTAAATATCATGGGGGTTTTTTTTCATCAAGAAAGTATTTTTGTAATATGTTAAGAAAACAAAAGTTTCATAACTAGTTATGGCCATAGGATAACATGGCATAAATAAGCTCTTTTGCTGTAATTTTTACATTAGCAAGGATACTAAAAATAAAAACAAAAAACTACTGCCATGAACATTATTTTGAAAATACTTGTAGAGGACCCATTTAAAATGTGAATTTCTAGTTCATATGCAAGGAGGTGCATACTGTTAAGTCTTCCCCCAGCAAACACTATTCTTACAACCAAAAGATGAATACCAGAATGAAAGGAAAGCACACTAAATAGGGCTTATTCTAACAAAATTATTCCACATGCACCTTGAGAACTCCTATAATCCCTTTTGAAAGTCTTTCATGTTCTTTAGCACTGAATATATGCATAGATTATAAATTAATCTGAAGTTACTAGCTGCCAGCTTTTTTAAGTTAAAAGGACTAAAAAGTTAAGAAGTTAAAAGTTAAAAGGGCTAAGAAGTAGTCTGCTTCACCTGGCTCCTGAAATCACTATCTCATCCAAAGAAAAACAAATTGAAGTTAAAGAGAAAATTAACAATGCTTTTACCACTCATTTCTTTGGATTGCTCTGGGTTATTTACTTGATAGATAAATCTCTAGAAAGGAAGGGGAGATTAATTCCTCACACGACATGTAGTACAATGTATTAGAGAAGCTCTGAAGGGCTGGAAATTGTAAAAATGTGTTCAAGTTGAGTAGAGAGTTCTATACCTTGAGTGGAAAGCATATAAAACAGTATTAACACACTTTTAAGAGTGTTAATAAACTTATTGAATTTTATTTTCACATTCTTTGAGAACCAGTTTTTAAAAACTTTTTTTCTTCAAATATGCCTTAATGTATTTCTTCTGATTCCTATCCTTTCTATTTTCAATCTCAGTCACCTCACTTCTTTCTATTTCCTTCCATGGCCCTTCTAATCCATCCAAAAGAGCATGCTTAACATTCTTCTACCTAATCTCAGCATAAAACTTTTTCATTCTCATTTATTCTTGCCTTCATGATTTTATCATGTTGCACATACCCTTCCCATATATTCCTTCCTTATCACCAATCATGTCCTTTATTTTCCCCAATATCAATGCTAAACTCAAATCCTCTAAGAGTGACCACCAAGCCATAATTTTAATTTGTACCTTTGTTACATTGTTTTATAAGCATTTTTAAAGTGTTTTCTCCTTATACACATTGGCTAGCCACTCTACTTCAAGATTTCAGCACCTCTCATTTGGACTCTGTGGTAATATTCTATTTGGTCCCTAACGTAGATCTTGACACTATGTTCCAGGTACTATGTTAGGCTCTGGTGATACAAACAGGAGGAAAAGATTGGGTTGAATAGCTCTCAAACTCTTTTAAACCACCTCAAGTTTCTCCTGAGAAAAGAAGGCCCATATTTTTAATACTAACGTTTCACCTGTGTTATTTTTATTTTGGGGAGATACAGACTCTAAGTTTCTGAAGAATTCAAAATGAATATCACTCAGAAGGCAAGGGAAAAATGCATGACAGCTGTGAACAGGATGTAACATATGACCAATGAGGAACTTAAAGGAACAGAAATGAAAAATGTCATCAGGAAATGTGTGATAGGAAGAAGAGATGAGCTGGTCATGAGGCAAGGGTGAGGGATAACAAGTACACAGTCAGAGCATACCATTGGTATTTTTGCAATGTCAGGAGAAAAAAAAAACCCTGGCATGTTGGATGGATCCCTGTGGTGAACTAATGGAATGACAAGGACAATCATTCAGGAGGATAGACAGGCATGAATGAATGGTAATCGTTATTGTTGGAAGGGACATCCAAATTGATGTGATCACAGATTCTTCTGAATGCTGAGAACCCATTTTTCTGAATCATATTATCATGGAATGTAATAGGTTTCTCCTACTTTGCATGAAGACTATGCCACTTCATCAGATGAGGTTGAAAATAAGTATCCAATGCTCCTTTACAAGAATGTCAAGTATACCATGATTTTCAATACCAAAATCAAGAAAGTCATTATTTCAACTGTAGGGCAAATTCACTTTGAAACATGAGTAACAGCACACATCTGTTGTTGTTGTTGCTGTTGTTTTTTTTTTAATTTTATTTTCTGTAGGGAAGAGTGGAATATAAAAGAGATCAGCAAGAACTCTCCTGGGATTTCCTCATGTCCTGCACTAGCTTTGTACAAGCCAAAAACAAGCTTTGATCTCCCAGCTGGTATTTAGCTAAGTAGGTTGTCAGCATACAAAACTATGCTCTGTATCTCTCTATATACATAAAGAGTACATAACACTTGGTCTGTAGCCCTTACTCATTATTTGTTGTGGAAGTTTATGCTAGTCTTACTTCAAACTGGGAAGGCTTTGGGTAAATAGGGAAGGGAGGAAGAGGGGACATATTTATATGGAGCCTATTATGTGTCAGGCATGATCCTAAGCATGTTTTACAAATAATAACTATTTGATGCTCACAACAACCCTGGAATAACTCTTGTCATTATTCCCATTTTTACAGTAGATAAAACCGAAGTACACAGAGGCTGTGACTTACTCAGAGTCATACAACTATAAGTGTCTGATAGTGGATATGAACTCTGGTCTTCCTGATTCTAATGCTCTATCCACTGTGCCCTCTAGCTGTTTCAGTTATGGAATATATGTCTGTCAGCTATGTTTGGAGAAACGTCATTAAAAGGTAAGGAAATGAGGAAACGATTTTTTTAAAACACAAAAACTCTTATAGGCCACCTGCTGAGGGCCTGTGATTTTCATTGATTGCATGGGTAACCCACACCAGTGAAATCACAGAACTGTGAAATATTAAAGTATCAGTAGTGTGTACCTGGAAAGTCAGAAGCAAAGCCAGGGGCAGGGAGGGAGATGAAGACTGACTTGTTTAAGCCAGTGCTCAAAAAGAAAGCCCCAGAGGGAACTTACCAACAGGAGAAGGGAGCTGACATGGCAGAAAGATGTTTCAGAATGAGAAGTAACAGAGGACAATAGATATTCTATGTTAAGAAGGTCCCAGGATATGGAACAGCTAAGGCATATTACAGAATTCTAGAAAGCCAGGAGCAAAGGCATGGAGGCAAAATCCGCAGGAATCCCCAGATCTCACCATGGCTTAAGGGATGGGGGGAGAGGAATGAAAGCACTTTGTAAATTTTATTTCTTATCATTATTTATTTTAACATTTTTTTTCTTTTTAAATTGAGTTCCAGATTCTCTCCCTCCCTCTCTTCTCCCTCACTGAGAAGGCAAACAAAATTATATCCATTATAAGTGTGAAATAATGCAAAATATATTTCCATATTAGCTATATCACCAAAAAATAAAACAAAATAAAGCAATTCAATTTGCACTCAGAGTTCATCAGTTCTCTCTCTGGAGGTAAATAGCAGTTTTTCATCATGAGTCCTTTCGAATTGTCTTGGATCATTGTATTGATCAAAGTAGCCAAGTCTTTCACAATTGATCACCATTACAAAATTACTGTTATTGTGCACAATGATCTCCCAGTTCTTCTCACTACACTTCACATCAGTTCATACAGGTCTTGCCATGCTTTTTCTGAAACCACCCCCTCATCTTTTTTTGCAGCACAATAGTACTCCATCACAATCATGTGCCACAACTTGTTCAGCCATTCCCCAATTGATGGGCATCCTCTAATTTCCAATTCTTTGCCACCACAAAAAGGGCTGCTATAAATATTTTTTTTTTTGCATACAAGTCTTTTACCTTTTTCTTTTATCTCTTTGGGATACAGACCTAGTGGTGGTATTGCTGGTTCAAAGAGTATACACAGTTTTACAGCCCTTTGGCCATAATTTCAGATTGTTTTCCAGAACACTTGGACCCAGTTAACAACTCCACCAGCAATTTACTATTGTACCTATTTTCTCTCATCCCCACTATCACATGTCATTTCTGATAGGTGTTTTTTTAATTTGCATTTCTGTAATCACAAGCGAGAGCATTTTTTATGTGACGACAGACAATCTCTTCTTCTGAAAATGCCTATTCTTATCTTTCAACCATTTATCAGTTGGGAAATGGTTCTTATTTTTATAAATTTAACTCAGTTCCTCATATATTTGAAAAATGATGTCTTTGCCAGAGAAACTTGCTGTAAAATTTTTAAATATTATTTCATTGTCTATGGTACCTTTTAGCAAAATGTAGTTTCCCTGATTATCTCTTCTAAGTAGGTTTATTTTTCTTTTGCTTTGTCTGGGATCATGATTGTTACCTCCGCTTTTTTTGTTTTAACTCTGCGTGTGTCCTTCTGTTTCAAGTGTGTCCCTTGTAAACAACATATTGTTGGACTCTGGTTTCTAATGTATTCTGCTATCCATTTCCATTTTATGAAAGAGTTCATCCCATTTACATTCACAGTTATGAGTACTAATTACCGTATTTACCTCTATCCTATTTTCTTCTGTTTCTTCTTGTAATTGAAAGGGTTACACACTGCACAGTACTTTTACTTTAGGTTGGGCTCTTGAGATATAATGACACTTAGTATAAACTTAACAAATTATCACATTTATTTTACAATGACTAATGATGATTAAGGCAGCACAAATAAAGATGAGAATAATATTCAATACAATAAGTAATAATCAAAATCAAGAAAAGGGGGAATAAGAAAAGAAAGGGTACTAATCAGACGAGCTCAAATACCTACTAGACCAGAGAGACTGAAGCGGTTGAGAGGTCTGGTCAGGGAGGCAACAGAGCGGAGTCTCGCTCCAACTCAAATCAGAGGCCGTGCACGCAATCTACCTCTGATCACAGAGATTCGGCGTCCCTCTCTGGCATCAACCAAAGTGCTCCAAAAAATCCGTTTCCAAATGACCCTTTTATATCTATGTAAACCAGGGAAAAACAATCTTAGTATTTGTTTCATGTACGTATCCTTGGTGAGTGCTCAGGTCCGGAACACACACACGTTTTAACAAAGGTTGGAGCTTGATCAGAGCCCCAAATACCCGTTTGTTGTGTAAGTTTCCAAGGAATGATCAGTTCCTCGGACAGACACACTCTTTTCTCAAGAAAAATGTTCCTTGAGATGAATTGCTTTCCCGGCAATGTTTGTTTGTTACTTAATGTTCCGTCTCCTTTGTACCACCCTCAGCCATGCACGTTAACTCCAATTTACATTCTTTTATGTTGGGTCATGAGGCAGTTACACCAGGGGCTGAGGAGGATCTCCTCAGTTTCCCTTACACTTCTGTCTCTTTTTATCCTGTCCTTCTTCAAAAGTCTGCTTTGCTTCTAACCACCACCTCCCTTACTCTGTCCTCCCTTTTATAATCCCCTCATATCTCTTATTCTTTTCCCTTCTTATTTCCCTACCTGGTAAAATAGATTTCTACACCCAACTGAGTTTTTATATATATTCTTCCTTCTTTGAACAAATTCTGTTGAGAGTGAGGTTCAAGTATTACCCGCTATCTCCCCCATTGTCCCTTCCACTATAAAAGCTATTTTATGTGAGAAAATTTTCCCCATTCTACTTCTCCCTTTCCCCTTCTCCCAGTGCAACTCTCTTTCTTGCCTCTTCATCTTTTTTAGATAATCCCAACAAAATCATCTCACATTCATGCCCTCTGTCCATGTAAACTCCCTCTAACTGCCCTAATAATGTTCTTAGGAGTTACTTGCATCATCTTCTCAAATAGGAATGTTAACAGTTTAACTTTATTGAGTCTCTTATGATTATTCTTTCATGTTTATCTTTTTGTGTTTTTCTTGAGTCTTGTGTTTGAATGTCAGATTTTCTATTCAGCTCTGATCTTTTTATCACGAATGCTTAAAAGTCCTTTATTTCATTAAATATCTATTTTTACCCTGAAAGACTATATTCACTTTTGCTGGGTAGCTTATTCTTGGTTATAATCCTAGAGCCTTTGCCTTATGGAATATTATATTTCAAGTTCTCCAATCCTTTAACATGGAAGCTCCTAAATCTTGTGTGACCCTGTGGCTCCACGATAATTTAAATTGTTTCCTTCTGGCTTCATAAGGTATTTTCTCTTTGATCTGGGAGCTCTGGAATTTGGCTATAATAATCCTGGAAGTTTTCATTTTGGGACCTCTTTTAGGAGGTAATCAGTGGATTCTTTCAATCTCTATTTTACCCTCTGGATCTAAGATATTGGAGCATTTGGAACTAAGATATTTCCTTATCTAAGTTATTGAAATATGATCTCTGGCCTCTTTTCTTAATCACAGCTTTCAGGTACTCCAATAATTCTTAAATTATCTCTCCTCAATCTGTTTCTAGGTCAGTTTCTTTTCTGATGAGAGGTTTCACATTTTCTTCTACATTTTCATTATTTTGACTTTGATTATTTCTTAAAGTCTTATGGAGTCATTAGCTTCCACTGCTCAATTCTAATTTTCAAAGAATTCTTCTCTTCAGTGAATTTTTGTACCTCTTTTTCCATTTGGCCTATTCTGCTTTTTAAGGAGTTCTTTTCTTCAGTGAATTTTTGTGCCTATTTTACCATGAGGCCTATTCTGTTTTTAAGGTGTTATTTTTCTTCATCATTTTTCGTAATTCTTTTCTTTTCATAATTCTCTTGCATCACTCTCATTTCTTTTCCCAATTTCTTCTCTATTGTTTTTACCTCTTTCTTCAACTCTTCTAGAAATTCTTATTAGACTTGATTTTAATTGGCATTTTTTATTGAGGCTTTGCTTGTAGTTGTTTTTCCATTGTTGTCTTCTTCTGACTTCATGTCTTGGTCTTCTCTATCATCATAATAGCTTTTTATGGTCACGGTTTTGTTGTTTTTGCTGTTATTGTTTTCTTGCTCATTTTTGCAACCTATACCTTGACTTTGAACTTCATGTTAAGTTGGACTCTACTCACCTGGGAGTGGAGAAGTGCTGTCCCAAGCTTCAGGCTTTTTCATGTTGCCATTTTCAGGGGTTCTGCAAGTTTTTGCTGCTTCCAAGGTGGTGTGATCCAGAAAGAAGTGTGTTCACTGTTCCTGGTTAGCACTCTGGTCTTTACCCAGGAAAGACCCCTGTTCCTCTGCAGCAGCATGTACTAATGTTCCTCTTAGGCCTGAAACTGTGACCAGATCCCCGCTCTCCTAAAGCTGCAAGTGTTAGTGCTCCTTTCTGCCTTCAAACTCTGAGTAGGGCCCCTGCTCCCTTGCAATTGACCACAAGTATTCCTCTCCACCCTGGAACTACAACCCTGAACCCTATATAGTCAATAGAATTACCAATCAGTGACAGCTAGACCCAGTCGCAGCAAAGAGTCCCCTTTAATCTCTTTCTGACCAGTAATCTGACCCTCTTACCATCTCTGGGCTCAGAATTTCTGAAGCTGCTGCTTCTGCTGCCACCACAGCTATTGCAGCCATCTCCAGGACCCACCACTGGCACCCACCCTGGTATCACAGACCTCTTCTGCTGACTTCCCAAATTGTCTTAGGATAGAAATATGTGTCACTTTGACCTTTTTTCAGCCATGCTGCTCCAAAATTTGATTTGAGGAGTTACTTTAAAGTTGTTTGAACAGGAATATTGGAAGAGTTTAACTAGGTACAGCCTCTAATCCATCTTGACTCTGTCTCCTAAGTAGCTTTCTGAGAGCATTTCTATAGATACAAGTCCTGAGAGCCCTGCTCTTAACTATTTTTGATGTTCTTGTTCTAATTAGCTGGATATCCACCTATAAAATAGTACAGACAAGAGTTTAAAAGGTGGTCCAGCGGTAACAGAATGTCCTTTCCCTGACATGAAATGCATTTTTTCATAAGATCATTGAATTTAGAGGTGGAAAGAATGTTATAGATCACCAGGATCAGTCACCTTGTTTTACAGATGAGGAAACTGAAACACAGAAAACTGAAGTGACTTGCATAAGGTTATAACCCAGATTTCAAGCCTAGAGAATTTCTACCTTACTGGTGGAGAGAATAACTTCATGTTGCATGCACAGTTTGCATGAAAGTTTTGGAGAGGAGAAACATTTTTCTTCATTCCTTCTCTGAGATACATATGGTTCCATACCAGCTTTGGGAAGAAGCCCTTGGAGAGAGAAAAAATTTTGGAAAGGAACAGGCCTGTAGAGAAGCCAGATCTTTAACACATCCCTGATTTCCAGGTTACCTCTTCCTAAACACTTTGGAAATTTTCCCCTTGGGTTAGATCAGGATTTCTCTCTTGGTTGAAGTGAAATATATAATCCCCAGTGGTAGAACTCATATTTTCTGATATATTCTAATCTGTAGAACTTCTCTGATTTCTGATTGTGATCTACTTGGATAAATAGGTTTACTCACTGTTCACTATTTATGATGTTCTTTTGTGTAACCAGTATTTGCTAGGAAAGAGTAAAGCCTGTCAGTTGGTTTTATTCCTCCTTTAAGGGATAGTGATCAGAGAAGCTAGGAGCTTTATTACTTTTGAAACTAAAAAGAAAAGCATGCTGTTATGCAAGCAACTTAAACATTGGAGGGTGAAGAGGGCAGATAGCATTTTAGTCTAATACCCTTCTCTTCGGAGGAGAACAGAGTTTCTAGTACCATGGTCCCTTCTCCTGCTCATATCCAGGCAAGAATCTGATGTGTTTTTCATCGAATTATAGGATTCAGAGGTAGAAAAAATCTTACATGTCACTTTGTCCAATTGCCTCCTTTTATAGATGAGAAAACTGAGGCACAGAAATGTGAAATTACTTACATAAGGTTATAACCTGGGTTCCAAGTTTGAGGAGAAATTCCAGAAATAACTATCATTGCCTCCATGTATGCCCCATTTAGACAGTGCTTGTGGATATGCATAACCTATGTGCACAACACACATGGGCATCAAAGTCACAGAGACAATGAGTAGCAGAGCTTTCATTCAAACCCAAGCCCTCATATTCTACATCCAGTGTCCTTTCTACTTCATTCATCTACAGACAGAAACTGTATAATTACCTCATTATCACTTTACTATGGATTGAATCTGTATGGGAAGATGCCTAATTTTTCTACATTAAAAAAAAAGATTACAAGTAAATAACTTTTCTTTTTTAAAAAATATAATTTATATGTGGTCTGCCATATATGTTTCAGTTTTAGTGATATTCCTCAAAGCCACAGTCACTGCTGGACAGCCCTCACACCCTCCCTGACCCCCTCCCCATTTGACACATAAAGTTATATCTCCCAAGTTCACACAAGCCATGTTGGGAGTGGAGGTAGGTCAGGAAGCAACAGTCAGAGAAGAACAAGAAGAGGAGTAAATCTTTGTCATTATTGAATTCCTTTAATCACTTTAAGGAGATAATTTGGTTTGGTAGTTGGGTGGCATAATGGATGGAATACTAGACTGAGAGAGATATATACACATGTATGTGTATAATCTCTGGAAACCTTAAAGCACTACATAAATGTTAGCTATTACAATTATAAAATAATTTTGTACCTGAAAATAT
The DNA here is from genome assembly GCF_003287225.1 of Phascolarctos cinereus. NCBI lineage: Eukaryota > Metazoa > Chordata > Mammalia > Diprotodontia > Phascolarctidae > Phascolarctos > Phascolarctos cinereus. The sequence goes on from NW_027555847.1 coordinate 194,874,070, forward strand.
TGGTATCAGAGGAAGTTTATCAGCTACTGTGGATTCAATTATCATCTCAATGTTGATGATTCCCAAATCTACTTATTCATCCCTAACTTCCACTTTCCCATAGCCAACTGTCTGTTACATATGTCAAACTGGATGTCTTATAAACATCTTAAACTCAACATGTCCAAAACTTAACTCAATTACCTTTACCCAAAGTATTCCCCTATTCTTAACTTTCCTATTTCTTTTGAGGGTACCACCATCTTCCCAGTCATCCAGGCTCCCAATGTAGATGTCATCCTTGTCTCTCACTCTCTATTGCTCCCCCATATCAATCTGTTGCCAAGTCCTTCTGATTTTATTCTTGCAACATAACATGAGCCCCTTCTCTCCTCACTTCAGTCCAGCCTCCATTAACCAGTCAAACTGATCTTCCTAAAGCACAAGTCAGACCATAACACCAACAGCACATTCCTCCCTCCCCATTCAATCAATTCCAGTGGCTCTCTATCACCTCCAGGATCAAATGAGGTGTCTGGAGTTCAAAGCCCTTCATAACCATGCCTACTCCTAACTTTCCAGTCTTCTTAACTTGACTCTCCTATAATCAGCAAAATAGTAACACAGTAGTAACACTGGCCTCCTTGCTATTCTTCTCACAAGACACTCCATCTCTTGACTCTGGGCATTTTCACTGGATGTATCCCATGATAGGAATTCTCTCTTACATTTTTGTTTCCTAATTTCCCTGCCTTCCTTCAAGTCCAAAGTAAAATCCACCTTCTACATGCTTTTTCTAGAGACCCTTCCCTTAATGCTAATACTTTTCCTCTTTTAATTAACTTCTCTTTTTGATTTTGATTACAATTTTTTTGATTTATTTTGATTACAATTACATATACACATATACACATACATATACAATTACATATACATATATATGTATATGTTGTACATAGCTGTTTGCATGTTGTCTCTCCCATTAAGAAAAGGGACTGGGTTTGTTTTTTGTTATTGTTTTTCTTTGTAATCCTAGCTGTTAGAACAGTGCCTGGCACATAGTAGGCACTTAATAAATGCTTATTTATTAACTGATTGAACTTATCTTTCTCATACCCACCAAAAGGGAAAAAAATAACTTGATCAAAGAGAATTTCTACTAAGAGAATGCAGTCAGCTTGCTGAAGACGTTCAAACCTCTAAAGGAGATATAATCAAAGTTCCAAATATAGGTCCTCATTTTTTAATCTCAACAGTCAGATCAGGTTCTCTTGGTCTCACTGTCTATAGCTGTATGAAGTGTCATCCTTAGGGAATGACCAGGACCAGTGTCTTTTTTGGTCAATAATTTCATTCCTCTGTAACCTAGAATTAGATGAGTGAAAGAAAAAAGGTGACATAAAATCATGTTAATGATTTACACCAAAATGATGGGCCTTAATGGGGAGCCTGACAGGGCCTTTCAAAAGGAAAAAGACTACAAAGAGGGAATGTTGTTTCCTCAATTATTTAGAGATGACAAACCAAAAGTAGCCTCCAGGAGAACCAACAGAAAACTCATAACAATAATAATGGCTTAATAAATAAAAATAAAGAAAGAACAATAAATGTGAGCACATTTATACAGCATTTTAAGTTTCATAAAGTATATTCCAAACAATGACCCTATAAAATGGACAATTGTATGTATTATAATTCCCATTTTGTAGCTGAGGAAACTGAGGATCAGGCAGACAAAATAAGTTGTCCAAGGTCCTACATCTCATAATTGTCAAAGCTGAAATCCACACTAAACCACTATGTCTTCTCTACAGATTAAAGTGGAAGGGATATGTCAATAGGCATAAGAATTAAGATAGAGATCCTTTTCACCTGTACAACTGATGATACTCTATCCTGCTCCAAGATGACCTCAGTGAAAACACACCAAGTAATGTAGATGTATTCCTTGACAATATACCCTCAGAGCATAGGATTTTAAAGAAGAAAAAAATCTCACCCACAAGGATTCTCAGGAAAAAAAAATCTGAAAGTTTTATCTGCATTTTCATGATTTATTGACTGTTTCCCACGAGTCATAGCTACCTTGATGTTATGTCTCAGTAATAAATACCAAATCTATTCTTCTTCCCAACCCTTTTCTTTTTCTTCTAAACCCCATCTGTATCCTAGCTCTCCCTTTCACCTATTACAGCAGATTACTTAGACACCAAGTTCAGTAAAGAGACTATGGTCAACTGAAGGGAGTTTCTTCAACTCCTATATCTGTTTTTCTTATCTATTATTGAGATAGGTAGGTAGATAGAACAACTATTAAGTGCTTACTGTGTGCTATATACTGTGTGAAGGTTAAGACTGTAACCTTCCCTGCTGAGCACACAGAGGATTTTTAATGGGAGATGTGACAAAGTGAATAGAGATAATTAGCATACACTCATTGTCTGAAGATTTTCATGTTTTCAGATATTATTATTATTAATAATTATTAATTATCATAACAATAATAATGGCTTAATAAATAAAAATAAAGAAAGAACAATAAATGTGAGCACATTTATACAGCATTTTAAGTTTCATAAAGTATATTCCAAACAATGATTCAGAATCTTTCTCTCCTATACCTACACAATTATCTCTCCTCCTATGAAATTCAAGCAATAACTTTACCACTTTCTCCCAATTATCATTGTCATCTATCTTCCTCTTAGATATTCTCATGCCATTTTCCATTATTGACTCAATCTTCTTCTCCAGCCCACCTTCTGTCATTATCCTTGGAAACTTCAACACTCACATTTATGACTACTTTTTCACACCATATCTTCACAAGTCTCTTAATCCTTCAATTTCTATGACTTCCAAATCCATTCTATTTCAGTTATGCACCAAAATGGCCTTCCTTGGAAGAACTGCAAGGTACTGGGACATACTGCAGAAGAGTAAGACCTTGACTTTGCCTTCTGTTATTTCCATGAGTTATTCTGACAATGCCAGTCTAATAGAAGGGGGAGAGAGGGTTCCTCTAACAATTCCAAGTCCAAATATTTATGGTGTAGAAACTTTCCTTTCTCATCTTTCTTCCTGCTTCTATTTCTGTCTCTCTGGCCCTTCTGCTGAGAGGATTTTACTCTAGCGTGGCTGCTGTGCATGCTACAGCTTCTTGGAGCCACAGGTGAGAGCTGAGTTGCAAATACAAATACAAAGAATGAAATAATCCTTACTCAAAAGGAGATCATATTCTCCATGACTGTAGACGATTTGTTTAGGCCACTTGGATCTACATAATGAGTGACAGAACATTTTAATATCACTTTTGTGTTAACTCAGGAGCAAATCTTAGCTGTAGAGATGTTAAACAACTATTATGCTATAAATAAAACTCACATTTTTCTCTGTCTAAAATATTATACTTTATTATTATTGTTATTTTATAAGAAATGAAAAAAGTAACCCTATAGGTATGTGTCCATCACAAAAGAAAAATATCATGCTGGCAACTCATTATTCCAGGTTGTTATTATGTTAGATGATAGCTGCTAGGTGTAAGACCTATACCTATAATGATCACATTAAGGCAGACCTCATTAATAATAGATGAGATCTGATTATATTCATTTCTGGTGTTAGTTTAATAACCTGTGGCATTTCTGCAACAAAAAGAAATGATTTGAGGGTGTTTTTAAATCACTCTTGGCACATCCTACCATTGAACTGGGGGGGAAAAAAGGCTGCATTTCATCATTGAGTATGCCTAAGCATGCGGTTTTTGTTTTCTGTGGGGGTTGGGGTTTTTTTTGGTGCCTTTTAAAATTCAGAATTGACATTTCAAAGGCAGAATAATAATAATAATTTTTAACCTGAAATTCTAGCCTTCTTGAGAGACTTAGGGTTTTTAGTAGGTTTTTTTCTTGTTGTACATGTGTACGTGTTTTAAATAGAATATAATGGCATCAAAGTTTGCTTCCAAAGCCAGCAACATTTCCAAATTCCTTTTAATCTCTATGGATGCAGTTGGTCCTGCACAGTTGGCAATCTGTGAAAACTCCAGAAACAATCTATAAACAAAGCCCTGTCTATTGTTTTGTATTATGAGGTTTGCATTGAGCTCACTAGAATTTACACCTTCCCTGGTTCTCAACCACCCTCTCAGCCTTTCCTACAGGAAGGATCAGAGAACATTCTTTAAAAAAGCAATTAGAGCTGTAAGGGACCACAGAAGTCATTAAATCCAATTGGATCAGCTTACAGACAAGAACACTGTAACCCAGAAAAATGAAGCAGTTTGCCCAAGTAGCATAGCCAAATGTAAATCCAGGGCTTCAAATCCTTTGCTTTTTCCATAGGAAAAGCCCATGGGTTTGGAGAGTGGGGATAGGGACAAGAAGAATCATGGTGAGGTTAGTACAAAGTAGGAAGGGCAGTTAGATGGCACAGTGGATATCAGGAAGACTCATTTTCCTAAGTTCAAATATAGCTTCAGATACTTACTAGTTGGGTGACCCAGGGCAAGTCACTTAACCCTTTTTGCCTCAGTTTCCTCATCTGGAGTTGGAGAAGAAAATGGCAAACCACTCCAGTATCTTTACCAAGAAAACCCCAAAGGGGTCAAGAAGAGTGGGACATAAAAAAAAAAAAGAGTGAGACATGACTAAACAGCAACAGGAAGGAGAAAAGAATAGAGAAGTAAACCTAGGGGTAAAAGGAAAGGCAGTGTGATACATTAGAATAAGTACTGATTTTAGAGTTAAAAGATCTGCATTCAAATCCTACCCATGTCAACTATTTATTTGACCTTGAGCAAGTGACCCCATCTCCCTGGCCCTTTGTTTTATCTAAACAGTGGGAAGGTTGGACTAGATCAGCGATGTCAAACACAAATAGAAACAGATCTAATTAAACTATACATAAGAATCCCTGCCAAAGAACCACATATTAACAATATCCTTGTTCTATTGTATTTTTATTTATTTTGTTTTCCAACTACATTTTAATCTGGTTCAGTTTGACACGTTGGGTCTAAATGACTTCTAAATTCCCTTGTGACTCTAAATCTTTATTTAGATTTTCATGAATCTTTTACTGCTCAAGACAATTCTAGAGACATTGGAGGGCAAGGTTTATTGCTTAGTTTTTACAATGTATTGTCACTATGCTCTCTTCTCTAGGCAACTCCCTCACTAAGGGTCAATGGAGATAGGGCAGATATTAGGTAGAGATGTAATTGACACTGTGGAAGACGCTTCAAAATCAAAGCAGAGGGGTTTGTGCCTGGGTAGAATTACCCAAGTGTAGAAATAAAATACATCTCCAAAAGTCACATGATGGAAAATTCTATCCACATCCAGAGAAAGAACTATGGAATCTGAATACAGATTAAAGCATACTAATTGCTCTTTTATTTTCTCTTCTGTTTTGTTTTGTTTCCTCTTTCTTATGGTTCCACCTATTGGTTCTAATTCTTTCTTACAACATGACTAATGTAAAAACATGTTTAATAGGAATGTATATGTAAAGCCTATATCAGATTGTATGCCATCTTGGGGAGGGAGGGAGGGAAGGAGGGGGAGAAAAATTTAAAACTCAAAAGCTTATGGAAGTGATTGTTGAAAACTAAAAATCAATAAAAAGAAAAAAAGTGATTTCCTAGAGGGCAAAAAAAAAAGAAATAAAGAAATAAAAGTTTAATTCTAAAGATGACGTATTTCCCTTTTTTTGTCTGTATAGTGGAGCTGGGCCTGAGTTAGAAAGATTCCATCCAATTTCATGGAATGATTGTCAGAGGGAAGGACTAGAACCCTGATCTTTCACACTTCAAGATGAGCTCTCTATCCATTCTGCAACCCTGTCTCTCTGCATTAATTTACTTAGAAAATGGAAAACTCAGGCAAACATGTATTAATTAAACTCCAGACCAAGGGGAATGACGTGTTGTAAGTCACCCTAGTCAAAGACTTTGAAGAAGTACAAATATGGGGGCAGCTAGGTGGCGCAGTGGACACAGCACCCGCCCTGGGGTCAGGAGGACCTGAGATCAAATAGGCCTCAAACCTAACACTTGACACTTACTAGCTGTGTGACCCTGGGCAAGTCACTTAACCCCAATTGCCCAAAATCATTAAAAAGAAGTACAAATATGTTTAATGAAAATCAAACACAAAAGGCATTAAAAGAAATAGACAGAATAACAAATTTCTTTTGGGCCAACAGCCCAGCGTTCATTATTAACACTTTCTCCATCACTGTCTCAGGTCTAGACCTTGCCCTCCAATGTCTTTAGACAAAGCAAAAAGAGGGCCCCAATTTGTTGTGTTGCCCATTTCCAAGGTATAGATGCTCACACATTAGAATAAATATTTCTAATATTTAGAGCTAATTAGCTCTCACAAACCAGTACAAGCTGGCTCCAGCACACCCCTAACCTATGGTTTATGTGTTTGTATATGTGATAGAATGGGAAGAATACTGACCCTGGAGTCAGAAGGACTGGCTTTGAGCCCCAGGTCTAGCTATCATGCTAAATGTATATCTAGCTACTTGACCTCGGGCAAGCCACTTAACTTCTTAGTTTCCCCACCTGTAAAATGAGACAATACTTGTCCTAGTCACTTCAAAATGCTGGCATAAGGATCAAACAAAATACGATAATGTACAGAAAGTGCTTTGTAAATTTTAAAGCACTATATGAATGTCTGCTATAAATCAAAATGTGATTCACCTTTCTCTGTCATTAATCATATGGAGGCATATAAATCAACTACCAATTCAGTGTAAGGCAATGATATAACAGGACTATTGAAAGCTAATTCCGTTTCAGAACAGATTAGTGGAAATGTAGTGTCCAAAACAAGAGAAGTAATGAATTTACTGTAATTTTTCCTTGTCAGACCACCTCTGAGGTACTATGTACACTTCTAGGCAGTTAGATGAGTTAGCGGATAGGGCTCTAGGCCTTGAATCAAGAAGACCTGAGTTCCTTTCCAACATCAGACACTTACTAGCTGTGCAACTCAGGATAAGTCACTTCACCACTGCCTGCCACAGTTTCCTCAACTGTAAAATGGGGATAACAGTAGCACCTATCTCCTAAGTTTGTTGTGAGGACCAAATGAGATAGTATGTTTAGTAAATCATGAGTGCTTAGTAAATGCTTATTTCCTTCCTTCTTCTAGGCAATAATAAGAAACTTTAACTTCTTCCTTTGTGCATAGCCCTATACTGGAGGTTATAGAGAGAAACAAAATTAAGATAAGATGTACAGAGAGCTGAAAAGAATTCATTTGGGCAGGACACACATGTTGTGATTTTGGGGTCCCAGCACCCCTAGCATCTAAACCTCATCAATATGACAGAAATAGCTCCTGCTGATTCCTCTTTCCTTTCTGTGATCCAAGGGACCTTCCAGGTACATAAGTACAATTTCACTTAAATTCATCCAATTTGCTGTGGCCCTAAGCAGAACCCATAAATCCCCCTATAATTTATTAAAGACTCTCTCAGCTCTCCATTCAATCAGCTTACAAGATGTGTTCTGTTAAAAAAAAAATAGTCCTGTCACAGAAAATGAAAGGGTACAAGTAATAGTAACAATAGGTTAAGAATGACAGTGTTTCAGCATTTAAGGACTGAAATCCCAATCAAATCTCTATTCTGACAGGGTGAGTATCTAGATGTTTTGCCGTAGCTGATGGAATATGAGCTCAATGGACTTTTTTTTTTTAAGAATAGAAAAAAATACTATTTCCAATGAGGTTTTAACTACAACATAATTGACAACTTTCTCAGTACCTTGAAAGCTCTGGAAGTTTCTAGGAAAATTCTGAATAGGTCCCAGACCAAGCCCTACTTCGTTATTGTTTGGGCCCTGATTGGCTCAGAATGAATGTAAATAGCAATTGTTTCTGTTTTGGCCAGAAACCCTAAGGGTCTTCCCTTTCCAGATCTAATTATTTTTAAGAGGCCATTTTTTGCCCCATTTCTTATTAAGCCTTAATCACTGAACGGGTATTGCCTCAATCAAACTGAGATCTGTAAAAAGACCTTAGCTTAAAAATGCCAAGGCCTCCCATTGCATCCAGGGCCATCTCCAGTCTTCCTGATCTATATCTTGCCACTGGACCCAGATGGCTCTGGAAGTAAAAGTGAAGCTTGTGAATTTGCACAGCCCTCCCTCACTAAAATCCAATTCATTTGCATGTCATGGCATCACTTCTCTGAAGTCATGGTCCTCTTCAAGAATGAAGGAAAACAGCAAGCAGCAGCAAGCAATTTAAGTGTTTACTATGTGCCAGGCACTGTGCTAAGTGCTGGAAATATAAATACAAGGGGAAAGAAAGATAATTCCTTTCCCCAAAGAACTTACATTCTCCTGTGAAAAGACAAGACATAAAATGAAGCTGAAAGAGGTAGAGGTGGGAGGGATAGAGGAGGGGGTTGTCAAATGTACTTGGCATGGGATTGAGGAAGTCTACAGTGCAATCTGGAGAGAAATGAGCCATGGCTGGCCTGGGTGCCTTCCTCAAATGGAGAACCTGGGAGGAGCCATCCAATCAGAAAGAGAACCATTCATTTTCCTCTGAATAATCACAAATCCTATTAGAAGTCCTTGGTTGAAACATGGCATATATGTACATACATATATATATGTACATGTTATATACATGTGTGTATATGCATATTGTGTACTTTTTTTCTTTCTGGGTTGGAGGTATGACAGCAGACCAGTGATTTCACAGTTTAGGGAGCTCATACTTTGAAACTCCCTCCACCAATGAGATCAACAATCTATCATAACTTACAGTTTTAGAGAGTTACCTAGGAAACTGAGAAATCACATAGGAGGAATTTGTGCAACTCATTTAAACTTTTGATTACTGACTCCAAGGCCAGTGCTTTTTACCAATTATGCAACACTGTCTCTCAATCATAATAACTCGTGTGTTATTACTATTAACACCTCAAAAGGCAGTATGATACAATGGATAGTTTGCAGGCCTTATAATCAAGAAGCCTAAGATGCTTTTTTTGCTGTATTACTGTAAGCATATCCCTTAATCTCTGAGTCTCTATTTTAATATCTGTAAATGGGGATAAAAATACCTATAGTGTTGAGGTTTAGGGGTGCTAGGACCCCAAAATCACAACATGAGGATCCTGCCTGAATGAATTTGATCCAAGCCTTCTTTCAGCCAAAGACAAGGTTTATTAGAACATTGATCAGGTGCTGGGTGAGATTTAAAGAATCAGACATATTGGTCAGACTCTTAAGGAATCTAAGCATTTGTATTGCTAATGCAAGCTGAGCCAGATCTTAAGAATCTGAGCTCTTGGCTAGACTCTTAAAGCATTTGAGCACCTTAATGGAAGCCAGATGGATCTTATATACAGAAAGACTGTGGGAGGGATCTAGGAGTAGCCAAGTAGTCTGGGGTGACTGAAGAAGGGGTCTAAGGAGGATCTGGATAGGAGTGGCCAGTAAACTGGGGTGACTGAGGTAACAGAACACCAAGAACTTGGACCGTGGTGACCAAAGGAGAATAGAACCTAGATAGGATTAAGGGTGGGAAGTGGGGATTTGGCAGTGGAATAGAGAAGTAAGTCAATGGAGGGCCAGGCTAAGTTAAGGGTAGGATTATAGCCTCAGGTGAATGCCAGAGATTTGGCCCTATGGGAAAGTCCAGGGCTTTTCCTTTTTGGGATCCAGATCCTAAAGACATAGTCTTTTTCTTTTAGGGGTTCAGATTCCATCCCCATCAATAGGATCTACCTCACAGGATTATTATGAGGTTCAAAAGAGATTGCAAAGAGATGGCAAAAGTACTTTGCCAACTTTAAAACATATATAAATGTCAATCATTTTCTTTTCCACAACAGCTTTGTGAGGTAGGTAGTAAAATTTTCATTCTTCCCATGAGGAAACTGACTCTCAGAGAAGTGAAGTGACTTGCTATGGCTATGGTCAGTGTCAGAGTCAAAATTATTCAAGCCCAGATCTCCTGACTCTAATATCTCTTTCCATTCCAAAGTCTACTGTATCATATTCCTTAAAATGTTTCATATTTCACTTCTTTTAAAACACTAGAAGGACCAGGCATGTCAATTGATACAAAAATTTTATTACAATTTTTCTTGGAAATAAAAATGTTTATTTTCTTTGCTTTGAGAATTAAAAGAATACAGTGGCAATTGATGCATCTAGATCCTTCCAGAGATTCTTAAATGCACATATACTCACATGTGCTTTCACTGGGGACGGAGGAATGAGGGGAACCACGAAGCCTTACTATGCAAGTCACATAATAACACTACTGATAATATTCACCTTCACGAAGAGGCCCACCGTTCTGTCCTAGTTCAAGTGCATAGTTTTGTTGTTGTTCAGTTGTCAACTCTTCGTGACCCCATTTGGGGTTTTCTTAGCAAAGATACTGAAGTGCTTTGCCATTTCCTTCTCTAGCTAATTTTACAGATGAGGAATTGAAGCAAATAGGGGTATGTGACTTGTCCAGGGCCACAGAGCTAGTAAGTGTCTGAGTCTAGATTTGAACTCAGGTCTTCTGACTCCAGGCACCGGGGCTCTATCTACCACACCATCTAGCTACTCAAGTGCATACAGTATGTAATTAAGATAATTTTCTTTTAGAATATGCACCTGTGAAAAATGATTTCTCTCGGTAATCTGTGTCTTGGAGACTCATAGCTCCCAGCCCCACCAGCAAAGTGGTCCAAAGTTCTTCAGAAGGACGTTTCTGATAATGAGATTGTATTGAATCTTCTTATCTTGTTCACACTCCAACACAAGCCGGAATTGATTTTATCCTATTCAGGTTTGGTAGAGACAAATTCCCAAGACTGGGGATGGTATTTCCTTTGTCTGGATGGATGGCAGGCGATATCAGCACCTGTTGGTTAAGTGACCAAAGACTTCATTTTAATATAACCCACCTCCCAGTATGTCGACCAATCATGGTTGATTGGCACCCCTTGGGAACACCTACTCTTCGAAGGGTATATAACCCTGCATCCCCAAATACCAAATCGAGCCAGTTCTGAACTGGCCCCTTAGGGGGGCCCAGTTTTGTACTGAACTCCCATGAAATGCATGTTAAGCCAGCTTGAGAGAAATTAAACTGTGGACACACACACACACACCCTAATTTTGTTTATCTATTAGAACAGACCCTGTAATAAATTGGGGTTTGACACACCTTTGGTGGGAAGAGAAGAGGACAGGGAATTAATATGTTTAGGTGCATAGAAAATATAGTTATAAAGTCATTGTTCTTCAGAACATGAGTCTCGGAAGAGCTATAACTAAAATTTTTATGCTGTGGGCAAGGGGCACGAAAGACTCCCACAACAGCAGAAGTGATTGTCTAATTGTATATACCACTTAATCTAGCTCTTTAGTTATGTGCTTTCTTACTCTCCAGGCATTTCATTTATCTGCATCACATAGTTTCAACTAGATAACAAGCTACATATGCCCAAAACTGTTTTATACTTTTTTTTTAATCTCTAAAGGCACTTGACATTCTGGCAAGCACATAGTAGGTGTTCAGTATTTATTGATTGCTTCTTTTTCCCCTCAGAGCAAATCAAAAGAAACATATGTAGCATTACACCAGTGCATTGTTTTCTTTTGAATAGGATTCTCTAGTTCATCTGGAGGTGTCACAGTGAGGGAATAAAATGCCACGGTCTATTAGTAAACTAATAAGCAGTTCATACTTATCACTGAAAGAGAGCTTCAGAGGCAATCCATAACCAGGCAGCAGCACATGCCCTGCTACTGTGATTAATTCCACTCCTATTATTGCCATTCTGTGCTCTAGGCTGTTTACAATATTTTCTCCCCAAAAAAGTCATAGGGGGATGAAATTCTTCTTAGTGAGACAGGACAATATTCTAAAGGTATAACAGTTGCTAGGGTTCAGAACCCAAGAACAGAAAAGTCTTTGCAATTTCAAGTGAGCACACCCAATGAAGAATTATTTGAAAGACATATATCTACCCTGTACTTAGTCATCTGGAAGGAAACCTAGGTCTGATATCACCCTCTTTTTCTTTTCTCTTGAATTTATGGCCCATTCATTTAAAAAGTCCAACTAGATATAACATTAATTTGATCTCCACGGCTTACTGAAATTCTCTTCTTTTCTTCCTCTTATTCTGAACAATCCTGCCCAGGTTCTCTTGGTGAGCTTGTGCTTTATCTTTTGGATCTTAGTACTTGCCAGCTACAAGGTAATAATTCCTGCTTCACTCAGATCTACGGATAGATGCCATCACAGGCTATCCAGTAATACTATCACAAACTTAAACACTTGGGAAAGAAATTATAAATAGCTCAGTGATTAAGGTAGAAAAAAAAATCCTATACATTCATAATACAATCATCTAGTTTTTTCAACCTTCTAGGTTCCAGGTTACCGACTTCTTCTGATGCAAGCAGATACTTCAACCTATTTGAGTTAATCTACCTTTAGTGTCTTTATACTTCCCTAGAGTCTAGACTGCTCCATAATAAATTTAGTTGTTGTTCAACCGTTTTTTAATCATCTCCAGCTCTTTGTGGTTTTCTTGGTAAAGATACTGGAGTGGTTTGCCATTTCCTTCTCCAGCTCATTTTACAGATGAGGAAGCAGAGGCAAACAAGCTAAAGTGACTTGCCCAGGGTCACATAGCTAGGGTCTGAGGCCAGATTTGAGTCCTCCTGACTCCAGATCTAGCACTCTATCCACTGTATCCCCTCGCTGTCCTCCATAATGAAATGCTGCTATTAATTAGTGTAGGTGCTGTTTAGAGAATGTCATCAGTTCAAATACCACAGTTCCATACACTTTAAATTCATATTCAAAAAGTCTTTAGAAGTAAGACACAAACGACAGTTCTCCAGCCAAGGTGCCTCATTTCTCTGATTTTCAGTGGTAGAAATCTTTTTAAAGTGAAGTGCCAATGATATTCAATTTGGTACTGTGAAAAATGAGATTCAGAGCTTTTTCCAGCTCCCTTCTTCCAAAGGCCTGATTTAAGTTCAACTCTTCTTCAGAAGGACATTACTGATAATTGGGCAGCCCCACCCAAGCTAGCAAGTAATTTAATCTGGGGTAGGGAAGCCCATGATGTTCTACTCATGTTTGGGTGAAAACAGATTCTTTCGTCCAGATAGCCCAAATGAGGGTAGGGGGGTCTGATAAAAGAGGTATTTCCTCTGTCTAGAGGTGAAATGATGATGGGGTGACATCAGCCCCTGTGTACTCTATATAAACTGTGTACCCTTACCCCAAAATAAGCCCAGTTCTAGACCGGCTCCCATGCATGCATGCTGCCCATTTTAAGAGAAACAAATGTGGATACAACCTAATCCTGTTTGTCTTTCTTAGACTGAACTCTGGTGCTTGACAGCACTTATTTTCCCTCATTTCTAACTCATTTTGAATTATTTCATTAATGGCTATCTGGAGTTCTGTCTCAAATACGGTCTTTTTTTTTTTAAGCAATTGGGGTTGTGACTTGCCTAGGGTCACACAGCAAATATGGTCATTTTTGACCAGAGCATAGCAAGCCTTGAAGATGTGCTAGTTTCCTGGCCTATACCATTAAGTGGTAAGTACCTTGAAGGAAAGACTTATGTTTGCTTTGTATGTTTCATACAACACAAAAATATAGATGTTTATGTACTTCCAAGAAGATAACAGAGAAGCTGCAAGGTAGCATGACTCCTCCATAAAAGAAAAAAATAACAATAAAACATTGAAAATTCCAATAAGAAAATTAAAATTCATCTAAAATATGATGAACACAAGAATAATTCCAACACAATGAAACAGAATTCTGGAATAAGAAATGTGTGGGGTGTGGGGGGAAAAGTAAAAGAGAGGCATACTGAAAAAATGTCAGAAGTAACAGCAGAAACATGATCAAATGAATAACAGACACTCAAGGAATTAAAGGAATAAGATAAACTAAGGGAAAAGAGAAGAATCACAAGACAAATTGAAAGAATGGATAGCAGATAAAAAATCCCAAAGGGTATTAAAGGAAGATGAGAACACAGCCAAAACAATTCTAGAGAAGATGATAAAATTCAGAAAAATAGAAAATAGAATAGAGGATATGGAAACATCAATGTTGTTGCTGGTCAGTCATTTTTCAGTCATGTCCAACTATTCGTGATCCCATTTGAGGTTTGTCATTTCCTTCTCAGGTTAATTTACAGATGAGAAAACTGAGAAAAACAGGGTAAAGTGACTTGTCCAAGGTCACACCACAGTTAGTGTCTGAGACCAGATTTGAACTCAGGAAGATGAGTCTTCCTGACTCCAGGTCTAACACTATCCAGTGGGCCACCTAGCTGCCCTGGAAATACCAATAGCTATTACTAAAAGATTAGTACAGTAGAAGCCAGTGTTGTAATTAACACAGCTAAAAAAAGAAAAGTGAGCTCAGAAAAAAAAAATGACAGATGAAAAAAAAAGATTCGAAAGCAATACAGATAAAAGAGACAGATTTATAGGACAGATTAAGGAAAGGTAGCATCAAAATTATCAGAGTCCCCCAAAATCCCATAAAATTAAATAAACATAACTGTATGTCAGTTAATTATATCAGAAAAATTCTTGTGAACTACTAGAAAGAAAGAAAAAAGCAACACTCTACAAATAGAAAGCATTCACAGAACTTCACCAAGGGAAAAGCTTAAAATTCTACTCTCCCACCATTAAATTTCAAAATTACAATAACAAAAGAAAAATCAAACAGAAGAGATTACTTATCAGAAAACATCTTTAATTGTATCATAAGATTTTTCTAAGGGGGAAAATATCAAATAATATGGAACGTAGAGTAAACAGAATTACTGTAATAAGCATTTTGGTTAAATGACATACTTGGGCTTGAAAATTAAAAAAGCCATATAGAAAGGTAAAAAAAAAATAACAAAAAGAGGGGAAAATGGTCTATCACATACATATAAAGGAAAAAGAATAGACAAGTAAATGAAGGTAGAGAGAAGAGAAGATGGTAGAAATCTTGAGATGAAGCTCATTTTTTAAAAGGATAGACAGGGCAGTAAGATTTTAGATAGATAACAGGTATAAAATATAAAACTCTATTTAGGGCTTTACTTGGTTTAGAAAATAGACAAATAAAGTTTGTGTTCTCTTTTAGTGAGGGAAATCAAAATTTAACAAAGAATGGTTAAAGGTAAGTCCAATTTAATTATTATAATGTTTAATGTATATATATAAGATGGATTAAACTGCTCAGTTTAGGGTTAGTTGTATAAAAAGATAATATTAATTGTATTTTAAAACAGAATACATATTTTATATAGGAAAGATATCTACTACAAAACTACATTCATGACAAAGTGAAAAAATGAACTAAAATTTAAAATGTTACAGCTGCGCAAGGAAATCTGACATATTAACGATATCTGACAAAGTTAACTTCAAATCAGAAATCATAAAATGGGAAAAGCATAAAAATGATGTAATTAAAGGTCCTATTGAAAATAAAAGATTTTGCTTTTGAATATATATATATGACCTAAATAATTTAGCTGTTAAATATATACAGAAAAGGCAACAAAAATAGATGAAAATAGTATATTTCAATACTCCATTAATAAAATATGTCAAAAATGTAATTAAGAAAAATTAGTCTTGATAAGAACATTAAATATACCGGATATGATGCTTACAATATTTGCATTGTATGTAGAGAGACAGACAGAGAGGGAGAGGGAGATAATAAGTTCTTAAATTTACAAGCATAGAGATGAAGATAGGGGACAGAATAACTCATGAACTTCTCTGAATTGAACAAAAGATGATACCACACCCACACATAAAGAGTTAAGTGTTGAAATAACCCAACAGGGGAAAAGATTAAAACAGAGATGGGGAAGGAAGAAATTTAAGAGATGTTAAAGAAGAGAACAGTCATCACAAGCAAAACAAATACCTTCTTAATTATTGTAAAGAGGATGTGGAGGGTAAAATGAATAAAAGCTAAAATAGGATATGATTAGGGGAAACACTTTTAACAATCATAACCATGAATGTTAATGAATGAACTAACCCTACAATGGTGGGGTATGGCAGAATCAATGAGGAAACAGAATTCAATGATATGTTGTTGTTTACAAGAAACTCACTTGAAACATAAATATTCAGTGTTAAAAGGAAGGGCTAGACCAGAATTTATACCTCACATGAATCAAAAAAAGCAGGGACAGCACACATGGTTTCAGACAAAGGAATGGTAAAAATCGAAATTATTAAAAGAGTTAAGCAGGGAAGAAACTTTATGAATAGTCTCCCATAGATAATGAAACAATTCTAAATATATATGCTAAATATATATGCACTAAATAGTATGCCATTTAAGCACTTAAATGAAAAGCTAATTAAACCTTGGGGCAAAATAGACAGCAAAATAATAATTTGGGGAGAATTTCAATGTGTCCCATTCATACCTGGACAGATATAACAAAAAGAAAAATACTTTAAGGACCAAAATAGAATTTTTAAAAAATTAGACATGATAGTATTCTAGTGGTTACCAAATGGGATTCATAATGAGTATACATTTTTCTCAGTTTTGCATAGCACTTTGATAAAAATTGGTCATGTGCAAGGTCATAAAATTCATTAAAATGCAGAAAAGTAGAGATATTAAAAAATATTCATTACTAGCCACAGCTCAACAAAAATTATAACCAATAAGAAGAATTTAAATAAAAGACTTAAAGATTAGATGACATAATCTCTAAAAAGGTGTGGGTCAAAGAATAAACCATAGAAAGAGTAAATAATTTTATCAAAGAAAATTATAATAGCAAGACAACATACCCAAACTTTTGGGATGAGATGAAACAGTTTTTGGCTAAAGTTTATATTTCTAAACACCTTTAGCAATGAGAGGGAGAGAGAGAGAGAGAGAGAGAGAGAGAGAGAGAGAGAGAGAGAGAGAGAGAGAGAAGAACATAGAAAATAGAGAGGGTTAGAGAGAGAAAAATGAGATCAGTGAATGACATATACAACTCAAACTGGAAAAGCAAAAAAATTAAAAAGATAAATTGTGAAAATCAAAAAAGATAAATTGAAAACAAATAATAAATGAATTAATAAAACTAGAACTTGGTTTCTGAAAAAACTAATAAAGTGCAAAAACTATTGTTTCATTTGATCCAAAAAAAGAAAAGCAAACCAAATTATTAAAAATGAAAAAAGAGAAATCATAACAGATAAAAGGAAAATATAGGAAATTAATAGGAATTATTTTGTCCAAATTTATATTAATAAAACAGATCACTTGAATGAAAAAGAATACTTATGAAAATACCCAGATTAACAAAATGAAATAGAATAAAATATATGAAAACTTAGTTGGCCAGAGGGAGATTTCTATAACTACATGTTTCTCAGAGGAGAAGATGACCACAGGTAGGAGCACTATTTCAAGGACTAAATAAAGTATTCATTGAATGACCAGGAGATCTGGACCTTCTAGGTTACTAAGGAAAGTCCACCTAGGTGTATTGGAAACAAGTCCTTAGAGGACTTTACTATCCATGAGTATATCGTGAGTGTAATAGATCAAATTAATGCTTTATGTTTCCTTTATTTGTTCTTTGAGTCGTTTGCATCCTAAGTTTTTTCTATGGTAAATAAACAGTTGGTCTATACTTAAGACCCATAACTCACATTGCATACCTTTTCTAGAATGTCACCTACATTTGGGGAGTCCCTAGGCACAAATTGTGTCAAACCATATCTTTGTTTTAGAGATATCCCTGGAGTTATACTCTTGTGTCTGGGCAGACTGGGTGAAAAAGAAAGTCTGCCTCACTAATTTGGGATCAGAGCTCTCTCTGCATGAATCTCAGTCCATGTCATCCCACAGCTAGAGCCCTTTTTGGGAGAAGATCCCCTGGACTGTAGATCATGAAAATTAAGTCAAAGAACAAAATATAATAGAACTGACAAAGCAACTAATGGATATATCTAATCTGTTACTACCTAGTATTAAGATCACAATATAATAAGTACAAACTTTTCTAAATGTAGCATCTGTGGCACCCTTCCTTACATATGTATGACCCCAAGATCTAAGGGACTCTGGTTCCACATTTACTCAAAAGGAAAGCTCAGGAGCCCCTGCGGATGTGTTTGCTTTTTCTCTAGTTAACCAGAGAGCACAGTTAGTTCAAAGAAAAGGCATTTAATAAAATAGCACAGTAAAAAGATTTGCAATATATAATTCCTTTCACTCCCACAAATAAATACAACCATTAGTATGTAGAGGAGCCAATGCTGCAAGACTCTTGATTCTTTTGGTACCACTGTGCTACTCTCACAGACCCTTTACTAATGAGTGTGTCAACTAAGCTTGATGCTCCACTGGGATGGTCCTATCCCATAGTTTCTGTCGTCACATTGCTTTGCTGCTTTCAGTGTCTCTGCTGAGCAAGTAGGCTCTGCTGTGCATTGCTCCCTGGTATTATCTTCTGAGTTTACTTCTTCAGAGCCAACAAAGCTATCTTAGCCTCATTCTTCTAAGGTATGGCCACTAGAACCTCTCTCTGATATGGGCAGGCTGATAATTCCTTAGTTATAGACACCAAACCAGCTAACAAAAGCTAGGCTGAGATAAGATCTTTCCTTTCTGTAAAAAGGGAAAGATTAAGTTTTCCATTAATTTTAACAGGTTTTTGGCTCTTCCTTGATAATCTGTCTTGGCTAAAGTCACATCCATGCTAGATAACTGTAAAATTGGAGTAGTATTCTTTTCAGAAAGATTTGTGGCTTTAACTTTGCAGGCTTTAGGGCTAAGAGAGACAGTTGCCTTCTTCAATTGTTCATTGGAAGCGATGAGCTGATTTCAAAATACCTGGGTTTATCAATAGATTGTTCCCCTTTGCTACATGAAGAAGCATCTTTTCTAGGCCTTTCTCTGTATCTAGGAAGATATCAAAGTCTTCTGTAATAGATAACTGAGTTCAGTAATATACTCTTACATATTCCCTGGTTCATGCAAACTAATTTGAACCAGGGCTTTAGGTCAGCTACAGAGGCAAGGTCAGTGTTCTCTTCTTGTCTAGCCCATATTCCTGTTTTTATTCAATATATCTGCCAATAACAAAGTCTGGTTGCTCTTTTGCTGTATTTTGGCCAGCAAAAACTTCAATCTTGCCTACACACATGTAATAGAAACAACCACTAGCAATTGAGATGAGATAAAAATTTTACTTATTAAGCAAGCAGAAGAAATGATCAAGAACAAGATAAAGGGACTTGATTATATAAAAGTTTTAAATCTCTGTACATACAAAAAATAATCAAGATAAAAGCTATGCAAGTCTATAAAGGGAGACCAGTGTAACTAGATGAGAAATCCTTTAAAGGTTAAGAATCTTGGAAGGAGATAGGCAACTGTGAGGAACACAGAGTATTCCTACAGCTGTCTTTAGTTATTAATTATTGCCCATTGGTATTTAAAGAGTGCCCTGTGTTTTTATATAGTTGTAATCATTCTTCGAATTATGCTAGCTATATTTCAGATGTTGTTGGAGGTGGACCTAAGGCTAGCACCCTGTTAGTTCAAGTTTGATTTTAGGACAAAATGAGGTACTTCTAAATTATCAAACAGTTAACAAAAGGAGCTTTACTTTGCCCTAACACACAAGGATACAGCAGCACTTAGCTTCGGTTTTGGTAGATGGGGCCTTCCTCACCTCCTAATGGAAACAATTTCATCATCAGGGTAGAGTATAGTGATTGGCTTAATGTTAGGCACCCACCAAGACTGAGAGTCCTGAATTTCACATGGATGGGATTTTTTTATGCCCTTAGTTGAGCTGAAAGATGCATCAAGGGAAGAAGCAGCCAATCAGGTCCTAGGGACAACTTTGTTTCCTTTTCGGGAAAATTAATCCCTGTCTCTGGGAGGAAGGAGTAGGCATGGGTCTAATCATGTTGCAGGGAAACACTGGTAGATATTAATCAATCAATCAACATTTATTAAATGCTTACTATGTGTCAGGAACTGTGCTAAGCACACAAATGCAAAAAAGAAAGAAAATGCCTGCCCTCAAAAAGATTACAATCTAATGAAGAATGACAACCCACAAAAAAAGGCTGAAAAGGTTGTGGTAGGGGTAGTCAAATAAAAGTCAAATAAGTCCAAAATGAGTGAAGCCCCCTGGGAAATGAGGAGATGCCTGAGGATTTGTCTATCCTGTCCCCTCTTACTTAAATGGAGGAGTTTATGGCTCCACCTTCTAATCCGAGGAGCAGAGGGTACTAATAAGACATAAGCAATAAGACTGGATCTTGCAAGATAATCAGATCTCCCAATGAACGATAAGTTTGCTGGAGACCATGGTGGAGAAGTCAAAGAGGTGAAAAATAAGTGCAGCCCTGTGGAAAATGTGGAGATGTGTTTCTGTATTTTCTTTTTTTTCCTTCAAATTTGTCATATTTGACAATGAAGTGATATTTCATTATTTAAACAACAATTTGTTTATCACTCTCTAATCATCAGGCATGTAAGCTGTTTCAAGTTTTCACTATCATAAATGGAGAGCCCTTTCTAGGCTACCCTACAATTCTCTGTTACAGGCTGGGTTCCCCAGGGAGCAGCTACTCACAGGTTTAAGATATTCTATAGCCAGAAAAAGCAATTAGCTCAAAGCAAAGACATTTACTAAGATAGCATCATAAAAATAATAGTAATAAAATATTCTTCCCATATGCCTAGGATACACACAACTACATACTAGTTCATACATACATTTTATATATATATATATATAATATATATATATATATATATATATATATACATATGTACACACATATATATATATATATGTATACATATGTACACACACACACATAGGTATGTGTATAGACAGATAAATAGACAGATAGATAGATATATGTTAGTTTGAGGCTGGTAATCATTTTGTGGGGTTTGGCAAAACCTAGACCTTATTGAATGAATGAAGTAGAATATGGATGTGTTTGTTATGTAGAATGTGTGTGAAAAGGGGAAGGTGCAGAGGGAAAAGAGGAAAGATAAAGAAAAAGTGAGAAAGACACTGAGAGAGATGAATAATTAGGCTGTGTGAAGGCTGAGGGGGAGACAGATTTATATGATATATAGTAGCTGTGGAGTCTGTGAAGAATCTGGTGATTTCAGAAGCTCTAGAGAATTCAATTTGTGCCTAGATGTGCTGGAATCTGGGAAACATTCAGAGAGGCTGGGGCATAAATTCTGGAGCCTAATCCCCCAACACAGTCATTTAAGTTAGGGAACAATGTGTGACAAATAGCCTCTAGTCAAATTTTTCTTAGGCCATTTTTTCTGAATTACATATTCTGAATCTCCTACAGTTTCCTGCAAGGAAAAGAAATGGAGAGGGGGAAGTAGAGAGGAGGATGAACAACATGGAGAATAATTGCACTTGAGAGCATGTGTGTGTCTAAAACTGATCTCTAACATATAGACTTTTAAAATAGAGAGTGATCATAGAATTTAGAGCTAGTAAAGAGCTTAGAGATCATCTAGCCAAATCCTTTTAACTTTACAGAAAAGGAAACAGTCAGGTAAGTAAATAAAACCTCATTCCTCTGAGTTGAAATGAAGTGCTCTTTCCACAACACCATGTCTCTTACTTTTTCATGTGAGTCAAATATGTTTTGATATACAAATCTGGAAAAGATGAGCTGAAAAGAAAAACTTTTCAATATCATTCAACATCAGTGCAAAAGTATAGACTGAAACATTGGTGAATAGAATACAGCAGTGTAATAAAAAATTATTCATGATGATCAAAAAGGGATTATCAATAAAAATGACAGAGCATCTCACTTTCAGTAAGAATGTAGGGCAAGGGGAATCTTACAGCGACCTTCAGAGACCTAGGTCTATGTTTCTGCTAGACCCATGTAGTATCTACGTATGCACAAAATGTAGGTTGGAATGACTACTAGAGGAGAGAGTAAAATGGCTATCTTAATGCCTTTCAACTTGCTAATTATCAGGGATAATGAAGTGTTCCTTGAAAGAATAGAAGAACCACTTCAAAATCAAAACACCATTTGAAAGACCATTTGAAGAAGCAAAAAGAAATCATTACCTTTGTCAAGAGGGTTAAATAATGTGACCAAGACAAGGAAGTGAAGAAGAACCACTAAATTTTTGAAACTAAGTAATAAATATGAAGTTCTTCATGGATAGAGTGCGGAAGGCAGAACTGAACCTTTTGAGGAAGCAAGTTTTGTGCCCCAAGAATGATACAGGTACGTCAAGAAAAAGATCATCTGGTAAGGAAGGCTCAGAGAAAAATGAGTCAAGTCATAATACACTTGCTAAGGGCTATTGAGGGAGCTATTTATCATTAACAATAACATTGACATTAACAATAAAACAAACAATAAAAATAATATGAAGCTTGGAACTAGGGTAGAGTTGAGAAAATGTATCTTCATTTATTAATGCAGGGGATAAATAATAATAATAATAACAGTAACAATAATATTAGCATTAATATACATCTACTATGTGCCAGATATTCTGGTAAATGCTTTACAAATATTATCTCATTTTACCTTCACAACAACACTGGGAAGTAGTGTGCACTAATTTGGTAGTGTGCACTAATTTGTTGAGGTCAGATTCAGGAGAGCTGTTTGGGGGTGAAAGAATTCACTTAGACATTCTCTTTAGCCAACAGGAGCTTTATTATTAAGAACATGGACCTGTAGCAACAAGGCTACAATTAAGGCACTAGTATTTGGGGGAGCTAGGCTTATTCTGGCAGAAAGCCATACAGCCTATAGATGTTCCAGATGAAGATGTAGTTTTATGGTGGTTCAAGATAAGGAGGTCCAGGATGAGAGAGACAGTAGGAATTTTTATGGTAATTTTATGGTACAAGATAAGGAGAAGTTTTATGATGTTTCAAGATAAGGGGAAAAGGACTTTAGGATACTTTCAAGTTACAGAATGAGTTACAGAATAAGCCACTCTCAGGAGGAGCCTCACAAAGTACTGGAAAAGCAGCCCTTAATATTCTCTTTAACCTCTATGATACTGTGTATTATATCCACATTATTTGATGCAATTATTATCCCCATTTTACAGCTGATGAAACTGAGGCAAACAGAGGTTAAGTGACTTGATTAAAGTTATATAGACAGTGCCTGAGGCTCAATGTTCCCTCTAAGTTATGCAGGTATATGGCCTCACTATAAAATTTTCTGCTCAGAGCAATAGCTGGATTTGAACTCAGATTTTCCTGGGTCCAGGTCCAGAGCTTTATCACCTAGTTGACTATGGGAGTGAAATATTGGATATACTGTCATATATGGTTGATGTATTTGGTTGGTTTTGCTAAACTATTTTATTTTCCTTTCTATTTAATCATTGTGACATTGCGACATGGCTCGCTAGGTACAGGAGTTGGGAGGGATATAGTTAAAATTATCATGATATAAAAAACAAAAGGCATGAGTTATTAAAAGAGCATTAAAATGTTTTTAAAACACTAAAGAGATTTCTTGTTTTTCCCAGTGTATGTATCTACAAAATAACTGAAAATGTCCCAAGATACAGTGTAGAATGAGAGCTGGCTTTAATGTCAAAGGACCTGGGTTCAAATCTTGATTGTATAATTTACCACCTGTGTGACCTTAGGTCACTCACTATCTCTCTAGGCCTCCATTTCTTCATTTATAAAATGAGACAGTGAGACCAGATCAATGGTGTAAAACTCAAAAACAAAAAGGATTACTATCTGCATATTGATTCAGAAAACCACAGATTAACATTATCCATGTGGTATTGTATTTTTATTTTTTTAAGCATTTCCCAATTACATTTTCATCTATTTTAGGCTGCACACAGGAGTGTTACAAGTACCTTGGGGCCTGCAGCTTTGAATTTGACACCTCTGGACCAGACAAACTCTAAATTCCTGTTCATCTCTAATTTGTCATTCTAAAAATTTTATGATGATCCTACTTGAATACCTCAAGAGGAGTAAGGCGGTAAAGTGGACAGAATGATAATCTAAAAGTCGGGAAGACCTGATTTCAGACACTTAATAAGCTGTGAGATTCTAGGCAAGTCATGTAAACTTTCTGAGTCATTTTCTGCTTCTACAAAATGGTGATTATAACAGCACCAATCTCACAGGGTTATTGTGAAAGTCAAATTAGATAACATATGTTACATACTTTGCAAACTTTAAAACACTACATGCTAGCTGTTATTAGTATTATGCTATTGTTAATTTTATTAATTATGGTAGCTATTATTAATTTTATTACTTTGTTGATATGGAAAGAAACCTCCATTAACACACATAACAGAACTTCTTTGTCTTAATAGATGGATGGTATTCGAGAGTTGTCATAACTACAAAATTAAGAAGCCTGAAGCCAACCTGGTGATGGAGCGTCTCCAAACTTAGCTAGGCTGGCCCTCAGATGACAGGAATAGAGTCTGACTTGTGAGCCTATAGTCAAGACCTTTGCAGCATTATAGGAGCCCATCAGACCTTGAGTTCCACTGAGTATCACCTTTGAAAATCCAGAGCATAAAGAGGGCTAAATAGCAAGAAGTTCAGCTTAGCACAACTCTTCCACAAACATCTAGAAAATGCACCAGACCAAGTCCTGATAGGGAAGTTTAAGAAAAAAAATCACAGTGGGTCATATTTCTAGCCCAGCTCAACATAGGGAGACAGACAGAGAAGTCTGGAGATGTTAGGGATTGGGTCTGGCCAGGGAAATTTGGGCATTCCAACGGAGCATTCCAGTGCAAAGGAACTAAAAAAAGGACAAAGACTGTGAACCAGAGATAGAAAAGTTTCCAAACTAAGACAGGAGGACCTTGACCTTGTGCAGGATTCAAAAATAAGGTTGCTAACTGGTAGCTCTGTCATTTACTGTTCAGTTCCAGGTCACAGATTGAGGGAAGATTGTAGAGAAGACAAGGAGGAGTTTCAGGGTGAGGAGCAGTCGTAGGCCCTAGCCTGTGTAGTGATCAGGAAATAAATTCCGAAGTAAAGAGGAGTTCTGTGTTTCTAATCCTAGGAGCTGAGCCCTGTCTCAGTTGTAGCCTCCAGCAAGAATGTAGCTTTAAAGCATACATTAGGATAAAAAGACAAACTTGAAGACAGTCTCAGTCCTCAAGAAAGTGACATCCTAAATGGGGAAGAACACACACATAAGGGAGTGATAGCCAAGGATGCATATTTTGGTTTGAAATTTTACTAAGTGAATGGAACCATAGGTGAATAAGTTGAGATACTCCTTTCTTTTTTTTTTAAAGGCAATGGGGGTTAAGTGACTTGCCCAGGGTCATACAGCTAGTAAGCGTCATGTGTCTGAGGCCAGATTTGAACTCAGGTCTTCCTGACTTCAGGGCCTGTGCTCTATTCACTGCACCATCTAGCTACCCCTGAGATACTCCTTTCTAATAGTAATTTACTTAATTGTGCCTCTAGAACTAGAGAAGGCAGGGGAAGAAAAGGACAGGATGCACATGATGCCAAGCAATATGACCTAGATATAATGGGCCACATGAAGTAAGCAATCAAACCCCAGAATCAGAGTTCCAGAACTGAAAGTGTTAACTTCCCTAGGTCATGGACTATGGTTGGGGTGGCAAAGTGGTTAGTAAGAAGATGGTCATGAAGTAAAGTTAAGCATGGTTACAGCAAGCTTAGATATAATGAACCTCAGAGGTACTTACCAATCAGGACAACAAAAGCTCTAAGGCAGGAGTTCCTGAACTGAAAGGGCCAGAGAATTAAGGAAAAAATGAACTATCATAAGTTAATTGGTACAAAAATTATTGATGATAAACATACAGAGGAGTTGCTGCTCTGCTTTGGTAGTTTCCTAATCTGATGAAATCATAATTTGAGTTTAAAAGATCTAGTTTTCTGGGTCTACAAGCTCATTATCTAGAGTACTGAGTCAATTTCCAGGCATTATGGATTAGGAAGGACATCGACAAATTTCACTATATCTATGGAAGTATAATCAGTATGGAAGTACACAATCTATGGAAAGGGCCTGGAGAGTATACCACATGGGAACTGATTGAAGGAGATGGAAATATTTAGCCTAAAGAAGAGCCTTGGGGAACAACATAGCTGTTTTCACTTATTTGAAAGAGCTGTCCTGTGGAACATAGATTAGATTTATCATGTTTGGCACCAGAAGGCAAAACTATGAATCATAATTTAAATGCAGATTTAAGCTCTATGTAAGGAAAAACTTCCTAATAATTACAACTGTTCAAAAGAGGAATAATCTACCCTGGAGATTTGCCTTTCATCCTCACTAGAGGTCTTCAAACTAAGGCTGGTCAACTACTTGAGTGTTGTAGAGATTTCCCTTCAGGTATGAGTTGAACTTGATGACCTTGGATATCTCTTCCAAATATGAGATTCAAAGATACTATAACCAAATAGGATACATATCAAGAATGCAAGAATGATTATACATTAGGAAAACAATAAATATAATGTATATTGACAGTGAAAATAATAAAAAGTTGTTACATTGATATCAGAAAATGCAGTACTCTTTTTTTTTTAAGTAACACTTAAAAGCATAGGAATAAAAGGCTCCTTCTTTGTAAGATTTAGGGGAGGAGAACTGGCCTGTAATATTTGATATCTGAAGTTCCTTTCTAAACTTTATGATCCTCTTATTTTTCCTTAAAAGATAAAAGTATTCATTCAAAACCAAGCGTTACCATTATATGTACTCAAAAAACTTAGAAGCAATCTTCATAAGAACAGGCATAAAGCAAGATTTTTCACTGTCAAAACAACACTTAATTTTGACATGGTTTTAGAAATGTCACCTGCAGCAAAAAAGCAGGAAAATAAAGGAATAACCACTGGCAAAGAAAAGGTTACAATTTCCATTTGCAGATGCCATGACATTTATATAGAAAATCTAGGAGATTCAATAACAACAACAAAAAAAATTGAGAAACAAATGGCTTTAGGAAGTTGGCAGGATGTAAGATTAACCCACGAAGTCATGCATTTTTTTCTTCAATTTATTTATTTATTTTTGGTTTTCAACATTCACTTCCATAAGATTTTGAGTTCCAAATTTTCTCCCCATCCTTCCCCTTTTCCTACCTCGTGACAGCCTGCATTCTAATTTCCTGTTCACCCAATCTGTTCTCCCTTCTATTACCCACCCCTTCTCTTATCCCCTTCCCCTTCTATTTTCCAGTAGGGTAACAGATTTCTATACCCCTTTGCCTGTGTATCTTATTTCCCAGTCACATGAAGAAGCAATTTCTAACATTCCTTTCTAAAATTTTGAGTTCCAAATTCTTTCCCCTCCTCCTTCCCAACACACCCTCATTGAGAAGGCAAGCAATTTGACATAGGCTATACATGTTCAGTCATTGCAAAACACTTCCATAATAGCCATGTTGTGAAAAACTAACTATATTTCCCTCCATCCTATCCTGGTCCCCATTTATTCTATTCTCCCCTTTGATCCTGTCCCTCCTCAAAAGTGTTTGCTTCTTTGTTTTGTTTTCTTTCTGGTGGTTCCTCCTATTGGTTCTAATTCTTCCTCACAACATCACTAATGTGAAAATATGTTTAATAGGAATGTATATGTATAGCCTATATCAGATTGCACACCATCTTGGGGAGGGAGGCAGAGAGGGAGGGAAGAAAAATTTAAAACTCAAAAGCTTATGGAAGTGATTGTTGATAAATTAAAATAAATTAATAAAAAAAAGTGTTTGCTTTTGATTACCCCCTCCCCCAATCTGCCTTCCCTTCTATCAAACTCCCCTCTCTTATCTTCTTCCCCTCTATTTTCCTATAGGGTAAGATAGATTTCCACACCCAATTGGGTATGTATCTTATTCCCTCCTTAAGCCAAATCTGATGAGAGTAAAGTTCACTCATTCCTCCCCCATCTTCCCCTCCACTGTAAAAGCTTTATCTTGCCTCTTTTATGTGAGATAATTTACCCTATTCTACCTCTCTCTTTCTCCTTCTCCCAGTACATTCCTTCTCTCACTCTTTAATTTTATTTTTTAGATATCATCCTTTCATATTCAACTCACTCTGTGCTCTCTGTCTATATATATTGCCTCCAACTACCCTAATAATGAGAAAGGTCTCATGAGTTACAAATATCATCTTTCCATGTAGGAATGTAAACAGTTCAACTTTAATAAGTCCCTTATGATTTCTCTTTCCTGTTTACCTTTTCATGCTTCTCTTGAGTCTTGTATTTGAAAGTCAAATTTTCTATTCAGCTCTGGTCTTTTCATTAAGAATGCTTGAAAGTCCTCTATTTCATCAAATTTCTATTTTTTTTCCCCTTAAGGATTATATTCAGTTTTGCTGGATAGGTGATCTTAGTTTTAATCCTAGCTCCTTTGACCTCCAGAATATCATATTCCAAGCCCTCTGATCCCTTAATGTAAAAGCTGCTAAATCTTGTGTTATCCTGATTATGTCTCCACAATACTTGAATTGTTTCTTTCTGACTGCTTGCAATATTTTCTCCTTGACCTGGGGACTCTGGAATTTGGCTATAATATTCCTGGGAGTTTTCCTTTTGGTATCTCTTTCAGGAGGTGATTGGTGGATTCTTTCAACTTCTATTTCACTTTGGTTCCAGAATATCAGGGCAGTTTTCCTTGACAATTTCTTGAAAGATGAAGTCTAGGCTTTTTTTTTGATCATAGCTTTCAGATAGTTCAGTAATTTTTAAGTTACCTTTCCTGGATCTATTTTCCAGGTCAGTTGTTTTTCCAATGAAATTTTTCACATTGTCTTCTATTTCTTCATTTTTTTGGTTTTGTTTTATAATTTCTCGATTTCTCATAGAGCCATTAGCTTCCATTTGCTCCATTTTAATTTTTAAGGAATTATTTTCATCAGTGAGCTTTTGGCTCACTTTTCCGTTTGCCCCAATTCTGCTTTTTCAGGCATTCTTCTCCTCATTGGCTTTTTGGACTTATTTTGCCATTTAGTCTAGTCTTTTTTTTTTTTGGCTAGGCAATGGGGTTAAGTGATTTGCCCAGGGTCACACAGCTAGTAAGTGTTATGTGTCTGAGGCCAGATTTGAACTCAGGTCCTCCTGAATCCTGGGCCAGTGCTAGTCTATTTTTTAAGGTTTTTTTTTTTAGCATTTTTTTTGGAAGGGGGTCTCCTTTGGCAAGCTGTTGACTCATTGTTCATGATTTTCTTGCATCACTCTCACTTCTCTTCCCAATTTTTCCTCTACTTCTCTTACTTGATTTTCAAAATACTATTTGAGCTCTTCCATGGCCTGAGACCCATTCATATTTTTCTTGGGGGTTTTAGATGTAGGAGCTTTGACTTTGTTGTCTTCTTCTAGTTGTATGTTTTGATCTTCCTTGTCACCATAGATTCTGTAGTCTGAATTTTTTCCTCTATTTGCTCATCTTCCCATCCAGTTCCTTGACTTTTTAACTCTTTGTTAAGGTAGGCTCTACTTCCAGTGTGGAGGGAGTACTATGCCAAGCTTCAGGGGTTTTATACAACTGTTTACAGAAATACTTCTAGGGACCTGTTTTAAGTTCTTCCAAGGTGGTATGATCTAAGGAGAGGTGTTTACTCCTCTCCTAGCCTGTGCTCTGGGCAATGGGTGACCACAAGCACTCTTTTATGCCCTGGAAATGAGAAGAGGGTTCCCTTTCTACTGCTGCCACAAAGCTCTGCTATGCCAGTGCTCCTCCTTGCCCCAGGACTGTCATCCAGGACTGGGACCCAGATCCAAGTATGGGCAAAGCAAGAGAATCCTGCCTCAGCACCAGCAAAGAGATCCCTGCAATTCACCGTTGATCAGCCACTTGATCCCCCCACTGTCTGTGGGCTGAGAGCTCCATAAGCAGCTGCTGCCACTGTGGCCACCACTCTGGGGTTGTGCTAGGGCCAGAGCTGGACTGTGCTCCTCTCTCACCCAGGTCCAACTGACTTTTCCCACTGACCTTCAAAATTGTCTTTGGAATTTGTGGGTTGAGAAGTCTGAAAACCACCACTGCTCCCCTTGGTTCAGTCCCCTGGGCCTGCTCCAGATTTGCTGGGCCCCAGTGTTTGCTGGTGTGGCCCTTGCTGTACTGTGCTCCTCTCCAAGTCTGGTGCAACAAATCTTTCCTGTCACCATCCAGGTTGCCTTGGGCTGGAAATTTGTTTCACTCTGTCTTTTTGTGGGATCTGCTGCTCTAGAATTTGGTAGTCATTTTTACAAGTATTTGGAGGAGTTTGGGGGAGAGCTCAAGTGAGTCCCTGCTTTTACTCTACCATCTTGGCTCTGTCCCCCCAGTCATATGCATTTTTATATATTGCTAACAAAAATCAGAAAGAAAAGCTGACAGAAAGGCAAATATGACTTACCATAATGATAAAATGTTTTTAATATGCATGCATTAACTTACCAAGGCAAATATATGCAAATATAACTTTTAAAAATTTGTGTCAGAAAACATAAGTCAAAATGAACAATGTTTTTTTTTCAAATTAGTATGATAAATGTCCAAAGGATTTACTACAGAGGGAGCTCCCATACACAGAGTGTTGTATATTGATAAAATTGTAATTCTGCCCCCCCAAAAAATTTTTTTTTTACTGTTATAGGAGTTTCCCAGTCTGGGTTGCATGACATTAGGACTAAGAGTCAAAAAAGAAGTAGTCAAAGAAAAGAAGTTAGAAAACTAATAAGTGAACTAAAGAATATTGCTCAGAGAAGCTTCAATTTCTTAGAGTACACATGGTGTTTTTATAGCTTTTTAAGCTATCTTAGAATATATAATCAATGGCATTACTCAGCAGAAGGGAAATAAGAGAAGTATGCAAGACTTGGGACCATTTTTGTTGTTTAGTCATTTTTAAGTCATGTCCCACTCTTTGTGAACTCATTTGGGGTTTTCTTGGAAGACATTCTGGAGTGGTTTACCATTTTCTTCTCCAGCTCATTTTAGAGATGAAGAACCTGAAGAAAACAGGGTTAAAGGACTTACCCAGGGTCACACAGATAGTGTGTGAGGCCAGATTTAAACTCATGAAAATGAATCTTTCTAATTCTAGGCCCAGCACTCTATTCACTGCACCACCTAACTGCCCCACTCAGAACTATAGAGATTGGTAAAGAGCAAGTAGGTCTTCCTGGAGGAAAATGCATTTCTCTCTAATTAGTAAGTTCTAAAATATTGAAAGTTTCCTTGAAGATATAATTAGTCTGGCTCATCCTGTTGTTACCTGCCATTAAGGAGGGGGATAAAATATAGCCTTAGGGTCCCATAGTTCTGTTTCTTTTTTTTTTTTAATGAAGAGATATTCCCCCAAAATTCACAGTATTCATATTTGCCATCCTCCTCTATATTACAATTCAATAATAACAGAATTTATGTGCCCTTTAAAATATTTTAAATAATATTTATACAGCATGTCCCAAAGGTCAATGAAGTTTTAAACAATTAAAGCTTAAAGTTTAAATAAAGAATTAAAGTTTCTAAACTTTAAAAGTACACTAATACTTCTGAGATAGCCTGTATATTACTTTGCATATGTTATCTCCTTTGATCCTTACAACAGTTCTACAATATAAGTACAATGCTTGCATTATTATCCTTCATTGTGATGTTAAGGTTTGGGTATTTTTTCCCCCATTTTGTTTTGTTTTGGGAGAGCAGGGTGGGGGGGATTGTTGTTGTTTTGGTCCTTTTGTGTTCCTCTGGAAGACCTGTGATCCTTAGGTTATCTCTACTCATCTTGTTTTTGTGATCCATGTTTTGTTTGTATAATAAGCACATTTTCTTTTAATGTTATTGTTTGTCTTCCTCTAGGGTGTCCTTCACATCTTTGTATTTGCATTCCCAATCTATTGTTCTTTCTTTTGTTTCTTTGGTGAGGCTTGCCATAACAGATACAAGTTTTTCTATTCTGCTTACCATTTTTGCCATGCAGGGAATAAATTCTGCTCTCAAATTCTCATTTCCCTTTTAAACCAGTTAGGAACAACATGTTGTAGTTCCATAATCTCCTCAAATTTCACAGGGTTGTCTGTCTCATCAAAAGTTGATTCATTTGGGGGCAGCTAGGTGGTGCAGTGCATAGAGCACCAGCCCTGAAGTAAGAAGGACCTGAATTCAAATCCAGCCTCAGACCAAACACTTGACATTTACTAGCTGTGTGACCCTGGGCAAGTCACTTAACCCCATTTGCCTAAAAGTAAAAAAAAAATTTTAAGTTGATTCATTTTCCTTTATTTTACAGCATGTATTGATAGATGCCTGAACATGTTTACTAGATCTGGAGGCCATATTTCCTTCTGTTATTACAGTGTTGTTGTTTTTTTATTGGTTTCTCTGTTTATGTTCAAGGCCTTTGAGTTTTCTTCTTCCTGAAATCTTTGGTAATTTCAGTCTTCCCCCACCCTCCTGTTTTCCTGATCACTCACTACCTGACTCCCTCTCCTCAGGGGCAGGGTATTAAAGTTTCTCAGGATCCTTCCATCCTGAGCAATTCATGTTTGAACAGGTAAAGTCTCTGCTCCACCTGACTTTTGGGTGGTCAGAACTAGTTCCAGCTGGGTATTGTGCTCTTTCTCTCAGGCTTGGTTGAGTGTTACACAGCCCTCCACATGAACAGTGACTTATCCTACTCCCTATGTTCCTCAGTAATCTGGACCAGCACCAGTAGTCCAAAGCCTATTTTCCCAACACCAGCAATTTGGAACTTTGCAGCACTGGTGCTTCCAGATTGCAGCCCCCAACAGGCTTTTGATCCTGAAGAGTTATGGCTAGGTTAGTTGTAGAGGCCACAAGCAAACCTCTGCAGCCAGAAACCATGGTCTCTAAGGCATTGGAAAAAGAGAGGACCACAGTATAGGGGTGGGTTTTTATGTAAGCTTGGGTTGGCCTCATTGCCATGGGAGATGGGGGTGGGGTGCTGAGCTCAAGGTCCATGAGTACATATTTTTAAAAGTTTCACTTTTTTAAAACCTTCTTTTGGATTCTAGCTAATGTGACCATGGATATATTTGAAGATTTGAGAGATTGTGGGTTTGGGAGAAAATGTCTAGTCTGCCATCTTATTGCTAATGTGATTTAAAAGTGCTAATGTATTCTTAATTCCTTTATTTTTATTATTTTTAAGTGTTCTCTCCCTTCCCTTTCTATGAAAAGATTTTGAAGAACTTTTAAATGCCCATTTGATTTTTAATTCACTAAAAATACATTCAAAAAACTAAATGATACCTGCACTAAAAAAAAAAAAATTAAAGGATCCTATGAGATGTTTTTCTTTCTATTGGAATTTTCCCTTCTTTGTGGAATCTTGAAAACAGTTCTTTTAAGTTATTTTGCCTTTGGCAAAGATTTCTACTATAAGCTTTTGTTCAAGTCCCATTATTCTTCTTGATTTCATCATCTTAAGTACCACTGTCACTTGATAATATAGAATGCTTTTTAAAAAATCAAAAGAACAAAATTAAAAACCCAGAAATAGTTCCAAATGTGTAAGAGAATATTTTTTCATAGATTCAAGATTATAAAAGCCTTGGGGAAAAAACTGTTATTTAACTAAATTTAAGGTTCCAATTGGATGGTGAAAGATAACTTTAGATCCATTCCTCATACCATAAACCACACCTGCAGATATTAAAAACAAACTGGAATAAAAAGGAAAAACAGATTATCTCAATTGTGGAGAACAGAAGCTATTTTCCCTATGAATTAAATAGAAGAAATATCTGTGTCAAATTTAATTAATGAAATAAAACTTAATGAATTAACACAATAATCAATATATTCAAAAGAAAAGAGAGTAGAGGGGAAAATGTTGCAAATTTATCGAATAAAAATTTTTATTCAGGGGGCAGCTAGGTGGCACAGCAGATAAAGCACCAGCCCTAAAGTCAGGAAGAACTGAGTTCAAATCTGGCCTCAGACCAAACACTTGACACTAACTAGCTGTGTGACCCTGGGCAAGTCACTTAACCCCAATTGTCTAAAAATTTTTAAAAAAATTTTAATTTATATTCAGAATCTATAGGGAACTGATATAACTTTGCAGTGGTTGTGTTCATTTAATTCATTTCCCAGTGACTCAAAGATATAAACAGATAATTTTCAAAGAAGGAAACACAGATCAACAATCTCTTGAAAGGTTCCAAATTCCCAAATAATTAGGGAAATGTAAACTAAAACACCTTAGATCCATTGAATTGTCAAAAAAAAAATACACACACACACACACACATTACTTGTGGACTGATAGAGAAATAGGTGCTATTATATTATTGGTAAAATTTGTAAATGATAACACTTTTGGTGACTGATCTGGCAATAAATAATTATAGCTACAAAACTGATCATGTCTTTTTACCCTGTGATCCAATTATTTGGACTATAATCTAAACATATTATTTAATATGAGAAAGAAACCCATAACACAAAACTATCTATAATTTTTCTTCACAATAATGAAATGCCAGAAATATTCATTATATCAGGTACCTGGGACTAAATAAATTGTAGTGTTAAAAATAATACCAAAAGAAAAAAAAGATATGCAAACTGATAAAGAACAAAGAAAACAGTATCTCAAACTGATATAGCTCTTTTAAGGTCTATAAAATACTTCTCTCAAAACAATACACAGATAATGCAATTATTTAACCTCATGTTAGAAATGAAGAAACTGCTGCTCAGGAAAATTAAGAGGTGCTCAAAATTACATGACTAGTAGCAATCAGAGTCGATATTTGATCCCAGGTCTACTATCCAGCACCCCTCACTGCACCATGACACTTCATAAACAATGAGTGTGAATTTACAAATATGTATGTGTGTGTGTGCACATAGTCCAAAAAGATCTCAGAAGAGGACATAGCACTAATAGGTTTATTTTGTCAAAAGTTTAAATTTTTCTTTTATCAAAAATTAAATACTTCGAATTTTCTAGTTTTAGTTGGGATTTTATAGAGTCATTTTGGCCCTGGGACTAGAATGCCAATGTGTAGGCAAAATGATCCTGATTTAAATCCTACCTTGCTAAGTCATCCTAGGCAAGGCACTTAACTTCTCTGCACTTCAGTCACCTCCCTAGGGTCTGTGGAACATAGATCATTCAAGTATCATCACCCCTTTTTTTATTTGATTGTTAACATTTATCAAAATGATTATTATATTTATAATAAATGTGATACATAATATTTATGTGTGGTATAAATATATTTAACATGTAAAATATTTATAAATGTTTTGATGGCAAGAATAATAGAGTTAGTACTGCCAAAGAATGGAAAACCATGAGGTACAATAATCTAAGCAGGATGTGGTTGAGGGGTTAAAAATAAGTTAACATAGACAAATGCGTCCTGAATCTTTTTTAAAAATTAAATGAGACATCTAGAACTTACAACCAGACTTCTCTAGGACGCTACAGATTGAAGGTGCCTGAAAGAAAAGTGGACATTTAAACACCTAATTATACGGATATCTGAAGGCAGCTCTCACTTCTACACTTGTCTGCAAATGGTCTATAGGGCATAAATTGGAGTCATTTTCTCTGATTTCCTTTTTCTTCCCCCACCCTCCTTCAGGGAATATAACATAAGAGGTGACAATCTGCAGTGAGAGTCCAATGTATTACCCTTAGGAAACATAAATCAAGGCTATATATTCGCAATTTATCTTTTAGTACTTAGAGACTACCTTGATAATTGCTTTAAATAGATAAATCAAATAAAAATTTGTTAATAAAATATTAGAAATGTCAGAAAGACTCTGATTTATGCCAATGTGCCTGGCTGCCATGATTCTCATTTATCTCCAAATTTTTAGAAATAAAAATGGCCAGCTATCTTATCTTGTTCTTGTTTTTATTTCTTCAATTAGGAGATTATATCTCAGCTCCCAAACCATTTTTAGTAATAAGATATATCATTTTAGCTGTTGAGCTGCTAAAATTAAAATTATCAAGATTTATTCCTATCATTCCAGTTATATACAAGTAATAGATTAGCCTGTAGAATATGTTTGATTCATGGCTTGCATTTTCTTTTTCATTTCCATTTCTGCACTTCATGCAGAATTCCATATACAACTTTGGGCCTTCCTTTGCTTGAGAGTCAGAACTTTTCACTCAATAGATGTCTTGAGTAGTTTTAAGACTACCTATAAGGCACATATGCCATTTGGGAATTTTAACATAAATTCTGTAATTCCACAGAAAGACTATGATAATCATTAGTGGCCATGAAAATAGATGATAGAGTTAGGGCCAATAAGTAGGTACTTAATAAGTAGAAGCCATTGAAAATCAGACTGACTCGCTTATTTTACAGATGAGGAAACTGAAGTCTAGTAAGATGAGGATAGGGACTGTCTTTTGCCTCTTTTCCCACTGCATTGCTTAGCACAATGCATGGCATTTAACAGTCATTTAACAAATGTTTATTCATTGATCGATTAAATGCTTAGTTAAGTAGCTTACCCAAGGTCACATAATATCCACGTCAGGATTTGAACTCAAGTCCTCTGACTCAGAATCCAGTGTTCATTCCATGCTGCATTTTGGTTCAAATTGTGAATAAAAAGAAAACAAATTAATTTAACAAAGTAAAATGATATCACACAAATGGCAGACAGTTTTAAATAGGTAACAAAAAAGTTAGAAGTCAAGAATTAAGCAAACCAAGATATCACACAATTTTTTTTTGAATGATTAAGACAAGAGAAAAAGAATTGTGGGAATACATTCTTTCCTATTTTCCCAGCAGCAATTTCTAAACCAAGTATCTAGCAGACTGACTGGGCTTGTCTTTTTAGACATTTTTCTTATCTCTATCCTTCATCTGAGGTGCAAAGTATTGTTGTAATTTAGCTATTATACTTCAAAGTTCTGTGTTCTTTTTTTTTTTTTTTGGTGAGGCACTTGAGGTTAAGTATTTCAAAGATTTAAGCCCAAGGTGATTGAACAAGGGAATCATTACCTTTCATTACATTCTTTTCATCTTTTTTTCCCCTATATTCTTTCTTTGTTGCTTTCTTTGTTCTTTTCCATCTTCTCATGGTTTAGTGAGCATGGATTTCTTGAATGTGGATGTGAACTTTGTGCATAATAATGTTGCAAGTATGCGTAGGAGCTTTGACTTCTCTCCCTTAGACATATGAAAGCAACACAGCCCTCCTATGCAAGACAATAAATAGAAAGCCTTACCATCTAGATTTCCTATTATTTTTCCAAAATCTTCTCACTAGAATTTTGATCTTTAAATGACATTTATTATGAAATGTTGCCAGCCACAGTATTATGCCAAACCAAGCTATAAGTTATAGAATGATGTGATATGCCAAGAAATTGCTTAGTACAGAGAAATTCAAGAAGGAAAGCTTCTCCTTAAAGAAAAAAACAAAGGAGGGAGCATCATAGAGTGGAAAGTGTACAGGCTCTAGAGGGACTGGCTTAAGTCCCACTTCTGATGTCTACCACCTATGTGACTTTGGGCAACTCACTTAAGCAACCTTTCTTGGCCTTGGTTTCTTAGACCACATGGCCTCTGAGGTTCATTCCAGCTCTGCATTTGAGATCTTAATAAGCAAAAATACCAATATTGCTGATGAAACAGGGTTCCTTTCAAGAAGTTTGTGCTTCTTTGTGTTGAACAGCAAAGAAAATTAATCACTCAAATGAAGATTTCCGTACTTGCATTTAACCACCACTAAATGACCAGACAGACTACCTGCAGCCATAAAGATGGCAAAATAAACTTTCATAATATGAGATCCTTCTTCTAACTTTTAGCTACCCCTCATTGACAGTGGAAATGGGAAGGAAATCACAGAAATACAATTCTACAAGTTCACAGATCATTTATCAGGAAGCGATTGTGACTCAACTGAATAATTTTCATTCCCACCCACATATCTAACAACTAAATCAAACTCAGAGCTTGCAAAACACTAAATGAAGCTCTGTTATTCAAATCATGCCTCAGACATTTAAAACTTGTGTGACCCTGGGCAAGTCACTTAACTTCTCTGTGCCTCAGTTTCCTGATCTATAAAATGAAAGTTGGACTTCTTGGTTTCTAAAGTCACTTCCACCTCTAAATCTATGATCTTGTTCCCTGGCTGTGTGGCCTCAGGAAAGTCATATAACTTTTCTGAAACTGTTTCCTGACACAACAAAATAGGGTCTTTGAATCATTAAAATAGGGAATTAAACTAGATCATCTGTGGATACCATTCTAGCTCTACAATTTCATACTTTCATTAATCTTACAAATCAGTTGATATTTCTCTTTGAAGGTGAATAGAATTTTAATTGTCAGCTTCAGTTTTATAAATAAACTGAACAATTGGTTCTCCGACTGATTAGTTCAATAATACACTATACTTTTTTATGTGTTCTTGTTCCTCCCAAAAAACACTAAACAATAAAGTTGGAGAGTGATTATTAAAACTAGATCTCTACAAAGACAAGCTTAAAGCAAGAATAAGGCATTCTTCAGTGTCTGACCTGTTAATTTCGTGCAGGATTGACTCAGAAACAGCATAGATAAGCAAGGCATGATTTTTCTTTTTCCCCTCTGGCCCATTCACCAGATATCCCCCCATTCACCTTCACCAATGGGTGCTTTAGAAGAACAAAAATCCTTAAAACATAGTCAG
This sequence comes from Phascolarctos cinereus, assembly GCF_003287225.1. Lineage (NCBI taxonomy): Eukaryota > Metazoa > Chordata > Mammalia > Diprotodontia > Phascolarctidae > Phascolarctos > Phascolarctos cinereus. The sequence goes on from NW_027555847.1 coordinate 194,912,773, forward strand.
GGACTAGTTTATACAGAAAGCGCAAATGCATTGTCTGCATAGTTTGACTAGGAAATGTTAGCTTTAAAAATCATAAATAGTTTTAAGATTAAAGGCTTAAAAGTGGAAGAATTGTTTAGCATGTACAAAAGGACATGGCCAAGAATAATTTAAGGCACATTTTAGTTAGAACAACAGGGAATATTTCTTCAATAAGAATTACTAATAGGAATAGCTATCCCCATTCCTCAAAACTTCTCAACATTATAACTCAGACTTCCTACTCTTTGGTCACCAAAAACGTATTTCTGTTCTTCAGTAGTACTAATCTTTCTGTCATAATCCAATTTCCTCCTGCATTCTCTAAAACTTAATTCCAGCCATCATCCCCTTTCTCTCACACATCTTAAATGTCTCCTCCAAAGACTCCTTTCCATTTATTTACAAATACTTTCCTACAACAAGCCTTTCTCGATTCCCCTTAAGGCTAATGTCTTCCTTCTATTGATTATCTTCAATTTATCCTTTATTATCTTGTCTGTACATAGATGTTCTCATGTTGCCTCCCCCCTGCCCCCAGACTATTAGGTTCTTCAGAACAAAGACTGTCTTTTGCTTTTCTTTGTATACCCATCACTTAGCACAGTGCCTGGAGTAAAACAGGTATTTAATAAATGCTTATTGACTGATTGATTACTGATTAGGTATCCCCACTCACAAAATACCTTTCCTTGATTCCTCTGTCCCTATCCAGCTACTGTCCTCATTCCTCCTCTTCAATGTCAAAAGTCTATACCTGATGCTTCTACTTCCTTAACAACTGTACTTTACTCAGAATAAATATGTATCTTCAGGCTTATGGTGATACCACAGGAACAAGGAAGCTAATATACCATACCCATAAAGAAATGCCATCTTGAATAGATAGATTCCTGGAAATATAAGTAATATGTTCTTTTGGACTTATTCCATAGTGACTTCCTCAACTTGACAATGCAGGTATGAAATTCTTTCCTGCATATGGCTTTGTATTTCATCACCACTAAAAACTCTGGCTTGATTTTGTTTACTCTCATGGATCGTGAATCATCTTAATACTTTCATGGATCACCGATCATCTTTCCCCAGTATTCATTACTTTAAACTCCGACAATTACCCTAAACATCAGGAATAATATGTAGTGGATGAGTGCTAGAATTAAAGTCAGGATAACCTGTGTTCAAATCCTACCTTAGATATTTACTGCCTGTATGACCCTGGGCAAGTTATTTAACTTCTCCACACTTCAGGTTCTTCAACTGAAGGAGTTGGAATGAATGGCTTCTAAGGTCCCTTCCAGCTCTAAATCTATGATTCTAGACTCATGCCAGAAGAAAGTGAGAAATTACTATAATATCTTGGCTTCATATCAAGGCTTTCCTCCTTGAACCTCAAAGTCTTTCCCACTCATTGACATATATTATTTGGGGCTAAACTTGGAGATGAAGAGAAAGCATAAGAATAGAGACTTTTAGTCTTTTGACCAAAGTCCTTACTGGAGAAAGCCTAGTATTTGTATCATTTGACTCCTGGGGCAATTCTCCTTCTAATAGATACCACTCTCTTACAAGAGATTTAAAATCACATGGTAATATATCTCCACTAGTTCCAAGACAATTTTAAAAAATTTTATGATAAAGAGCTAAAGGAATGTTAAAGATAATATGGGTTTTTGTTTTGCAAAGTCTTATGCCTTTAGTGAATTTTGGAGCCTTTTCTTGTGGAAGCTAATATGAAAATGAATCAGGGAAGAGGTTAAAGAAGCTTTATGTGTACCTGTCTTACCCATTCTAGGAAAATTCCCAGAGGGGGCTTTGCAACTCTGACCACTGATTTATATTCTCCTCTGCTGCATGCTTGGCTGTGCCTATTAGACTATTAAAATATTAATAGGGTCTTGGTACCTGTCATTATTAATTTTGAAGAGGAACAAGGACATGCTGAGCCATATTATTGATGTATTTGTAGAATATGTTAATTGTAGCTCTCATTACTCAGCCCAGTTAACTATTTTTCAAACCATTTTTCTCAACAAATCAAATTTTATACTTAATAATTTGTTAACTCAAACCATCCATAATGGCAACTTAGAACTATACTTACAGAGCATTTCTGCAATGTTTTTGTTATTCACAATGGATTGAACACCACCACATTCCTGATTTTTCTGGTGGTCTACATTAAACAGAATGATAGAAATGTAGACATTTCCAGAAAATTTAGTTAATAACAAATGAATTTTAAAAGCTAAGAAGCAATACTACCTTCCCATATATCAGTGGGAAGCCTTGAAGGTTAAATGACTTGCCTGAAAGCACAGTTTGTAGGCTCAAAGGAAGATCAAGGTATTTCTTATTCTGCAAGCTTAGACCATACCTGTTTTAGATTTTAGGTGTGTGAATTTTTAATGGATTTGAACTAGGGTAACCTGAGTTTAATAATAGTAGTTAGAATTCAGGAGCAGTAGTCGGCTTCAAAGCAGTTACATTTAGTACCTAAGTACTGTCAATATTCAGGAGAAAAAAGTGATAAAGGAGACAATCTCCTTCTTCCAAAGTATACTCATATGTCATCCCCACAGCTGAACACACGGGTGTGACTTTATACTAGTGAACAAAAGTTGCAAAAAGTATATCTTGTTGATAAAAATAACAAAAGAAAAAAAATGATAAATATTTGAAAAGTCTGTGGAAATATAAGCATGTTAATTTGCTGATGGTGGAGTTGTGAATTGACCCCAATTGTTCTGAAAAACAATTTAGAGTTATTTTTTTTTAAAAAGTAACTAAACTGTACATACCCTACACTCGTACTTTCTAAGTATATAGCTCCTAGGAGGTAAAAAACAGAAGGAAAAGCCTCTTAATAAACAAAGCAAGTGTCTATCAATTTGGAATGTCTGAAAAAATAGTATATGAATTAATGGATATTATTGCTCAATAAAAAATGAAAAAATATGAAGAATTCAAAGAAACTTAGAAAGACTTTATGAAATGATAAACAGCCAGGTAAACAGATCCAGGAGAACAATTTACCACCAAAATGTAAAAGAAAACAACACTGAAAGACTTCAGATCTTTGATCAATGTATTTCCAAAAAGCTAGGTGCAGAGCAGAGAAATCCTAGAAACTGTTTCAGCTAATCAAATGTATTGCTTTATTTTAAATCTTTGTATAAACTGATTTTGAGAGGTAGCATGACATAGCAGACAGAAGGCCACTTTCAGAATTAAGATGACCTAAAGCCAAGTCCTGCCCCATACACATGCTAGTTGTTTGACTATAGGGAAGCCAAAAATTCTCTCAGAGGCCCCCGGGGCAACTCTCTAGGACTATAAAGTACAACCGGGTTGCTAATATGCATCACTGAAGGGACTTTCAACATTGAGCATTCCAGATAGAAAAAGAGAGAGAGAGAGAGAGAGAGAGAGAGAGAGAGAGAGAGAGAGAGAGAGAGAGAGACAGAGACAGAGACAGAGAGACAGAGAGACAGAGAGACAGAGAGAGACAGAGACACACAGAGAGAGAGAGAGAGAGAGAGAGAGAGAGAGAGAGAGAGAGGAGAGAATAAATGAATTATTCCTACTTTTCACCGCAGTTATTTAGATCAATATGTGGTTTTCTTAGCAAGCCAAAGGGGCTATGGTTGCAACAACAAACCTGGGTGTATATTTAGATTTATTTTGATAAAAGGAGAGGTTGGAACTTGTTCTCTTTTTAATCTTACCCACATAGTGAAAAATTTTTTAACATGCCAGTTGTGTCTATTATAGAAATTATATATACTATTGTACCAATAACCATGTGCATTATAAAAATTGAGCAAAAATAGACATTTTAAAAGGCCAAGATAAAGTTGAAATAATATTTATTCCTAGAGTCAATGGGGAACCACTAGAGTTTAATTAGTAAAAGAGTAACATGGTCAAATCTGTACTTCAGGAAAATCACTATAGTAGCTATGTGGAGAATGGATGGCAGAAGGAGAAAGACTTGAGTTAAGGAGAATAATAGGAGACTATTGTTTCATGATAAGGTAAGAGGTAATGTTGTGGAGGTGGAAGCAACAAGATTTGGTAACTGATTGGCTATGTGGGGTGAGGAAAGTATCAAAAGTGACAAGATTGCACCAAGGGTAACACTAAAAGTAACAAACTGGGAGCCTGGAAGGATGGAAGTACCTTGGACAGAAATGAGGAAGTTCAAAAGACAGGTGGGTTTGGGGGGCAAAGACAATATTAAAAGAACTCTCATGCATATTGCAACCCATCCATGCCTGCTCACCTTGCGCAATACAAAATTCTGTCCCACACAAAATGAAAATGGGGGAGGCAGTCTCTGCCCTGGAGCCAGAGCCTCCCCTTGCAGGGGCATGTAACTTTGCCATGAGATGATCTGCATTTGGCAGATGGATAGGGATTTTCTCAAAGGCATTTGTGTAGCTTTAAGTGTGGTGCCTCCATTGCTAATGTGGAAATACGTTTTTGTATGACTTCATACGTATAATGGGTATTGTATTTCTTGCCTTCTCAATGGGTGGGAGAGGAGTTGGGGTAGAAGAGAATTTGGAACTGAAAATATTTTTTTTAATTAAGTGTGGTGCCTTTTAGGTTATAACAGCCCTGAGAGGCCAATGTTGACTGAATTAGTGGGGATGGTTGGAGACTTGCATAGAGGAAAAGAAAGGAGAGTTGAGGAGTGTTGAAAGATAAAAGCTGATATGACTGTATTAGAAACAGGTCCCATTTGCTTGCCTTCTCAATAAGGGTGAGTGGGGAGGGAAGAGAGGAGAGAATTTGGAACTCAAAGTTTTAAAAATGAATGTTAAAAATTGTTTCTACATGCAACTGGGAAATAAGATACACAGGCAATGGCATATAGAAATCTATTTTAGCCTACAGGAAAATAGAAAGGGGAAGGGGATAAGAGAAGGGGAGAGAGATAGAAGAGAGGACAGACTAGGGGAAGGGATATTCAGAATGCATGCCATCTTGGGGTGGGGGGAGGGGGCACATGGGATGAAAATTTGGAATTCAAAAACTTGTGGGAGTGAATGTTGAAAACTAAAAATAAATAAATAAAATGGGGGGGGAAAGAAACAAATCCCATGTTTGGCTGTCATGAGAAAAGTAGAATGCAAACCATCTTTCTATCCTCTGATAGTTTGATCACACACCTCTTGGGGTCAGGCCTCAAAACCTACTTTGGAGACTACTCTTCTGGACAATTATATCTCCTCCTTATACCTTTTCTCATGTTGCATTTAATATAACCCATAGGCTACCATGAACAACCACCCTCTTTTCAATTCTTCCCAAGACCAAAACGGAACATAAGAGTTAGTTTAAGAGCAAGCAAGTGGATAATACAGTTATTCCCTGGGGATGCATCAGTCAGTGCAATTCGTTGCGTGCAAAAGTCCAAATACAACTACAGTAATTAGGAGTAAAGGAGCTGATCTAAAAGATGTCAGGCAGGGCAGCTGCTTTCCTGGAGCACCACCACTGAGGAAGTCATAGTAAAGAAAATCAGAACGGCTTATCCCACAGGCATGCCTGTTAAACAGCCGGTACGGGAGGGAGCCTAGCTTGCAGCATCTCTGAAGCTACAGCAGATGCCTCTGTGCTGTCAGGCATTAGAAGTAGTATCATTTAATCATAGGGATCACACGTGTTTAGAGTAGCAATTTTCCTTTTCTTTTTTTTTAAACAAGTTCCAAGCACAATGATGGTCTTGTCGAATCCTTAGTCTCTGAAAACCTGAAGATGTATATGTATGTTTCTGTGTGTATGCATATAAATGTGATATATGTATGTACATGCATGTATGTAGTATGTGCATTTGTGTATATATATACATATATATACATATATACATATATATGCATATAGCATGTACATACAATGTAGATATATATTATATATGCATATATATTATGTGTGTGTATATATATGTGGGGAGGTGTACTGTTGTTGTTATTGTTTGTCCTTCATGCTTGAATAGGACCAAAATGATATCACAATGTTGGGGTCAATGTACAGTGTGTCTGGCTGTGATCAGAAGGCTCTACCACAGGTTAGGCACAAATAGTCCATATGGGAGGGAGTTCTCTCTAAATCTGTGCATCTCATGTGTATTTCGAGCTACCACAATTCTTCTTTGCTCATAGAAAATAGCACCAGCACCTTCTTTGACATGGGAACACCATGCTGGACAGTTCTGTCCCAGTGTCTCCCATGTCTCATAATCAATACCAAAGTTATTCAGAGAGACCTTGAGAATGTCCTTGTATCACTCCTTCTAACCACATTGTGAGCACCTGTCTTGTGTGAGTTCTCTGTAAAATAGTCTTTTAGATAAAAAGGGATGTTTGGCACTTGAACAACTGTGGCCAGCCCATTGGAGTTGTGCTCTCTGCAGTAGAGTTTGCATACTTGGCAGTTCAGCTCTATAAAGGACCTCAGTGTCTGGTACCTTATCTTGCCAGGTGATCCTTAGAATCTTCCTAAGATAATTCAAATGAAAGTAGTTCAATTTTCTAGCATAACATGGAAGACTGTCCAGGTTTCCCAAGCATACAATAATGAGGTCAGCACAACAGTTCTATAGACCTTTACTTTGGTAGGCAAGCTAATATATATACACACACACATACACATATGCATGTATGCATTTGTATATATAGTGTGTATACACACATGTATACATGTATGTTTTGTATGTGCACATATACACATGTTGTGTGTATATAGTGTACATAATTGTGCACATGTGTATGTTCCATGTATATATCATATGCACGTGTGTATATGATACATGTAGGTAGATGTACATATATGTGTGTATTCAGAGAATATATATGTATACAGAGAGAATACATGTACACACATATACATACACACATGCATGCATACATGCATACTAGGTGGCACAGTGGATAGAGCAGAGCACTGAACCTGTAATCAGGAAAACTTGAGCTCAAATTTGGCTTTACTTACTAGCTATGTGACCCTAGACAAGTCATTTCATCTCTTTTTGCCTCAGTTTCTTCAACTGTAAAATGGTGATAATAATAGCATCTACCTCACAGGGTTGTTATGAGGATCAAATGAAATAATAAATATAAATGTTTAGCACAATGCCTAGCACATGGTAAGCACCATATAAATGTTAGCTGTTATAGTTAAGTTCAACTGAGACTAATTCCAATCTATAATGAACACGGTTACCAACTGCCAATTGCCCAAATGAAAAAACTATCAGGAAAAAATCAGTTTTTCATAATTCATTTTTCCCAGAAGTTAGAAGACAAGATACCTTACTAGCAAATACAGAGAAAGAAATTAGACCTTTTTTTTTTAAAGGTGATTGAAAGTTATAAATTTGAGCAGAGTCTGAGATGCTTCTGTTGGGTTTGGTTCTTAGTTACATGACTTGTTTTTGGTTTCACTGTGGACCCAAAAGGAACACAGCTTATGTTTTTCTATGGATACAGTGCAGGACTAGAAGAGTTAAAATAAGAAACCTTGAATGTTTAATCTGCCAGAAACATATGAGAAGTGCAATCCAATCTGGGATAAGTAGCTCCGAATGAGGCCTGCCTGATTGCTTTAGGCCATGCTGTTTGTCAGTCTTTTAAAATTCAAGTCATTACCAGATGCTGATCTGCTATAATATTGTGATATTTTATCTGATTACACTTATCTGATTGTGCCATATCTGCTATTTGCCTTCCCATTTTTCCATGTATATTAAATGCAGGTGGTTTTATTATTCTGAGAGCTAGAAAGTGTTGACTGCTCTGAATATAAATAGGGATATTATATCATTAACTTGCTCTGAAAGCAGGACCATTCAGTGTGTAAATCACATGCAAGGTACCTAGTGGAGACACAATAAACCATAATGTCTTGAGAGAGAAAGCAATGAGGAAAGGATAAGGAGATAAAAATTTAAGGCATTGTTAAAGAAGGATAATCTTCATAATCCTATTTAGTTCTTTCAAGCTACCATTTGTTGATAATACAACCTTTATATCTGGAACTTTTTTAAGTTCATAAAGAATCTCTTGGGGTGGGTATCACAACATAGAATGTTATCAGTAATAGCATTGCATAAAAACAGATACACACTCCCATAGACTATTGCTTGTCCAACACAGCAGAATATTTCAAAAATATGATGCTGATCTCACAGAAATACAAATGAGGCCCCAAATATATTCTGCCTACACCTGGATCCATCTACCTGAGAAAGGTCAGCCAATGGACATTCTAAGGATTTTCAGATCAGAGGGGGTAATGACTTAAGTTCAGACTTAGGAATGTGTTTCTAGATTAGAAAGGGAACAACGAAATATAAATTTACCTATGTAAAAGAATGAAAAAAAAACATTTCTATGTGGATGGCATTGCCCTTAGAATCTCTGTGGCCTCCAGTACAATAAACCTATTAAATGCTGATCCCATTTACTTGAGTGAAAAGTTTCAGACATATCATTTTCTGAGCAATAATGATATAATAATTTACATAAAGTGCTGTCCTCTGATGGAAATAAAATATCAGATTACCTGGCTGTCCACTTTAAATGAAGATTCTTAGAGAGGCCCTCCACCTACCAATGAAACAGAGGGGTCCCAGGAAGAAAGGGCATTTCCAAAGTGTGAGTTCCAGGGTTGAAGTGATCTTCCAGGATGAAGACTTTTCTGGGACATGACTGTTCAGCAACTGAGTGGCAACCTAAATAACAACTAGGCAAATTACTGCTTGTGCATTTGTTCTAGGTTAACAAATTCAAAACTGCTGATTTTTATATTCATTTTACTAATGAAACTATCCCTGGAAGGGGAAGAGTGACATCTAGTTTGGAGTAACGCGTAATAAACACTAAGAGTCTAGGATAGAACAATCAAAATGATTAAAGTGTTAGAAAATGGGACCTATGAGGAAAGGTTCATGGGAAAAAGGAAAAAAAAATCTTGCTTCCCCGAAAGCTTTCTTTTAATATCATACATTAAGAGTTAAATGATTTAACACGCTGCTCAATCACTGTAACTTCTCACAATAATAGAACTGAAATGATAGCAAGTGGCAGGTAGGTAAGAAGAAAGAGAAGCCTGACATTATAGTAGATGGTTATAGTCTTCCATAGGAAATCAAGGAAAGTTGGATATTCTCTCTCCTTTCCTGGCACTCTTTAGAAATGCTCTAGTTGAAATGGTTTATGAACCTAATTGCATATTGTTGTTCAGTAAAAGGTGACAAATATGAGGAATTCAGAGAAACATGGAGAGATTTTTAAGAACTGAAGCAGTGTAATATAAGTAAAATCAAGGAAACTAATATATATATATATATATATATATATATATATATATATATATATATATATATATATATATATAGTATGTATATACATACATACTATATATATATATACTATATACATATATATATATAATATATATATAAATGACTACTGCAGCAATGTACAGGGAAAATCATTAAAAAGAAATAAAACTATGGATAATAGGGGAAAAAAAACAGGAACTTTATAATGGTCTCCATCTAGGGGTAATTTGCAAGTTGGTACACTTTCCCAAGAAGGAATTTCATAAGACCATCCTACCACAAAATAGTGGCTGTATTTGTCCCCAAGGACCATCAGCCTGGAAGGTGTTAGAAGCAGAGATATGGCAATCTGGATGAGATAAATTGGAGTGGGAGGTGGGGAAGGGGTGGAGATAGCCCTTAGGAATAAATTAGCACCAAGGTAGTGTAAACAAGACTAATAACTGGAACAAACTACTAATTTAAAATAAGAAAGGAACAAAAACCAAAAGAAATAAATGGAAGAAAACACAAACCTAACAATTTAAATCCAAATGGACTAAATAATTCAACTAAATAAAAGAGAACCAAAGAATGGATGAGAAAATAGGATGCAACATATGCTTTAAACAATATAGCTTTTAAAAAATAGATGTGTAGAATGAAAATGAGATGTTGGAACAAAATTTATTAAGCACCAGGTAATTCCAAAAAATTAATAGTTGCAGCCATGCTGCCAGAAAAAGCAAATAATGTCTTTAAGAAGTGACATATATGAAGAATTTAGAGAAACCTGGGAAGATCAATATGAACTAAAGCAAAATGAAATAAGCAGAACCAGGAAAGCAATGATCACAATGAATACAACGATGTAAATAGGAAGAACAGTAAAATAAAACTGATTACTGTATAATGAGTATGAGCAAGAGACAAGTTGGTAAAATGGGCGTTGCTTCCTTCATTGAAGAGGTAGAGAACTATGGGCATAGAATATCGCATACATTGTATATATGGCTGCATTTTTTCTCTCTTTTTTCATCTTTGTTACAAGGAATGATTTGATGAATTTAAAAAAGGGGGAATACTTTATTTGTGAGGGGGAGGGATATATTTGAAATTAATCTGATGTGAAAACAAAAGACGTAATTTTTTAATAAAGCAAATATATGGACAAGGAATTTGTCAAGCAAGACAAACTGCCTTGTAAAAAGGGAACGTTTTAGTATTGCTGCTATATTAATTTCCTATAAATGGCAAAATTAACTAAGGTGGTAGTAATAGTAACACCAATCTTACTCCTTTCATGTCATTTTTCTGGGAAAAAATGTGGTGGATAGAAAAGACTCATATCTTGGGGTCAGGGACTTGGCTTCAAATTTTGGCTAATATCTGCCTGATGTGTTACCAATTTACTGCCTCTCCAAGACTGATTCTTCATCTGAAAGATACTAATACTAACCCTATCTACTTCACAGGGCTGTTGAGAGGAAAACACTTGGTAAAACTTTGAAAGAACTTTCTAAGTGTATGCCATTATTATTTTGGTGGAATCACTTTAATTTTCTGGGCCACAGTTCCATCTTTAAAATGAGAGTATTGCTCTAAGGTGCCATCTAGAATTAACATCTATAAGTCTAAAAGAAGAATATATTTTATAAATATAAACAAATGCTTGTTCAATTGTATTGAAATGAATGGAATTGAGTCTTCCAATGACTCCCTTAAGTTAGTTTTCTCTCATTTTAATGGTAACCAAGGTATCTTCCCTTACTGTGAGATATAGATACTGCAGATATTTCACCTTCTCAGTGATGCTATTCCCTTGCAAGATTCAGAAAAATTCAAATCATTCACACAGTGAAAAGTTACCACAGATAAATGTAGAAATCTATATTAAAATCAACATTACTTGAACATTTTTTTCCAGAAGAGGAATTATACTAAGTTTCTCAGAATCAGATTAGCTGTGTATGTGTATGATCTTTTAAAGATATTATCTTTGAATTTATGTCCAAAAGGTATATTTTTGAGAAACTGCAAATCAGTGAACAAGGCAAAATAAAGATGGTAAGTAAACTTACATTTAGTTTATGTAAATTCTTCATGTATGCTGGTAAACCAACCTATTAGAATCATTTGTTAAGTATCAGATTGTAAATATGGAAAACATTATTGAATAGGCTTAACACACATGCATTTCAGTAAGTTCATGCTTCATAATGCAAATAATAAAATTCTCAATAGGATTGTTTTCAGAAAACTTGATTAAAAAAAGAAAGAAAATCAGTTGTCCTCAAATCCTGTTCCAGCCTAGTCCAAGATAAAGAGGTAAGGCATTCTAAAATGAAGCACAGAAGTCACAGACCCTAGACTAGTGTTACTAATTTGCCAGATAAGCTAATTAAGAAAGTACACTGTTACATATTAACATTGTAGAATAGGAGAGGACTCCAATGGATAGAACGCTGGACCTGCAGTCAGGAAGACCTAAGTTCAAATTCAGCCTCAGATGTGAATTATGTGATCCTGGGCAAGTCACTTAACCTCAGTATGCCTCAGTTTCCTCATCTGTAAAATATGGACAATAATAGCACCTACTTCCCAGGGTTGTTGTGAGAATCAATTGTCAGAAGATTTATAAAGCACTTTGAAAACATCAAAGTACTATATAAAGGTAAGCTATTATTATTATTATTATTATTATTATCATTATTATTCATTTACTTCGAGCAGATAAATTCATTTTTTTACCCTTTTTTAAGAAAGTTTTTTTCCATGAATCACAGTCATTCCCAACTTATCCCTCATCCCTGTGAATATTTCCTTATAATAAAGAAAAACAATGCATCTGATAAAGAAACTCTCTGACAATGTATACAAACTTCTTTCCTAGTAGACCCCTACATCTCTTCTGTGACAAAGGAGATACATTCATTATCTCTTTTCCATCACCTTCACTGTCTTCCCCCATTACTCATAGTTTTATTTCCTTATAGTGATTTTCCACATACATTGCTTTGGTTATTATGTATACTATCCTCTTGCTTTTATTTATATTGCTCTGCATCAAACAGAAATCTCCCCACATTTCTCTGAATTCCTCATATTTGTCATCTCTTAATTAATTCAGGCTATTCCCTGGAAGGTAAATACTGAAGGTGAAGCTTAAATACTTTGGCCACATAATGAGAAGACAGAACTCATTGGAGTCGGGATGTTGGGAAAGATTGAAGGCAAAAGGAAAGGGAGATGGCAGAGGATGAGATGGAAGCAACAAACATGAACTTGGACAGATTTCAAGATAATGGAGGATAGAAGGGCTCAACATGTTATGGGGTCACAAAGAGTCAGACACAACTAAATGGCTGAACGAGAACAACAAAACTGTACAACAACATTCTATTATGTTTCCATACCATAATAACTAGATCATTTCAAAAAAGTTCCAGGAAAGAAAAGAATAGCCAACTTTGTTTTATGTCCCATGGGAAAAAAATGTCAGGCTTCTCTTTCTTCTAACCTACCAGTCACCTGCTATAATTTCAGTTCCATTATCATGAAAAGCTGCAATGATTGATCAGCATGTTAAGTCATTTAACCCTTAATTTATGGTATCAAAAGAAAGCTTTTAGGTAAGCAAGAGATTTTTGTTATTTTGTTTTGTTTTACTTTCTTATAATCTTTCTTCATAGCTCCCATTTTCTAACACTTAAACCATTTTGGCTGCTCTGTTCCAGACTCTTCATGTTTACTATGTACTACTTTAAAATGGATGTCACTTTTCCCCATCTAGGGATAGTTTCATTAGCAAAATGAACATGAAAATCAGCAGCCTCAAATTGGTTAACCTAGACCAAATGCACAAGCAGCAATTTGCCTAGTTGTTACTTAAGTTGTTCTCCAGTTTCTGAATCATAAGTTACTTGGTTCCATCACAGTGCCCTATAATCAGTCATTAGGCTCATAACAGTACACTAATCAACTTGCTTCATAAACAAATGTTCTTTTTTAGTTGAATGTCTTCACTTCATACTAGTACAATTGTCAGTACAGTCTAGTCCTTAGCAGATGTTCTGTTAGGGAATTTAATGTGAGAGTTTAGGAATAAATCAGTCTATAGAATAAACTTGCCTTGTCAGCCAGGGCTAAAAACTACCCCTCTTTGTTGTCTAACTTTCTAGTGTTCCTTTGGGAGACTGGAATAATTCACCATGTATTTGTTTTTGTTTTTTCCCAGTACTTTACTGCTCCTCTCTTAGTAGGGTACCAGACTAACCTCTCCAAATTGCCCTGTTCCATATCTTTGTCATGACAGAACCAGGTATTTTAGCTAAAAACAATTTATCTGCTTCCTATCAGATCCGACTCTTTGCTATTCTAACTCCTTCCTAATGTCCAGGGGGCTTTCTTTATATTAGTTATATACATCACATGAAGCATTATTACTTTAAGTCAGGTATAGTAAGGCAATCAAGGGAATAGGCTCCTTATCCTACTACTAATATCTTCCAAATCTCCCTACAACATGGCCCATACCTCCTCCTTTCCTGCGACAAGATAGTTTTACCTAAAAGCTTCTCTGATACATCTTCATGTGTAGTACAAGGGCATAAAAAGTCCCACCCAGGTGGAGTTACTGCCTTTCTAATTTGGTGACTTTTTGAAGACCATGCAAGTCACTGTATGCTGCCCTGGTACTCTGCTCTGCTGTCCTGATGACTTTCCATATGGTGATGAGGGTTTCTGGGTCCAGAGAAGTAAAGACCACTGTGTCCTTATTGTATATACTTGCTCTATTTGGGCAAAGCAAACATCTTTTTTATTAACTGTTCAATGATTTGTGTCTCATTTCTGAACCAATATCAAACTTGGGCTACTCTTTCAGACAATCACAAGATGTTTCCTGTGTGGCATAGATAGATAGATACAATTTATTAAGCACTTATTACGTACTTGGCATCAGGCATACCTCTAACACATACCAACCAATTTTTTTTTTTTGCTAGCAAAGTATGAAAGAGGCCTGAATAATAATGAGCTATTAGTGGCCTACTCCAAAGTGGAACCAGCTACTTTGGGAGGTAATGGTACTTGAGTACTTGAAATCATCAAACAAAGGCTAGACGACTAAGAGGGGACTCTTTTAAGTACAAGTTGGGCCAGATGACCACTGAGGTCCTTTGCAACTGAGAAATGCTGTAATATTAGACAACTATAATTTGTAATTGTAATTAGACAATCTGGTTAATTGGTTATTCTTCATTCTCAAAGAGGACCAAAATGACATCACTATGTTGAGGTCAAGATATAGTGCATCCAACTGTGGCAGATCAGAAAAATACAAGCTCAGAAGGCTCTGTCACAGGCTGGGTACAAGTAGTTTGTTAGAACATTTGGGATGGAGATGTCACTGGATGTGCACAGTTTGCTTTTCCTTTGTGCTACTCTGATTCTGTTTTGCTCATAGAGCACTGCACCTTCTTTAAGCATGCTAGGTAGTCCTGTGCCAGCATCTCCCATGTTTCACAATTGATATTAAAATTCTTCAGAGGTTATGAGAGTGTTCTTGTATTGTTTCTTCTGACCTTCCTATGAGCACTTGTCTTGTATGAGTTCTCTGTAAAATAATCTTTTAGGCAAACATATGTTTGGCATCACAGTTGCACTCTCTGCAGTAGAGTTTGAATGCTTGGCAGTTAAGCTCAAGAAAGAATCTTGGTGTCTGGAACCTTATCTTGCCAGGTGAAGGAGATTCAATTCACTTTATCATAGGCTAAATGAAAACCAAGAAACAGTTTTAATAAACCATATACCAGGATAAGATCAAAATGGGTACATGATTTAGACATAAAGGTGATACCATAAGAAATGCAAGGAATAGTTTACCTGTCAGATCTATGGAGAAGGGAAGAATTTATGGCTAAACAAGAGATACAGAAAGTTACAAAATGAAAAATGGATAACGTTGATTACATTAAATTAAAAATTTTTTTGCAAACAAAGCCAATGCAACAAAGATTAGAAGGAAAGCAGAAAGCTGGGAAACAATTTTTACAGCCACTGTTTCTGATAAAGGCCTCATTTCTAAAATATATGGAGAATTGGGTCAAATTGATAAGAATATAAGTCATTCCTCATTTGATAAATGGTCAAAGAATATGAACAGACAGTTTTCAGATGAAGAAATTAAAACTATCTACAATCATACGAAAAATGCTTTAAATCACTATTCTTTAGAGAAATTCAAATTAAAACAACTCTGAGGTACCACCTCACACCTATCAAATGAGCTAATATGACACAAAAGGAAAACGATAAATGTTGGAGAAGAGGTGGGAAAATTGGAACACTAATGCATTGTTGGTGGAGTTGTGAACTGATCCAACCATTCTGAAGAACAATTTGGAACACTGCCCAAAGGGCTATAAAACTGTGCATACCCTTTGATCTAGCAATACCACTGCTAGGTCTGTATCCAAAAGAGATCATAAAAAAGGTAAAAGGACCCACATGTATAAAAAATATTCATAGCAGATCTTTTTGTGGTGGTCAAGAATTAGAAATTGAGGAGATGCCCATCAATTGGGGAATAGCTGAACAAGTTGTGGCATATGAATATAATGGAATACTATTGTGCTATAAGAAATGATGAGCAGGCAGCTTTCAAAAAAACATGGAAAATCTTACATGAACTGATGCTGACTGAAGTGAGCAGAACCAAGATAATATTATACACAGTAACAGCAACACTGTGCAATGATCATCTGTGCAATACAATGTCCTAAGACAACTCCAAAAGACTCATGATGGAAAATGCCTTCCACATCTAGAGAAAGAACTATGGAGTCTGAACGTACATTGAAGCACACTCTTTTCACATTTTTTTCTTTCTTGTGGTTTTTCCCTTTTGTTCTGATTCTTCTTTCACAGCATGACTAACGTGGAAATATGTTTAATATGATTGTACACGTATAGCCTATATCAGATTGCTTGCCATCTTGGGGAGGGAGGCGAAAAAGGAAGGGAGGGAGAAAAAATTTGGAATTCAAAATCTTATAAAAGTAAATGTTGAATACTATCTTTACATGTAATTAGAAAAATAAAATATTAGTAAGAGGGGAAAAAAGAAAAAGTTTTAAGCCCAGATCTTCTGAATTCCAAGTTTATTGCTGTATCAATAAGCCACTCTGCCTTTGTTGATGGCATTTAGGACCTGAAACCCACAACAGCATTTCCCAGGAAATCCTCTCCAGCCTGTGATTCCAGCAAAGACAAAGTATTAAATTGCCTTTTGTAGCAGTACTTTCTTTTCATCCTTGGAGTGCTGTTGGTAGAAAGAGATCTCCTTTATCTACTAACTTTTTTTTGCCATCACATGGCCCCGTTTTATATACACACATGTATATACATACATATATGTATACATGTAAATATGTGTGCATACCTGTGTGTGCACACATACATATTGCATTTAAAACTTTCTCATAGTCCATAATCTAATGTGATGCAATATCAATGTAGCAGGGTTTCTTAAACTGGGGTGTGTGAACTTGGGTTTTGAAAGAATTTTTGACCATTGTATTTCAACATAATCAAATTATTTTGTGATCCTATGTTTTGTTGGGGTGGGGGTGTTATGCATTTAAAAATGTTATTCTGAGAAGGAGTCCATAGATTTCTCCATACTGACATAAAAAAGGTTAAGAACTTCTGTAGAGTATATGAAAGTGCCCTGGGCAAAAAGACTCTCCTTCCATGTAAGTAGTGTAAGTAGTCAATGGCACAGAATTATTGGGGAAAATTAGGAAGGCTCTCAAGTCCCTAAATATCTAAGATGGGTGCCTGAATTTCTACCATTAGTTGTTTACACTTGATTTTTCCCTGGGCAACTTTTAAAATGTAAACATACCTGGGACAGATAACAAATTGAATTCTGACTATTTTTAGTGCTAATAATCTTCTCAGATGTTTTCCTCTGATAGAAGATACCAAGGCAGTATGAGAACAGAGAATACTTTGGAAGATAAGGAGATATAATGATAAAGAGTTTCTATTTCATAAATCAAAGAAGGCTGGCCCCACCTAGTCAAATGGGCATATCATCAAATGGTATTTTTACAACACTTTTACACAAAAGGCCAAGTGGTATACTGAGAGAAAAGTTGGATAGTTCTAGGGCCAGTAATTTCTTCCATGAGTATTTTACCCATCCAATGTAGACTTGCTGCCCCTCCACATCCTGAGAATTCTCATGAATAACTGTGACTAAAAAAGCTCATCACTCTGTAGCCAAGTTCTGGGTGATCCCCTTTTCTGGATTTAACTAAACTGGTCTTTTGATGATGGTTATACATGATACTGCTGTACCATTTTCAAAGCCTTCCTAAGTTTAGTAAGACTTACCCAAACTTATGTTTCACTAACATAGTCCTCAAGAATCCAAGGTCACCCTTGGGTGACCTCAGCACAATAATGAAGCACTAGAATAGGACTTTAGCAGATGATAGGAACAGAGACTTAATTTTAAAATGTCTTAATCTTCAAATATACATCTGCTCTTTAAACCATCACAATGGAGAGGGATATTCTCTGACCTCTAAAGAGAGTGATCAATTTACTCAGGCTCCAATCTCCTCCCCTCCCCTCATCTCCCCACACACCATAAACTGCCCAAGGTACATCATTTATAAAGCTCACTATTCCCTTGCTATGTATTCCACGAGCCAGAAGCTGCACGGAGAAACCGCCAGATGAGTTTCTCATTTACCATCTTGGCCTGCCCCTGCCACATCACTCAATTTTTAAAGCTTATCTGCAGGGCTAGTTCCACTCTTACAAGAAGGTCATCTGTATTCACATCTCATTTGAAAGTTCAAATATCATTCAGGGCTTCCATATAATTTCAGTACCCTTTTACAGAAGTGGGTTAAGGGTAAAGGGTTGGCAAAGGGGGGAAGGGTAGGAGACAAGTAATTGAGCTTGTGAAAAGCTTTGTGTTCCCAATGCAGATAGTTACTAGAGAATCATCACAGGCCAGAAACCTTTTCAAATAGCATGGTTACTGCTTTTATACAAGTCAATTGAAAAACAGGCATAGAATTTGTGTATAGTTCAGCCCCATAAATAGGTCTCAAACAATTACTTTCCCTTGCAAATATTTTACTAGCATACCTTCCCAAGAGGTATACTAATAGTAAAACCAGCATTCTTTTCTATTCAGTGGACATCAGGGTCAAACTGACTCCACAGAGTAGCCCTGACAAATTTCCAGGAACAAGACAAGGAAGAGAGTAGCTTTCAGAAAGAGCAGGCTATAGTTGTTTACTTTGCACACCCCTCTAAATATGCAGATTATCCCACCAGAAGTATTATGACAAATAACAATTACTCTTTCAAATCACACAATCTCAGTTGTCATAACTTTTTAATCAGTTCAAGCAAAAAAAAGAAAATAGTTATTTTTATCTTCTTTTGGGGGGGGGGTTTGGTGAGGCAGTTGGGGTTAAGTGACTTGCCCAGGGTCACACAGATAGTAAGTATCGTGTCTGAGGCTAGATTTGAACTCAGGTCCTCCTGACTCCAGGGCCAGTGCTCTATCCACTGTGCTACCTAGCTGCCCCAGAAAATAGTTATTTTTAAGATATGTACAACAGGCCCCTGAAAAAGAGGTGCCTATTGCTAAGCATACACCCCATGGAGAACAAAGATATTAAAAAGGCCTCATAAATTTTAAAATATTCATGGTAGCACATTTTTTTTCTTTTGAGACTGGGTGTCTATTTCACCCAGGCTGAAAGTGCAGCAGCTGCTCTCAGGCCCAATTCCCATACTGATCTGTGTGGAAGCTTTAAGTTGCTATATTTTTTATTTGAATTGGTTCACTCCTCTTTGGGCAACATGGAGGCCCTCTGCTCCTAGGGGCTCATGCTACTGCAGCTAAGAACTCACATGCTCAGACAATCCACCAGCTTCCACATCTCACAGCAGGGACCACAAGAACATTCCACTATCTTTTGTGTTAGCAAAAAGATTGGAAATTAAGAGAGTGTCTTTTGAGTTTGACTGTGAACAAATTGCAGCATGTAAATGTGATGTAATATTATTGCTATAACAAATGATAAACATGAGGAATTTGGAGAAACTTGGGGAGATTTACACAAACTGATTCAGGAAGTTAAGAAAACGATTTATACTATGATTACAATAATGTAAATTTGAAAAAAAACACAAAACCAAAGTTGAACTCTAAGTAATTATAATGACCTACTATGGAACTGGAGAAAAGGTAAAGAAATGCACCTCTTTCCTTCCTTAGAGTTACAGGGGAATATGATTGCAAAATATAATCTATCTTGTGTGGTTTGGTTTCCCTTTTCTATTGGGCAGTGATGGGGAAGTATTATAGCTGGAAATGACTATGATATGAAAACAAAGAACATAAATAAAACTCTCAAAAAAAATTGATTAATGAATGAAGTGAGCATCTCTTTGGCTTTGTGAATTTTGAGGTGGGAGGGGAGGTTATTGTTTCTAGATACGTTCTTAAACCTTTTCTTCTGGCTCAGAAAATGAATATTTATTCATAAAGTTAGGAGAGGCTGTCTAGCTATTTGCTTATAGACTAACCCATCTGCCCAATGATGGATTTGGGATAAATTCTCCATTATTCTGTTATTTATGAGCATGTTTTAGCATTGTGTTTTAGAAGCTACCAGCCACTCAGCACTGATGGGTCTGTATTTTTCTTGTTCGCCCAGTAGCAAGACACATTCAAAATAAATTTTTTGGAACTTTGTCTTCTCAGAGCCGAGATAAAATGTTGACTACATAATTTGCTATGGAATCTACTCCTGGGTGAAATATTGACATACTCACTATTAAAAAATGTGTAAGCTCAACACTCCAGGCTCCCCAGTGAAGGAATAGAATTGCCAGAGAAGTCAATAGGAAGGAGGATAAAGATACTATGTTTTCTGAACTGAAGAACTGGCCAAAACGACTTCAGAGCATCTTTCTTTTACTACTCCAAATTATTTTAAAATTCCATTTTTACAAGTAAATAACAACAAAGCTCATTTTGTATTTCATTACCTTCTTTTATTCATTTTTATTCCTTTTTTTAAAAAAGGTATAGATTAATTGTCAATACTTCCATTTAAAAATTATTTATTTCATTTATTCAGGTGCAAGAAAACAGAGAGGAGTTATAAATAATCTACTTTTCTTTATCCTACTGTATTATTTAAAAAGAAGAAAAGTCATTCATGGTGTAAATAGGAACATAAAATTATTCCCAACAATCCTCTAATAACCGCTTCATAGTGCCTCAGGCTATTGTCATTTCAGTAGCTCCTATCAGTCACTGCCAACATTACAAGGAAAATTTGAGGATACCACATTATTTTATTAAAAAGACAGAGGAAGGGACTTAGAGGTTTTTCTTTGTTTTTCATAGTTATGCCAGCAAATCTTCTTTTGAGGGAACATTTAAAAAAATAGATTGAAAATCTATTTGGGAATCCATATTCATAAAAATATAAGCAATATGATGGTGACATTGGGACATCTACTAAGTTATGGATAGCCCCACTAGCTTAACCTTCTGTATAGGCAGGGATCTTATTGCACCAATAGACTGAAAAGCTAACTAACCATTCATTTTCCCATTTCTTCGAAATATAGAAATGAGTGCAAGCCCAAAATAGGACTGTGTGTCATTTAATAAGGTGTTAAGTGAGGTTTTTACTAGGTAGGGCAATGAGGGAGAAAGAGAGATGAAAGAAGAAGAAATCAGATGGAGAGGGAAAAGGTTGATTCCAGACTTAAAGAGTTCACATGCTAGTGATTTCTATTGCAGTAGGTAGCTTATGTCCTAAAAGTGAGTGTTGTTGGAGAAGGATTGGAAATTAATGTGCAACATGGAGATGAAATGTGATTTAAGAACTAGACAAATGCATCTATTTTCATCTGGGCTATCTTCATGAGATGCTTATTTTTTGAAGTACTGAACTAAGGTCTTTTCTATGATGAATGTTAAGCATCCTCAGAATCCTTTACAAGATACCACTTGAGTCTTCTACAATAGTTTTAAGGAGTGTTATACTTATGTTTAAAATGATATCACACAGTTATCTTTTAGTTTCACATTCAGGGAATTATAGCTCATACTTAAGGTTTAAGAAGTGCTTCACATACATTATCTCGTGAGTCTCACAAAAGTCCTGTGAGAGATGGATTCTATTATTTCACCCATTTTACAAATGAAGAAACTGAGATTTAGGTTAAGTGACTTGCCCAATGTTACACAAGTAGTAGTAGTTCTCTAAATCAGGATTTAAACCCTGGTCTTCTTGATTCCAAATGCATCATTCTGTCAAGTACATTATGATGTCTCTTTGCTTCTCTTTTGCCTTCTTGGAACTCTCTCAGAACACTGCACATGTAAAAGGCAAATAATTATAGTTAAAGATTTTGATCAATAAATGAATGAATGAAAAAGCATCTATAAAGCACTTACTATGTGCTTGCAAGCAAATGCTCACAGCTGGTGATGCAAATGTGCCCTCAGGAATATATTTTAATAGAAGAGCAAACACAGGGAACTAGGGTTGGGGGGGGAGTGAGGCAGAAGTTGTGTCAGTGGGACCTGATTTGTAAATGGACAGGAAATGATTAAGTAGTTGGGTTCTGGGCAATATAAGATAAGAGTTTGCCTATGAGAGCCCAGAGTCTCAGGGGTAGGACTCTAACTCCCACCAGGGAGCAGAGGAGAGCCAGAGTCAAAATAGTACAATTGGGGGGTTTCCAGGGAGTGGCATGGTAGCCTATGGTCCAGAGAAAGTGAAAGCTCACCTAGTAGAACATTAAACTAACAAAATAAATCTTAATGACCCTGTGAGATGGATGATTTCAACTCCCAAAATGGAGAGGCTGAAGTAGAAACATAAAGTGCTTCAGAGACAGACACAAGATGTGTCTGTGGTAGAATTTTAAATTCAACTTTGTATTCTCAAATTCTAATAAATAGACTTAATATCTGCCCCAAAGTCAAAGATATTGAAAGTGAAAAAAGGCCATCTTCTGATGGTTAGAAAATGAGTTAGGGATGGCTTTAAACACCAACAACTTATATAGTAAACTCCTGTTTGAATGAATAAAGACTTTTCTAATTAAAAAAAAGTCTTTCTACTTTATAAATTACATTATGGCATTTTACTTTTAACGTTAAAAAAAGAAAAAATACAGCATAGATTTTGTGTTTAAAACGTAAATATGGCCTATAACCACTGCTTCTAAAAAATTCCCTAAAAAACACTGTACTACATATCACACTCTAGTCACTTTGGGGACTAGAACATTGGGATGGATTAATAGGAAGAAATTTAAAGGTAAAAATTTAAAGTCTTTATTAAGACTCTAAAAATCAGCTTCATGTATACAGATGTGAGAAGCATGGCTAGATAGTAGTTTGCCTGAAAAAATATCTTGGTATTTTAGAGGATTGCAAAATCAACACTAGTCAATAATGTTATATGGCAACCCCCTCAAAAAATAAAGCCTAATGCAAACTTAGGTTGCATTAATGGAGGCTGGTATCCAGAATTAGAGAGATAATAGAACCACAGTACTCTGCTCTAAATAGACCACATCTAGAGAATTAAGTCCTGGTTGCCACATTTTAGTTAGGATTTTAATAAATTAAAGAGCATCCAGAAGAGGGCAGATAAGATAAAATGAGGCACTCAAGGTGATGCCTTATGAGGAGGATTTGAAGGCACTAGATTTGACTAGCCTAAAGAAGCTAAGAACTAGAGCTGCAGAAAAGTGAAATGGATAGCGTGCGGATAGGGTAGGTTTCTCCTTACTGGAGCTCTTCAAGCAAAGGCCATTCATGGGATATTTTGTAGAGAGGATTTTCGTCATGTAAGATTAAATTCTACTCAGATCTGGTTCTAGAATACCATAAATCTGGAAGACTATATACATATATATATATATAATATATATATATATATATATACATATATATATATATATATATATACATATATATATATATATATATATATACATATATATATATATATATATATATATATATATATATATGTATGTATGTATGTATGTATACATGTCCCCTGGGAGCAGGTGGGATTCACAGATTGATTGTCTCTTAGAAACCCCAAATGCTTTCCCTTTATGGGTGGGGAGAGGAGTGTCTGGGGCTCAGCCTCAACACTATAAGAAAAGAACAACTAGATAAATCCTTTGGGGAGGTAGGGCCCTACAGAATGGACTGGTGAGTTGTTGCAACTGCTAGTGGGCTCAAGTGGGAGTCCTTTGTATTTTCTCCTGAGTAAAATAAAAACAGCCTGAGCAGCTAAGTGGCAAGTGGATTGGGGAGGGGGGTGGCCTGCAGGCAAGATGACCTGAGTTCAAATTCAGCCTCAGGCACTTGCCAGCTGTGTGACTCTGGACAAGTCACTCAACCATTTTTTTAAAAAAGTATTTATTTATTTATTTTTAGTTTTCAACATTCACTTTTATAAGATTTTGAGTTCTAAATTTTCCCCTTCCCTACCCTCCCTCCTCCCCAAGACAGCATACAATCTGATATAGGCTATACATGTACAATCATATTAAATATATTTCCACATTAGTCATGTTGTGAAAGAAGAATCAGAACAAAAGGGAAAAACCACGAGAAAGAAAAAGAGTGAGAGAGAGAATAGTATGCTTCAATCTACATTCAGACTCCATAGTTCTTTCTCTGGATGTAGATAGCATTTTCCATCATGAGTCTTTTGGAATTGTCTTGGATCATTGCATTGCTGAGAAGAACTAAGTCTATCAAAGTTGGTCATCCCACAATGTTGCTATTACTGTGTACAGTGTTCTCCTGGTTCTGCTCACTTCACTCAGCATCAGTTCATGCAAGTCTCTTCCAGGTTTTTCTGAAGTCTGCCTGCTCATCATTTCTTATGGAACAAAAGTATTCCATTATATTCATATACCATAACTTGTTCAGCTATTCCCCAATTGATAGCCATCCCCTCAATTTCCAATTTTTTGCCACTACAAAAAGAGCTGTTATAAAGATTTTTGTACATGTGGGTCCTTTTCCCTTTTTTATGATCTCTTTGGATTACAGACCAAGCAGCAGTTTTATAGTTTTGGGTATTGTTCCAAATTGCTCTCCAGAATGCACCACCAACTCCACCAACAATGCATTAGTGTTCCAATTTTACCACCTCTTCTCCAACATTTGTCATTTTCCTGTTTTGTCACGCACTTAACCTTTTTGCCTCAGTTTCCTAATCTGTAAAATGAGCTGGAGAAGAAAAACTCCAGTATCCTTTCCAAGAAAACTCCAAATGGGATCACAAAGAGTCAGACTTGATTGAACATGATAAGCCCAACTATTTTAAATGTATTCTTACTCTAATTTTTTTGCACAACAGTTAAGGGCTCTTAATTGTTTTATATTATATTTATATTGTTTATAGATGTCCTACATATCTCATTGTTTCCAGGGGAAACCATGTGTTGGGATACACAAAGGGTGGGATTGTTGCCGGAGCCCCCAAATTGTTTTAATTTGGTCTGTGTAACCAAGAATGTCGCTTTGGATACTGTCCATAAGTACTGCGTAGAGGTCTACTAGCTGTGTAAGCAAGCCCCTTATCTTCTGCGAACCTCAGTTTTTGTATCTGTAAAATGGATGTAAGAATACCTGTGGGATCTCCCTCAAAAGGTTGTTGTGAATCTGAGGGGGGGGAAATATATATACACACACACATATATATATATATATATATATATATATATATATATATATATATATATATACACACATACATATGTGTGTATATATTTATGTGTATATATATATATAATAATGTGCAAAGTTTAAAGTATTATATAAATGTTCACTATTATTATTACTATTATTGTTATGACTAAAACATCACAATTAGAAATGAAGTAATTCAGGGAAATCAACAGTCATGACATTTTCTTTAAAAAAAATTAGAAAACTAATTATTTTTACCTTAAAAATCTAATCTGTATTATCCTTATCACACAAAAAAAGTGCTCACTACTTTTTAAAAATCATAAAACTAAGTCAACTTAGAAACTTCTCTAAGTTTTTATCATTATATACCTGCAGATACTGGGTTATTTTCAGAATCAAATTATTTTTTGATTATACAAGCTTTCTTTCTTTCATCTCTTTTTCAAAGCAACAATCTTTCGTCATGGCCCTGCTATGAGCCACTGAAGAAACATTATCAACCCAATTATATCTTGACAAAGTTTTAAATGAACAAGGAATCAAAGTTTTATTTAATCACTACAGTTTTTATTTATTTTTAAAACACTATCACTCTATTGTGCTGTAAAAGTCTTCTTGTGGTTGGAAGGAAAACAGAATTGTTATACCATCAAATAATTTCTCCTGTAGGCTGACAAAAAGAAGCTGTCTCTTAACCTGATGGCAATGAAAGACAGAGAATGAATCATTACTTGTAGAAACCAATTTATTTAGTCACTACGAACTGCTGTTATTTATTACTTGTCAGCACATGCTGTTAGTTCAATTAAATATAAAAACCTGAAGTTCTCTCATCCTCCCCTACCCTCCATCCATTAAAAAAAAAAAAGCAGAGAAAGAAAAGTGACACAAATTGGAAACATTGAAATAGAACCTCTTAGGTTTATTTTATTCCCCTTGTTTTAATTATATATTGGTTATTAAACCTCTTACGATGGAGGTAAAAGGATTATTCATCTTTTTCACTAGCTAAAGATAAAAGTTTCTAAGAAAAGAGGTCCTTGTAAAAATTCAACTTGAGTTCCCTGCTCAAGAAAACATACACACAAAATGAAAACAAGGTCAAATGGGCTGATTACAATACTCAATCACTTACAGAGGGAGTTAAGGACAGCAAACTAATATCTGATTAAAACTTAGACTGCTTAAGCTTCATACAATCAAAGCCTTCCAGATGACATATATTACTATACATGTAAACACATTACACACAAACATATCCTTCTATATATTTGGCATTAATTTGACAAAAATAAGACATTTAAGTTTTGCCTTCCCCAAGGGAAGGTATTCTTTATTCATCTCTAGAATTCACTAAAATAAAGATCCTGTTCCTACCAAAAAAATGACACACAAGCATTTATTAAGTTCCTACTCTTTGTCCAGGCACTGTGCTAACTGATGGGGTACTTGTGCTTGGACCCCAGCCCTAGGACCATATTTCTCCCCAGCCCAAAGACCCTATCTCTGGCAATAACTCATGAATGGGCCCCATTTTCTCCCTTTTACAAGAACAAGCTGACCTCTGTAGAATTTCCCTTGTATGAACAGGACTATCTTGTACCAGCAGAACTATCATGTACTGATTCCCACAGTCACTGTATACAATCCACGGGTCAAGCTACAGATGTCAATTCCCGAGGCTATCTTGTTATAGAAGTAGATGTACAGACATACAGACCCCGTAGAAGCCTCCCCCTCCATCCGCTACGTTAGCAGTGAATGACACGTGTGCCCTGGGTAGACAAACTGTATGTTCAATACCTAATTAGTGTAGTTGCCATACAATTCACAATTCATTTCCTACATAAGCTTTAGCATCACTCCTGTTAGGTTGCGAGGTCCTTAAGGAGCTCTGCCCACCATATTAGCATTATAATAAACTTTTTGCCAATTGACTAGAAGATTGCTTGAGTGCATGAATTATCTCTAAACAACTCCATCCTGAACCTCAGTATTTTGGAGTCCTTGCACCCCTAAACTGAATCACCAACCACTTACAAATATTATCTCATTTAATCCTCACAACAACCCCAGAGGTAGGTACTATTATTATCCTCAGTTTACAGTTGAAGAAACTGATATGGGCAGCAGTTAAATGACTTGTCCAGGGTCACACAGTAAGTATCTGAAGTCACATTTGAACTCAGGTTTTTCTGATTCCAGGCCCAGTACTCCATCCATTGCACCACCTAGTTGCCTGGCAGTAAAAAAGTTGATACTTGGAAAATTTGTCGAGAAATAATATGCAATATATGTTAAGTAAATCTGCCACCTCCCTTTGCCAAACATGAAGCACCTGTTACCCTAAATTATTTTTCATCAAGTTTACACCTTTAATGTGTCAAACAATGCCCAATAATTCTTTCACCCATCTCAGCCTTCAGTTCGGTGTTGTACTGTAAACAAACATTATGAATCCTGTACTTATTAACAGAGTGGCACAGTGGGTAGAGAAGGGGAACTTGAAGTCAGAAAGAACTGTACTGGGTTTGAATCTTGCTTTATATGTTTAGTAGCGATGTGACCCTGGGCAATGCACTTCATCATTTTCATTCTCAGTTTCCTCACCTGAAAAATGAAGATAATAATAGCACCTAACTCATAGGGTTAACGTGAATCTCAAATGAGATTCTATAATGTAAAGCATTTTGCAAACCTTAAAGCGTATGTAAATATTAGCTATTATTACTGTATTACTGTATAACAAATTCCTCCCTTCTGGCCTATTTTCATTTAACGAATACCAATTCTATTATCAGCTGTCACAAAATTTTTTAAGTGAACAAAAAAGTAAAAAAAAAA
This sequence comes from Phascolarctos cinereus, assembly GCF_003287225.1. Classification (NCBI taxonomy): domain Eukaryota; kingdom Metazoa; phylum Chordata; class Mammalia; order Diprotodontia; family Phascolarctidae; genus Phascolarctos; species Phascolarctos cinereus. The sequence goes on from NW_027555847.1 coordinate 194,940,762, forward strand.
TAAGTGAAGTTTTGCAAATAACTCACAGTCCGTTGAGTGTTATGGACAAGGGAAGGGAAGGCAGGGAAAAAAGCACATTTTACTCATTAGACCGTAGTTAGGGCTGAATGAAAATTTAACTGGATAATAGCAGTACACTATCAACCTTCCGAGTTCGGTCTAAGAAAGACAAACAGAATTATGTTGGTTGCCTACTTTAATTTCTCTCAAAGCAGGTGACATGTATGTGTCCATGCATGGGAGCTGTACTTTCTTTTGGATTAGGATACACAGTTTATATACCCTTTTAACAGGGTCCGATGTTACTCCATCATCATTTCACATGTGGGCAGAGAAAATACCTCTTTTATCAGACCACTCCCCTGGATTTGAGCTACCTATACAAAAGAATCTGTCTCTACCCAAGCATAAGCAGAACACAATGGAGCTTCCCTACTTTAAATTACTTGCAAGCAGGGGTAGGGGCTGACCAGGAGAATCAATGCAATCTTTTATCAATAACGACTTTCTGCAGAAAAACTGAACATAAGTCAGGACTTTGGTAGAAGATGGGGGAAGCTCTGAATCTCCAAGACACTGGTTATTAAAATCATTTTTTACAAAACATATTTCCAAATAACTGTTCAAAGTAGCATACAAATCTGGCACAGTAATACATCATTTTATATGTAGCACCAATGAGAAATTAGGTATTTCACAAAGATTTTTTTTTTCAGAAACATCCCTTTATCAAAGTTAAAAAACAAAAACAACAAATCCTTTTATGGAAATTTTTCAAAAACACTGTACAATTCTTCATCTTAACAGAATATATGTAACATGATTTGACTATTGCTTGAAGATATAGGATCATCACCAATTATGACCCTAGCTTCCTCATCTGTAAAATGTGGTCTACAAATGATCTGTTTTACAAAGTCCCTTCCACTCTCTCAAATCAGATTTCCTGCCTTTCTTCAAATCCACCTATTCCATAAGTAAATTGCTTTTCTGGTTACCTGGCACCCCTCCCTCCCCAATCTTGATTCCTTCTCTTCTGAGAGTCTTTTCTATCTACATTACATATATCTCATATCCATCCAGCATTTACACTTTCTCTCCCTCCCTCATTAGAATGTAAGCACCTTGAGGACAGAGGACTGTGCAGTTTATTTTTCCTTTCTTTATATCTCCAGTGCTTGGTAGTAAGCCTGGCACTTAAGAAGTGCTTAATAAATGCTTGTTGACTAAACTTCTAGCCCTCAGAGGTTCCCAAAGTGTGAATTTTAATATTCTGTTTCCTCACCTGAAAAATGAAGATAATAATAGCACCTATCTCACAGGGTTAGTGTGAATCTCAAATGAGATTCTACAATGTAAAGCATTTTGCAAGCCTTAAAGCCTATATAAATATTAGCTATTATTATTGTATTACTGTGTAGCAAATTCCTCCCTTTTGGCCCCTGGGGGGCACTGGAACAATGAGTGGTAGTAGCCTCAGCTGCAATTTGAGGGTGTTGAATAAAAATAAGGGGGAGGTGGAAGCATAAGGAAAGAAGAGAAGAGAAGAAAATTTTGAAAAACCTTTCATGCATGTTTCATCTGTTGTGTAACAGAGTGAAAGTCATAGTGATTACATCATTTTCCAAATAAACACACAAAATGCAAGTTATAACCAATTAGTGATCAAGTCTACCAACAGGTCGTAACAAGCAAGTGTTGGCAGGGGAGCATGTTGTGCATTGTTGGGAAGTCCAACGTACATTGGCAGGAATATGTGTATGTAATGACTGTTTTTTTACAATATGATACCATGGGTTACATAGTGTAATACTGCATCATCAAAATTTTAATGCAGGAAAATAACCCACAAATTTACAACAAATTGTTAAATTTAAGATGTATCATTTTTTAAAAAATATATATTTTTTGGAATGATGCAAATTTTAAAAAAACATTAAAGGGTTAAAGAAAGTAAATTTTTGGCAGCCAGGTGGCACAGGGGATAGAGCACTAGCCCTGGAGTCAGGAGGACCTGAGTTCAAATCTGGCCTCAGACACTTGACACTTACTAGCTGTGTGACCCTGGGCAAGTCACTTAACCCCACTGCCTAGCCAAAAAAAAAGGAAAAGAAAAGAAAAGAAAAGAAAGTAGATTTCCAGGGGGGTGCTGAATAATATAAATTTTTAAAAGGGGTGGTAGGCAAAGTAAGTTTGGGAACCTCCACCCCAAATCAAGTGATCCTTATTTTACATACAATTGTAAATCAATAGTTCCCATGCAAGAAGACCAGAGGATTACTCTGCAGTTCCTCATAGTTTCCCACCTCTCCTAAGGAATAAATAGAATTGACTTTGTGACAATTTCTTTCCATGGTTTTTTTACTCTCTTCTGGGTTCATAACCATGAAGTCTGATTTCTGACAGAGTGGGATATGACTACAGACACTTAACAATCCATGTTTCAGTAAAAGTATGTTCATGTGCATTTTCCTCTAAAATTCCTAAATGACTTCCCATACAGTTTTGCAACGCTCTAAAAGGTTACTCAAATATTTTTTATTCAAATCTACATGCATATTTATTGTTTTCTGTATCTTACCGCAGTAGTGTAAAACTCAAATATAAATGGGGTCATTATACTGTACATAGGGATCTCTGTGGGCTGTATATTTACTTAGAAAACTACATTTAAGGACTTCATCTTCTGGGAGTCAAGATGGCGGAGTAAGATGTAAGTCACTCTCACGCTCCCTTATTGACCACTGAAAGCCCAGAAAATATCACCCAGGAAAAACCCTGGAATAGTTGAGCCAGCAGAAAGATGGGGTGCAGCAGTCTTGTCGTCCAGGAACCTTGGGGGATTAACAGCAAAGGCCCCTCTTACTCTGGAGGGGGAAGAGAGAGCAGTACGGGAGGCATCCCAGCAAGCCAGTGGCAAGCCCCGCCTCAGCATATCAGGGGGAGATCCTGAGCCCCAGGGCAGTGGAGCAGGCAAGTACCAATACGAGAACCCCTGAGTCCCTCAGTACAGGCAGGGGAACCAGTAGACACCAGCTCTGAAAACCATCACATGCAACTGCCTTCTCCAGCAGCCAAATCCCCTGGGGCCTGAGCACAATTCCAGGAAGCACAACTCCAGGAGGCAAAGCTCCAGGCTGACAGACATCTCCCAGCAGCGAAACATCCCTGTGCAAGGCCTGAGAGAGCAGCAGCCAAAGTAAGGAGTGCAAGGCCCAGGAGAGCAAGAGCCAAAGAAAGAAGAGCGAGGCTTCTAGGACTATGTCCCAAAGAGATCATACAAATGGGAAGAGGACCCACCTGTACAAAAATATTTATAGCAGCTCTTTCTGTGGTGGCAAAGAATTGGAAATTGAGGGATGCCCATCATTTGGGGAATGGCCGAACAACCTGTGGCATACGAATGTAATGGAATACTATTGTGCTATGAAAAATGATAAGCAAGCAGACTTCAGAAAAACTTATTAAGATTTATGTGAACTGATGCTGAGTGAAATGAGCAGAACCAGGAGAACATTGTATACAGTAACAGCCACATTATGGGATGATTGACTTTGACAGACTTAGCTCTTCTCAGCAATGCAAGGATCTAAGACAACTCCAAAAGATTCATGATGGAAAATGCTATCCACATCCAGAAAAAGAACCATGGAGTCTGAATGCAGATGGAGGCATACTATTTGCTCTCCTTTTCTTTTGTCATTTTGTTTTATTTCTCTTTCTCGTGGTTCCTCTCATTAGTTCTAATTCTTCTATATATCATGATTAATGTGAAAATATGCTTAAAAATAAAGAAAACTATATTTAAACATTATGTTTTATTACTGTTAAATATTTCCCCATTACATTTTAATCTGCTTCAGGCACACTCAGGAGTGTTGCTGTGTTTGACACCTCTTATTAAAGGATGCAATAAAAGAAATATAGGATTTAAAAAAGAGGTGTGCCAGTCATACTTTGAGAGTGGGGGATGATCACTGGACATTTTATATGCAACAATAACTCCCATTCAGTCAAGAGATTTAGAGGACAGGTCACAGGCAGAAAATGTACCACAGGGGAAAATGTACCCTCAACACACTTAAGTTTAATCTGCATTATTAATATTTTCTCCATCACTTTCTTAAGTCTGGGAAATCAACAAAACAATAAATCAAGCTCTGACCTGTAGCATTTATCAATGTCCTAAGCGTAAATGCTCAAACTGAAATTTTAACAATCAGCTCTCAGGAGTCAGTTCAGCTGGCTCCAGCACACACCTCTTCCCAGGTCTCCATGTTGGATGGAGCAATTACAGAAAAATACACACAAGAGTCACAAAGGACAAAAAAAAAAAAAATGAATAGATTCTGATCTGGTTGGAGAACCTATGCTAATAAGATCACAGATTCGTGGCACTTTTTACTAAATAAAAGCAAATATGGACTAAAAAAAAGCCTAAACCCTGTAAACAATTCAGCAAAACAATATAAACAATGGCTGTGAATGATTATATACTCAACCTTCTGCTATTCATTGAGAAAAGATTAAAAAAAAGAAAACTGGGCCATCTTAGCATCTTCCCTGCCATGCTGCTGTGCTCATGTACTCTCATGAGCTCTCTCACTCTGCGCTTTTCACATCTAACTCCCCTTCACATGTTGTTTTACCCTTCTAGAATGTAAATGCTTGGAAGTCAAGGACTGTCTTGCTTACTAGTTTTTGGGTATCTCTGTAGCTTACCACAATGCCTGGCACATACAAAGTGCTTAATATATGTTTTTTCATTTATTCTCGACCTCTGGGATATTTTCATAGATGATCTACTCATGCCTGCTCCCCTTGGGCTATGCCCTATCCTCTAAAATTACCTCTTCCTCCTCCTATCCTATTAAAACATCCATTCCTCCAGTGTAACTAATCTCCTCTAGTTAATAGGAGGCAAGCCATCTTAGAAAAGAAATTCCTATTAAGGTGTGAATGAATAATAACTCACTTAATGTGTTAATTCTCCAAGTTTAAAATAGCTTACCAGCTCTCCCAAAATGGATCAATAATGGTAGAAGTTTGACAAAGATGTCTGAGGGTGAGGGAAAGCCTTCCTGGAATCCTCACCCCCTTTCCAATTCCAGTATGTAGGCAAATATTTAATTGACCCTATAGTTAGATAATATGTCTAGCTTCTAGCTTTGGCAGCCAAAGCTCCTAACAGCCATGGTCTAGTCCGGGAGTTCTTAACCTTTTTTGTGTGTCATGGACCCCTTCTCTGAATAAATTTTAAAAAAAAATCATAATTGAGGGAAGTGTAAAATTTCAGTTAGAGGTTAGTGAAAATGAAAATGCATTTTCCCACCCAAATCCATGGTCTTTTTTTTTAGGGGGCCCATGGGCCCCAGGTTAAGAACCCCTGGTCTAGTCTATCTCAAGCCCAATCAAACCCTGTACTCCTCTTCGCTCCCATAGCTTACTCCAGCCCTGTCCTCAAGAACTCACAGTAATAGTTGCTGACCTGTTTTGCTGACTCTTCACTACCAATCCTCTACAAAAACAACCTTATTCATACAAGTCTTCCCAGGTTTCTCTGAAAAAGACCCCTTTGTTGCTTCTTTTGGCCCAATAGTATCCCATTACATTCATAAACCATAATTTGTTCATCCATTTCCCAATTGAAGGGTACCCCTTAGTTTTCCCCTCCTACTCAATGTGTGGTAAGATAGGAGAGAATATAAATACTTTTTAGTTGGAAAATAAATAGAATTAGTCCTGTTCCCAGCATGCCAGAGGCCTAATACCCTTAACAATTATAAGAATGCTAAATGATCACATTACACAGAACTTTAAAGTTTGCAAAGCATAATAATCTATAGTAATCTATAATAATCTAGTAAATGAGTATTACTGTCCTCATTTTTAAGATGAGGACAGCGATCAGAAAACATAATTGACTGTAGTTATATAGCCAGTAAATATGGTGGCCTGGGCCAGGTAGCTCTCTGTTGCTATTACCTTCCTCTCTGCTCCCAGTTCTTTACTTTTTTAGCCACAATATTTTGAGCCTGCCACCCTCTGAGTGCAATGCTCTGGTGAATGTGCATGGAGATTTGTTTATTATTATTTTGATTGCTTTTATCCTTGTGCTATGGGATGATTAAATCACATAAAAGTTAAATGTTTCCCAGCCCCTAATTTGGACAATTATTCTGTAAGGAATTTGAGTCTTTATAACATCTCTTCTTCACCATCACAGCACAGTAGTGTGGAAAGATTACTGAATTTAGAAGGACTTGATTCAAATTCTGGCTCTGTTTTAAAAAAAAAAAATCACCGATGTGACTTAGGCAAGTCCTTCAACTTCTTTGGGCCTCAGTTTACTCATCCATAAAGTAGAGGGTTGGAATAAATGACATCTAAAGGTCTTTCCAGCTCTAAACTTATGCTACAAATCTATAAGGCCTCAGACTATTTGGATTAAAATTGGTTCACACATTAGTCAGTCCACAAGCATATTTATTAAATACTATGTGCCAGGAACTGTGATAAATCTTTAGGAACCAAGAAAGGAAAAACCTGGCCCCCATTTTTACTTCCTGTTCCATATATCATCTCCTCTTGATTGGTATCATTCTGCTTATGTACTTCTTCCATTGTGTTATTTGGAATTCAAAACTCCTGGTTTTAGATCATTAATTTAATTTAATCAATTTAATAATAAATTCAGATCAGTAATTTAATCAGAATACTTGCATTATCTAAACCACTCCAAGAGGTTGTTGGCAGCTATGTGATGTAGGGGATAGAGCACTAGAATTGTAGTCAAGAAGACCTTAAATCAAATTCTGCCTCAGATATTACTAGATGGGCAATCCTGGGCAAGTCATTTAAACCTATCTCAACCTTAATGTCCTTACCTGAAAAATGGGAATAATAGTATGTATCTTACAAGGTTGTTGTGAGTATCAAATGAAGTAACATGCAAAGATTCTGTGCAAGCCTTAAAGTAGTCTATAAAATGTGGTCTATTATAATTATTTTGTGAGAAAAATACTTTTGTAAGTTTCAAAGTGTTACATAGTTAATAAAAATCTGGTAGGCTTTTTCGTACCATCTAAAGTTTCTTTTTCCTCCTATAGCACTTTAAGACTTGTTGGAAAGGCATTTATATAGAAATAAAAAGTTGGGAGATGGAGTACTCTGTGTGAGGAACAGTAAGCCTAGGCAGTTAGGTGGTGCAAGAATCAGAATGAACTGAATTCAAATCCAGCCTCATAACCTGAGTTCAAATCTAGCTGTGTTCCTCCAGGCAAGTCACTTGAACCCTGTCAATCTCCTTTTCTACATCTGTAAAATGGAGATAATAGTCCCTACCTCCTAGGGTCGCAAGGATCAAATGAAATATTTGTAAAGTGCTTTGCAAATCTTATGTATGTAATCTCAATTACACACATAAATGCCATTATTACACTATATTATAATACTGTTGATACAATAAAGGTTTTTTTTAAGTGGACTTTTTCAAAGATCTCTGAAAGGTGAAGTCTGAAGGAAGATTTACCTTTGGGACTTGTGTAGTAGAGTACATACTTGTAGTAACTTGAGTAGCAGTGGCTGGTGAGTCTGTGCTGAACAGTACTGAGGCAGCTATTCATTGATCTAATCAAATCATTAGGCAGCTTTACTGTGCTCCCCAAGCAACAGAGAATATCTCAAGATTTGTACACATGGCCTTCAATGATACTGCCATAAGGAACCTAGAGCAGTAGTGGCCAAATTTTCTGGATCTCACATTCCCATTGTAAAAAAAAAAAATTGAGCACTCACCCCAAATACATGTATGTTAATTTCTTTACAAATTATATACATGTAATATTGTACTAATAAATTATACACACTATAAAGCAAAAAACAGAAATTTAAAAGGGGTAATAAAGATTAAATATTTAAATTTTTTTTAATAGTCCAAAACTCCATTTTACTCTCACTGAAAATATCATTAGTAACCATATTTTTAGTGAAAGCAGTGATTGTCTATGCTTTATTTTTTTTAATTAACCCTTTATGATATGGCAATTTGAAAGTCTCTACATTCCATTTATTCTAATACTTTGCTTTAATGGCTATCATATCTGAAAGAGATATCTTACAAAGGTATTTAGATCCAAATGAAAGAAATACATTATTGACCACACTCACTAGTAATCATGGTACGCATTTTCCCATCTTGTAAATAGTTTATTCAGATTTTGTTGAAATTTGTCTAATAAATATCCATCTTCAATCAATAAGCATGCCTGACAGTTGTCTATGGCACTGTACTAGGCACTGAGGACACAAAGACAAAAGAGTTAACAGTACCTACTTTCAAGGACCCTTTATTCTCCATTTTGTTTACTCATTCTATACTTATATACGTACTTGTGTCCCCCACTAGAATGTAAGCTTTTTTTGAGTGTGGATTGTTTCATTCTTTGTATCTGTACCCCTAGCGCCTAGCACAGGTTCTGACACACAGCAAGTGCTGATAAAGGCTTGCTAGTGGATTAATTCTATCAGAGAAAACAACACATACATATAAATACAAAAGAAGTTAAATACAAGTAAAGTAGAGGTCTAGCAGTTGAAGAGATACGGAAAAGCTTCATGTAGGAGATGGTGCTTGATCAGTGGACTGAAAGAAGTTAAGGATTCTATGAGGTGGAAATGAGGGCATGAACTCCAGGCATGGGGAAGGGCCAGTGCAAAGGCACACTTGGGAGATGGAGTCCCCCGTGTGAGGAAGGATCCTAGGGTACAGGAAAGAGACTACTGAACAATGAGACTAGAAAGAGCAATGTATAACAAAGTTGGGAAGAGGTCAGGGAGGGCACCTCCAGTCTCTGGAGGTCAGGTCCAAGGTCCAGCAGATAGCTGTTCCAGGAGTACAGTGGCAGGGTAGGTGGCAAGATGCTCAGGAATGCTTTGGTTTCTTGGTGGTAGATGGCCCTCTTTGTCAGCTTCCAAGCTTTCCAACAGTTTTAAGGAAGAGGAGTAAGTCTTGGGAGCAAGGTTAAAATGCTAAGAGAACTCTATGCTTGCCTCAAGTACTAGTGTACTTTTTCTTTGGGCTGCCACATTGCACTGCAAACTTATATTAAATTAGCAGTCCACTAAAACACCCAGACTGTTTTCAAAACTGCTATCCATGACAACTTTGTCTTATTTTTGCGGATATTTTTTTTGTACTTAGGCTCCAGACTAATCATTTATCCCTACTAAATTTAATCTTATTACATCTAGTGCAACACTTTATCCTGTTACAATCCTTTTGGATTCCAATCTTGTTATTCAATGTTTTACTATCCCTCCCAGCTGACATCTAAAATGTTACAATTACTTATAATTTATATGTTGTAGGTAGTATTTATTATTTACTTTTACATATTTATTTTTATAACATTATTTATAATTTTATATAACTGAATCCCTCCTAAGTGTGATGATGCCTGAGCATCAAAGATCATCCATTCCCTCTTCCTTGACCCTGCTGAGCTTCTCATGTGGCTAGAACCTAGTGTGGAGGGCTGTTCACTTTGGGGTGAATTTGGTGCTAAATCATTTGAAAATGGCCTACTTCTAATGAAGAGGGCAAATCTGACCTGGCATTACTGAGAACTGATGAGATGAAACCCATGACTGGATCATGGTTACAGATAGGCAATGACTTATTTAAAAAAAGACAAGTAAGAGGGAGAGTCAGGGTAGCAATGTACGTTAAGAAGATATACTTGTTACGAAGTCCTAGCAATTAGAGGCAGAAAGCAAAACAGAGACTAAGCAGACTAGGGAGCTAGATGGAGCATCATAAGAGTGCTGGGCCTGGAGTCAGGAAGATCCTGCGTTCAAATCAGGTGTCAGATACTTAGTTGCTATGTGCCTCTGAGCAAGTCATTTAACCACTATTTGCCTCAGTTTCCTCATCTGTAAAACTGGGATAATAAAAGCATCCCATGATTGCTGTGAGGATAAAATGAGATATTTGTAATGTAAAGAGCACAGCACAGCTCCTGGTGTATAGCAGACACTATGTAAATGTTAGCCATCATCATTATTATTATTATTATATTTGAGTGAGGGTTAAAGGAATGAGAAACAGAAGTGCTTCAGTCATGGAGTATAAATGAGGAATTTAGGAAACAAATTCCAAATTTGTCTCTGTGTCTGCCAAAAGCAGAGAAGCTAGTAATTTCCTGACTTGCTTTAAATTCTTTCTTTAAAACATGAGGAACCCTCAAGCGAAAATTATATTCTGGATCTGATTCTAACCGGGAGAAACTGTTAGGGGGAAGTGACCACTCCATCCTAAAATGTATGTATGATAGAGGAGAGGAAAACCAAGCATAGTCTGACATATGCCATAGATTTTGGGAAAGCAGATTTCAGTTGTTTCAGAGAATGGGTAAGATCCTAAAGACCAAAATGCTACAAAGGAAACTGGCCCAGGAGAGAGAGGAAATGCTTATGAATAAAATTTTGAAGATATAAAATGTAAAAATTCCATTGAAAAGGAAAAGTGAGACTTGTTTAAAGAGACTTATCTGGATACACCAACCAACTTGGATTTTAAAAATTAATGTATAGAAAACAGCAACAAAATCAAGTAACAAGAAATTATTTTGTGTGGCCCAGTCCTGTAAAACTAGTGTCATGAAGACTAAAGCTGAAGACAACTAAAAGAGCTTTTCTAGATATATAGGGGAAAAAAGGATCAAAAAAGCACAGGACCTTTGCTTGGATGGATGGAGAGACAACAATTGGTGACAGATGAAAAAGTAGAGTCTCACAATTTTTATTTTGTTCTCTGAGAAAGCACTGACACTTGAAATGACAGGATAAAAATAACAGAGTTGACTATCATTCAAGGTAAGTAAGGAGATACAAAAGGGCAATTCATTGTCCCCGATAAATTTAAGCCACCTATCCAAGATGAATTTATTACATATAGCACCCAGCATCCAAAGAACTGATAGATATCATTACTGAGCTACTGTCAACAACTGATAAAAGATTGGGAAAAGCAGGATAGGTGCTCCAGAACTAGAGGGCAAATGTCTCAATTTTGAAAAAAGAAGAATAAAATTTGCAAAATATATGCCAATGAGCTTGACTTCAATTCCTGAGGAAATTCTAGGACAGACCAATAAAGATATGGTTAATGAACATCTAGAAAAGGGTGTGGTAATCACACATGCACACACACACACACCCCAAAAAAACACTTCAAGACCAGGCCTTCAAGAATAATCTTGTTCCTGTTATGATAAGGTTATGAAATCCATAGATCAGAAGGCCTTAGATTTTAGCAAAGTATTTGACAAAGCATACCTTGAGACTCCTGTAGAAAATAAAGAGAGAATTAGGCTAGGTGAGAATACAAATGGATTTTACTACTTGTTGAATGGCCAGTCACAGCAGTCATTAAAGGTTCCATATCAACTTTGCAGGTCTCTTGTAAAGTGCCTCAGGGATATGTGAATGAATGAGTGAAAAACATTTATTAAATGTTTACCAAATGTCAAGCACTGTTAAGTACTGGAGATGAAAACAGTAAATATGAGATAGTCTTTGTTCTCAAGGAACTTACTCTCTAACTGGAGGGTGAGGAGTATGGAGAGAAAGAAAATGCAAGAAATAAAGTTTGGCTGCAGGACATATGGCAAGTCCCAGTGGTCCTTAAATCCTATCAGGAAGAGAAATGACAGTGCCAGGGGTCTGGACAGTGTAGAGGCAGGGCAGATAGTAAAGGCTGAAGGATCTTAGGAGTAGCAGGGTGTGTTAAGAACTGATGGGCTCTTATCTCACTGGAAGGAATAGAGTTGATGACTCCTATCCCACCCATGCCACTCGTGACCAACAATGCTGCCTAGATGGGTTCTTTATATTTTTCTTAAATTTAGATAGAAGCAATGCTTACCAAATTTGGAGATAATAAAAAGAAAGGAAGGACAGCTAACACAGGAATGCAGTCAAGATCCAAAAGATCTTGACAAGCTAGAAAAAATGGGCTGAACCTAAATAGATGAAATTGAATACGATAGATGTGTTTGGTTACAAAAAGAATCAACTTCACATTTACAGGAAGAGAGTTATGATTCGATAGAAATTTGTCTGAAAGAAGACCTAGGGGTTTTTCATGGACTGCAATGTTAAGTGAATCAGCAGGGTGATATGACAGCCAAAAACACTAACTCGATCTTGGGCTACATTAAGAGAAGCAGCCTCCAGGAAGAATGGTATTTTCAGTGTACTCTATCCTCATCAGATATCAGTACTGTGTACAGTTTGGGGAACCACAGTTTAAGAACACTGATAAAACTGGATGGGTCCAAGGAGGAGTCAACCACAACAATGAAAGATCTCAAGTCCACACAATATGATTGAAAGAACTGGGGATACTGAGCCCAGAGACTCAGGCTGGACATTTAATAAAGTTTTCACGTATTTAATGGGCTATCATGTGGAAACAGAATTAGACTTTCTGTACTTTCCACAAACAGCTGAACTAGGAGCAATGAGTGTGGAAGTTGCAGAGGCAGATTTAGGCTTGCTGTCAGACAAAGATTTCTACAATTAGAGCTTTCCAAAAGTGGAAGTCGGCAGCTTCTGGAGGTAGGTTCCTCTTCACTGGAGGTTTTCAAAAGTAGGGGCTAAATGACCAACAATTTTTCAGGTCTATAGTCATGGGAATCAGTCTGGGGTATGGGTGGACAAAGGTCCAATTCTCTTCCAAACTTTGGTCTTCTGTGAATGGGAAAGAAAGGAAATCAGAACTTTCAAATGACCACTGATGGTTAAGTGGTGGCATTAAAAATAAATTTTTTGTTAATACAAGTTAAAGTAAAGATTAAAAGTAAAACTATTCTACAAATAAGTAAGATATCTTTTTGGTAAATTATAATATGCTGGAGAACCATTTTGTTTATATACCTAAAATCTGCACTGAAGTTCTGGTGCCACAGTATACAGATCACACTGAAAAGAATGGTTTCTTACCATGCATTTAAAAAGATGGTCTGCCATGTGAACTTGCATTTTTTTTTAAAACAGAGATGATTACTTGTCCGCAGTTTAATAACCATGCAATATTTACAGTTATGCTCTTTGGTTCTTTCCCCCTCTGACTACAGCATCAGTTTGATTAAGTGGTATGCAGCAAAAATCTTTTTACAGGCTTCAGAGTTTTCTTCACCTTTTATGTATCCTGTTTACATATTTTAATATTAATGGAAAGAAAAAACCATAAAACACGAAACTTGACAAAAAAATTGCAGTATTTTAACATTTAAATTTGGCCATAAATAAAGTAAACATAATAAACATTTTTTTCTCTTTCCACATATTACAGATTGACTTAGCAATAAACATGAAGGTTTATATTACAGTGACTAAGCTATAGGAGTTCATAATCAGATTTTAATTTGGTATCTGTATGCTTTTAGAACTGTATTCCTTTTCTTCATGTTTACTAATACATAATCCCCTATTTATAGGTTATTACATAACTGCTTACCCCTCCAGTGAACTTTTTTACAATAGGAAATTGTGTTTAACTGCCATTTTCAAGGAGAGATTAAGATAGTCAATGCATTATGTTGCCTAAGTAAAAACTATTTGCAATTTCTGAATCTTGTTTTAAGGAGCCATCTCTTTAAAAAAAAAATCATAGCTGCCATCACATACTGATACATTAGTAGGAAACAAATTATATTATCTCAACAAGTATTACTATCACTACAAGGGCAGCTAGTTGGTATACTGGATAGAGTGGTTGACCTGGAGTCAAGAAGAGTCATCTTCCTGCCTCAGGCACTTAACTAGCTGTGTGACTCTGGGCAAGTCACTTAACCCTGTTTGCCTCAGTTTCCTCATCTATAAAATGAATGAGGTGGAGAGGGAAATGGCAAACCACTCCAGTGTCTGTACCAAGAAAACCCCAAATGGGATCATGAAAAGTAAAACACAACCGAAACAACTGAACAACAAAACAACACAATCACTTTCAGAAACTTTTTTTTGGGGTGGAGAGAGAGCTGCTTAAAAAAAAAAAAGACTTCTTTCATTTACCTAAACTTTTGTATTCTCATCACTTCAGGCAAAATATTTCCCTTGATAAAATGCAAATATCATAATTCTTTAAAAAACCACTAAGTCCCCGGATTATCCATAGGTTAAAAAAACAAAACTTATTTTAAAAAGTGACACAAGTCAAAATTATTGTTCTCTATAAAACTACCATAAAGAGTCATTACCATCAAGCGCCGCAACAGGAATAACCACTACATTTGGATTTCTGGATGATGTGCATTTTCTTGACAGTTACGACTGTTTTATTCTCTGTATTTGAATCCCCTATGCCTAAACACTGTTCCTGGCACACAGCACAGTAAATGCTTATTGATTGATCTGTTTTTTATTTATCTAACACTAAAAATGTGCTGTTTTCAAAGGAAAGCAAAGGTTCATTTCATGAAATTCCTTTTCTAATAGAAAGGAGTTGTGGTGTTTTTGCCTTCAAGAAAATCAAAACGCACATACATCTCAAAAATAATAGGATTTGGTTCTCAGCATACAAAATAAGGTGTTCTTTTCTGCTTTTTCTTTTTTTTTTTTGTGAGGCATTCAGGGTTAAGTGACTTGCCTAGGGTCACACAGCTAGTTATGTCAAGTGTTTGAGGCTGGATTTAAATTCAGGTCCTCCTGACTCCAGGGCCAGTGCCCTATTCGCTGTGTCACCTAGCTGCCCCACAAAATAAGTTTTTAAAACTTTAGTAAAAAATAAACCAAATGACCTAAAGAGTGTCATAAATAATTCAGTTGTGCTTTTAACACATAAATATATTCTCAACACAAACTACTAAATTGTGTAACAAAAACTTCTAAGCCTACATTTCAACAAATGCAAAATTAAATTACATATTAAAGCTATTGAAATCTAGTAAGTCCATCTAAGAGCCTTCACTGTGAAGCTGAGAACTTAAGGCACCACAACAAAGCTCAGAGAATTGCAAAAATTAATTACAGGTAATCAACTATCCATACTGTTAATGCATTTTTCTCATTACAAAAAAAAATTCTGATTAAGTATTCTTAACATATTTTTCTTGGAACACTTTTCATTTTCCCATCAATTTTGATTACCTTTCTTGCCTCATGTATAAAACAAACCTTCATTACAGCTAAGAACCACCCAAATAAAACATTGTACTACTGCCTGTTGGTAGAACATTTAGAGTAACACTTAAATATCATGCTATTTTAATAAGAAATAAACCTTATTGGGTCTAAATATACATTAATATATTTTCCCAAATCTAGATTGTACAAAGCCTGAGTGAAGCCAGTCATCACATTCAAATTGGCCTTTGTCTGCCCCATCTCAAGCCTCTCTAGAGGCAAAGGTTAGTTAAGAAATATACATTTGGGAGGAACAACCTTTTTATTTTGTTAACTCTATCAGATTTAGAGTTTGCCCCAACAAGTCCTCTAGGACATTACCTCATGGGGGTAGCTTCAGAGTAGACATCCACTCAAACCCTATTCACACAACAGACTTGCACAATAAAAATATTTAATACAGTAATTTTAAGTGGTTTTGGTGTATTTCCATTCTTTTTTCCTTTCAAATAAATCTTTTCTTAGGCATGAGGCCTGTATGTGGACTAATATGGTACTACTCACTCCATGAATTCTTGAAATAGCTCAAGAGCTCATGGCCAGGTTTGATAGATCAAAGTAGCTTTATAATAAGCCCCATTCCATACTTCATTAGCGTAAAATAAAAAAAAAACCTGCAGTCAAGAATAGGCCCATCTTATTGTAAATTCTGCTCTACAGAAAATAATATAATAGGAAGCAATTTGGTGAAGTTGAAAGAACACTCGAATTGGAATCGAATTGGCATCAGGGACTGGGAAATACTGGCTGTCTAACCTTAGAGAAGTCACATACCTACCTAGGCCTCAGGGGCCAGGGAGAGGTACTGGATTGGATGACATCTGATGTTCCTTTCAACTCTTACCTGTGATCTTATGATCTAGAACAGCACTTCTTAAACTGTGGGTCACAACCTCATAGAGTTTAAGAAGTGCTGAAGGGGTCACAAGTGGAAAATGCATAAGAAGCCCTGATAGGATATTATGAAATTTCCAATATATCATAGAAAATAATAATACACCTAGGTTGGTTGGCCATCTATATGGTACTCACATTATCTTTGGAAGGAGAAACAAACAAGGTATCACAGAAATAGGAATGATCCTAAAAATTCATTCATCCTGGAATTAGTACAGAATCACTTGTGAGTAGAAAACAAGACTCAAGAAAGATGATGTACACTGATAAAAGCTTACAGACCAAAGTAGCCCATTTCTAGGGAACATACAACCAAAGCCATCCTCATAATGGACACTGTAATTACATTGTTAAATAATGCAATTAAATTACAAGGCTATTGGAACCATCTTTAATTTTATAGACACATTCAGCATCAAACCTGGGGCAAAGGTGGAAGAAGAAAGGCAAATAAAGATTACTTCCTGTGGGGCTTCACTTCTCTCAGGCTCAAGCTCTCCCCCTAGAGAATATTAGGGTGAATGGGGTTGGATGAGATGATCTTTGAGGTTTTCAAGTTCTAAGATTCTATGATTGTATAAATACCATATTGCTCTGAATGTAGGCTAAAATTATAAGTTATTTTTAAAATTTTTAAATGCTTCCAAAAACACGTAAATATTATTTTACACACTCATGTTTTATTAAAGCCAGATTTAGGGGCAAAATGTGATCTAATGCAGCATTTTATCTCATTCCTAGTTTGAAAAACAAAATCAACTTACCTCACATATGCCTGATCAAAAATATTTCAGGAATTTCAGTTTTCTAAAATTTTAGTGTATTAGAATTACATACTATTTGAATTGGAAGGCACCAGAGAAATCATATCATCTCACCCCCTTTCTTTACAGGTCAAGAATGTGAGAATTAGAGAGTTTGAGGTGACTTGTAAAACATTATACCTATTTAGTAACCCAGGTAGTTCAAGTCTTAGTCTCCTGACCACTGCTCACTGCTTTTATAAAATAATTAAAATCTCAAGTTAAAATGTCTTCTAAGTTAATTTTTCATGGTGGAACAGAAATGAGAATTTTTAAAATGATTAGGGAAGCATTTCTAAATACCTTTCATTATTAGGTCTAAACAGGCATTAATAAATGAGTTAACTTTATTACCAAAATAGTTCAGAAATTATTCTTAGAGCCACTTGCCTCAGTTTCTGTCCTGCCTGTAATATGTGATAGGAATGAAAATCCTCAGCCCAAATCATTACCCTTAAAAAACTCATTTATGGAAAGTAGGTTCTTAAGATAAAGTATGGAAAGAAAAGGTTTACTTCAATGTTAAGGACTCTGGGGTTATGATTTTCAAGAAGATTTGGAGATGTTTTGTTATGTTTTCAGAGTATACTTGAGTGGGTGGATGGAGAGTTCTAAAGATCAGTAAGATCTTGTACCTGAGATTGTTTATTAAAGCATATAGCCCATTAACAACTAAGCTAGCAGGCCATTTTTGTTACTATACTGTTAAATTAAATAGACAAGTGCTGGATCTATGATTTTACTGGTATAAGCAACTCCCAAGTGAGCGCACTCTCTCTAGAAATGCAAGCCCACATGTTACCTGTAACTTACTGTCCTTGAGAGTTTTTTAGAGCACTGAAAAGTGAAGTGATTTCCCAAGGGGTCACCAAGCTAGTAATGTCAGAGTGGGGAGCTGAACTAAAATCTTTGGCTCAAAGGTTGGCTCTTTATCTACCACATTATTTTACTTCTGTACTATACCACAAATCCAGTTTCATAAAAAGTGTTCTTTTATTGAAATGTTAAACTTTGTTAAGTTAATAAAAAAGAAAAGCAATTTTTAAAAGTTTAGCTACTGAGTCAAATGAAAGTCTAATCAAGCTACTAAACTAACAAATTAGTGGGAATAAATTTGGGAATAAGATTTAACTATGTTTAACTACTAATTCATTTTGCCTGGAAAATTATCTTAAAGATAGCAGATCAACTCAGCTTGAAGAAGCATAGTGGAACTGGAAGACTTGGGTTTAAAGACCAGCTCTGAAGTTTTGTAATAGCTCTACCAGAGGTTCCCAAAGGGAGTGATACCGCCCCCTGGGGGGCACTGGAATGATCCAAGTGGGTGGTAACAGCTTCGGGTGCAACTGGTGGGCACTGAATAAAAATTTGGGGGCTGTGGAAGCATAAGGAAACAAGAAATTTTTGAAAAACCATTCATACATGTTTCATATGTTATATAACAGAGTTGAAGTCGTAACGATTAAATTATTTTCCAAATAAACACACAAAATGCAAGTTATAACCAATCAATGGTCAAGTCCGCCAAAAGATCCTAAGAAGCAAGTGTTGGCAGGTGAGCATGTAGCGCATTGTTGGGAAGTCCAGCATGTACTGGCATGAACGTATGTGTGTAATGACTTGTTTACAATATAATATTATATGGTTACACAATGCAATATTTAGTATCATTAGAATTTCAATGTAGGAAAACCTCCACAAATTTACAATAAATTATTAAATTTAAGATGCACAATTTTTAAAAAATATTTTTTATTTTTTTTGAAATTGGGCACTGAGCAATTTTTTTTAAAGGGGTCAGTAGACCAAATAAGTTTGGGAACCTCTGCTCTACGCCTCTGGACAAGTCACAACTTCTCTGGGCTCATTTCATTAACCATAAAAAAGTGACAAAACTACTCAAACTACTTACTTTTAAGAGTGGACAGAGGATTAGACTTGTATAGACAGGAAGACCTTCGTTCAGGTTTTGCCTCTGCCATATTACTGACTGGGTAACTATGGGTAATTCCTTAGCCTCTCAGTGTCCCAGGGAACCCTACAAGACTTTCAGTTAGAGAAAAGTCACTGATCTACATCAAAGGGGATGATTTTATACTGAGTTCCCTCAACAATAAAATCACAAATCCAGACAAAAAATACCTACTTACTTCACAGAGTTATTGTAAGGATCACATGAGGTAATGGGGCTTACTATATGATGTCAGCTATTTGAGAAAAAACACACAAAAGATGTGATGAAACATTTCACAAGAGGGTTTTTCTTAATCTTTAAGAAATAAGAATTTCTGCATTCATCTGCTTATTGTTTATTGTAGTATGATTGGGTTTAAATTCTGAACAATGCCGAATACCTAACAGCTCGATACGAAATCATCAACTGATGGTATATGGCACCACAAATCTATACTCAACTTTCTCCATTACTTAAAATATTTCTGAAACAAGCCTTTTTCTGCTTAACTACTGCCTTGCACTATTAGAGTTTTCAAGCCTTTTCAACTTGAAAATGAACACACACACATACCTACATGTCTGAAAATAGAGAACCTATTTGTTGTGGGCATAATTCTGATTACTTCTCATTCGTTCATTGCATTCTACCTCATACTCACCCACTCCACTCAAATGTCCTCCAACCACAGTGACTAACATGAATAAAATGAAAAATCATGGTCCTTAAAGGCTATCATTTTTGTCATCCTTGAGTCACTCAAACTGCTACAGTTCTTGTTACAGTAACATTATCAATATCATCTATCTCATTTAATAATTTGGCAAGCTTTTTAAAAGTTCATTTTGCACTAGATTAATAGAAACTTAGTATTTAACTTAGTCTGCTTTTACAACTTCAAGAAAAAAGATTACTTCAATCAATGTTATTTCATCTTAAACCGGTCACATTGTGAACCTGTTATTCAAATTAATATCCACACTTACCAATTTAAAGATAACTGTTTCAAAAATTTTTGGCTGTTGAGTTTCATTAAAATGACTCAGGGATAAAAAATATGGTAACTTTAAAAAATCGGGTTTGGGGAACCAAAACAATAATGAATATGTGCAGTACATATGTTTAGTAAGTGTCATCTATTTCCATAGGAAATCAACTCAATGCCAACATACAATAAACAAGCTACATAATAAAAATGCAGCTCCATGTATTTTCTGCTGTTAGAAAACCTGTGTGAACATCATATTTGTAGTCAAGTATAAAAATTAAGGTACTGTATCCACTCCAGTAAAAATTGATTTATTTTAAGTCAAGAGTCTCCCAAATTAGCTTTGTACTAAATTTTAAAATTATTGCTAAAGAAAAATAAGTATATCCTAAAGATAAAATTAAGGTGTTAATTTTCTTATAAATGCTACAAAACTAGAGGGTAATTGTCACATTATTAGGTGATCAAAGTGCTCCACGCTGATATGAAACAACTTTATTACTGGCAAAGTATCAAAAAGTCTTCATCCCCAGAAGAGTAGTCTTTTTTGTTTTTTTAAATTGAATGAATTATCACAGCAGATCTTCAACCAAAAACTCCCAGATAAAATCTGGTAAAACAAAATATTCTCTTTAACTCATAACTTGGAATGTAAATGAATTTTTCCCCCCAATCAGGAAAGAAGCTCAACAAAATGTCCAACAGAACCAAAAACCTTTTAAAGTGGTTTGTTTGTTGGAAAATGATTTATGTTACTATGTAAAAAGGCTCCTCCTCAGTCACTTCAGATCTTTAAGTACGCATTTAATTGTACAAAAAATAGTTTTTCAGCTTTAACTAAATACATATTCTTAACATTTTGGACCCAATGAGAAGCCTGGCAACACCACATCAGAATATTTCAAAAATCAATAAAAGGCATCTTCAAGACACTGGTATTCTTAAAAGTGCATATACAAAACTGAATTTTTCAACTGTAAAGAAGTTTAAAGGGAAACAATTTAACTTCTTACTGAAAAAGTGCAGGCAGTCTTAAAAGGCAACCTACTTGGTCATTATTTTTATGAAGCATTAAGTCATATTTTTGACTTAAATGTATATAATCTGGGACCCTTTGTTAATGGATGCCAAAAAATAACTAGGCCCAAATAAATACTGATCTAGCAAAGTGTCCAAATAATCCAGCTTTATGAGTCACAAGTAAAAAAAAAAGCCTCACAGTAGAACCAACAAAAAATAACTATATAAGCATTTTTGGCCAAAGATCAGGCTTTGCAAAATAGGGTTGAATGAGGAATGTCACATAAAATACTAATAAATTTTATAACTGAAATAAACTGACATTATTCCCTTCAAGGAAATACAAAAGCTTATTAAAATGAAATAACCTTAAGCTATTTTTTTAACATCACCAGCTTTCATCAGGGCCTTAATCGCCCTGGCCCTCATTTCAAGTTCCAAGAGCTCCAGCTGTTGCGCTGAAGGCTGAACATCTTCTGAGGGAGGGACAGTCAGTGCGGCTGCTTTAGATTCCTTTGGGCTGGATTCTGCCAATCCCAGTATTTCATTCACACTTTTCTCAATGTCCTTCTGGAGGTCATCTATTTGACCAGCTTCACTTTTGACATTTTCCGGGACATCTGGCACAGCCGCTTCTTCATTACATGGTCCTTCTATGTCACTGTCATATGCGTCAGCATTGATACTGAGTACATCACTATCTTCACCTTTGCCTGTAGTACACAAAAATGGAAAATAACAATGTAGCCCACGGACCCTAATAAAAATTTTCTTTCTGCTGAAATATCAAAGTGTTGCATTCATTTTCTCTGTACAGACTCTAAAAAGCCACCTACCTCCACCATTACCATTCTCAAACCCCTCAACTTTGAAAGCTGATCTAATTAGGCAAGTTTTAATGTATTTTTCATCCCAATTTAGAACATGCAATATACCCAAGCAGCAGTGCCTAGGAAATTTATTCCAACATGTGGAGTTCCATGATCTATTTTCCTAATTAAAATGTCATAATGTTTTATATTACAGTAAAGCTCATGCATTATAAAGTGAAAGCTGATGCTGGAAACCTTTAGGATTGACTGCTGATTATTATTTTAGAAGAAAAATTTAATACTGATAGTGCAGCTTAAAATAGTTTAAGATTATTTTGTAAAATACAAAAAAAGGAAAAGTACCTTAGGCAAGCTGGACACTGCCTTGTACATTATAATTGTCTCAAATCTGCTCCTATATTATTTTGACCTCTTCTCTTTCAACTCAATAAATAAGAGGGAGAATGCCTAATGCCATTTTTAACTAGCTAAAATAAGTCTTTGTTAAGGAATTTAATTAGGAAAGTTTGTACAACATAACAAAAAATACATTTGTTATAAAATTTCCATAATTGGTGCTAGCGACTTGGTTGTAAACTTTAAAGATTATCATTTTCAACACCTTGACCTCAAAAATTACTGTAATTTGCATGTCATTTTAACTTTAATCACATGTCAATATCTATTATATTATTACTTAAATGTATTACCAGTTATCTTTTACATCTCAAAAATTAACAATTAATTCCAATATTTTAAAAATATTTACCTTAAAATCTAAACCTCAAATCTACAGAAGGGCTTGTTTTAAGACAAAACATGTACAATGAAACAACATATTTTGAAAAATGGTAGACAGAAATCACTCTAATTATTAACACTCATTTATTCTGATAATTGCCTCATCCCTCAAATAATTTAAGAAAGGCTCTCTAGTCTATAATTAAAGCATATAAAATGATACATTTATGTTGTATCCAAAAATGGCTGTAATATTTAGTTGGTTCTTTCACTATTTTAAGACAAAGAACATTTTGTTATTTTTTAACACATCAAGGACTGCCAATAGAAAACCAAATTTTAACAATATACTTTTAAACAGAAGAAAAAAATGAAAAGAGGGGAAAGAGAAAGGAAACAAGCATTTATATAGTGTCTACTATATACAAGGCACTGTGCTAAGCAACTTACAAATATTATCTCACTTGATTCCCAGACTGATTTTTTTTTTGACTAGGTAAAAGAGGCCATTCTCTGCCTCATTTCTCTCTTAGCTTTAATCACTGAATGGGTGATGCCTCAGTCAAACTGAGATCTGTTAAAGACCTTAGCTTTAAATAGACCAAGGTCTCCCACTGCATCCAGGACCATTTTCCTGATTTATATTTTGCCACTGGACCCAAATGGCTCCAGAGGAGAAAGTGAGGTTGATGACTTTGCACAGCCCTCTCTCACTCAAAACCAATTCACTTGCATGTCATGGCATCACCTTCCTGATGTCATGGTCCTCTTTGAGAATGAAGGACAAACAACTCTGTATCAGGTATCGTGCTAAACAATTTACAAATATTATTTCATTTGATCCTTACAACAACACTGGAAGGTAAATGCTATCTATTATCTCCATTTTACAGTCGGGGAAATGAGGCTAGACAGAAGTGAAGAGACTTGCCCAATTCCGACTCCAGGCTCAGCACTCTATCCACTGCACTATCTTATGGAAACAGATGCTAAGGAAAAAGATGTCTAAGTCACGTGTTCACAGCCACAAAAAAAGGTTAATTTGTGTTCATTAAACACTTAAAATCACTCTAAGTTTTGAATGAAAGCCATAAAAAGAAGTGAAAGGGAATTTTCCTGAGACAACTGGGTAAGATTTAGCAAGAATATAGCAAGGTAAAGGGGCCATAAAGTAATGCATAAATTTGCAAAAATGATAGCAGCTGATGATTGCTAAAAGACACAAAAGGAAAATCTCCATCCTATGAAGATCTTCTTGGATTCCAACTTTTCTCATCCAATGTGTTAGCAAGCTATATTTCCCAGCTGCGCATCATCTACAAATTTGATGAACTTGCCGTCTATGCCTTTATTAGAATCACTCATAAAATTGGCAAACAGCACAGGTCTAAGCACTGTGGTATTCTATTGGAGACCTACTAAATGAATATGGAACCTGACATTTTTTAGTCTAACCATTTAACTAAAGCCAAATCTATCTAATTGTACTATCAGTCTAGCCCATATCTCACCATCACTTGAGATAAATTATCAAACATTTTGCAGAACTCTAAGTAAAACATAAAACATTTCCCTTATTTGCCAGTTTTCTAAATCTATCAATAAAGGAAATAAGGTTAGTCTGGCATGACCCATTTTTCATACAGTTGTGCTGGCTCTTTGTGATCACTACTTCCTTTTCTAGGAGTTCACTGTCTTTTTTAAAAATCCACTGTTTTTGCTAGAAATTGAGGTGACATTTACTGACCTATTCTTTCTACTCTCTTTCTTTTTGGAAAATTAGGACGTTTGCCTTTCTCCTGTTCTGTGGCACGTCCATGTTCCTGGAACTCTTCTGAAGATCAAAGACAATGAAAGGCCCATCAATCAGAGCCCCTAGTCCTTTCACAGTACCTTAAAGGTTCTTTATTAGGGCCTAGTAACTTGAACTCACCAAAAGCAAGTAGTAACCATATTCATATAGATTCAGTTACAGTAGATTTTAATTCCCTATTAGCTTTCTTCTTCCAGACTTTACATTACAAAGAAAATTTTCTTTGGAAAAAAAAAAGCATAAGGAAGAGTTGAATAGCTCTGCACTCTATCATCTGTTGTTATTCCATCCACCCTGAGCAGTGATCCTATCCTCTATTTGAGCCAGCTCTTTTCCCGAACATAGCTAAAAAAGTCCCTTCTATTGTCCTTAATATTCATTACCAGTCTCTAGCCATTCTAAGTTTTATTGCTCATGACATAATTTTTACAGGTTCACGAGATGCTTTTTTATTAGTCTTCTATTACCTGTCTTTGCTTACATCTTATATACATCTTTAAAAACTGAGCTGGTTGATGGTACTCTGTATAGTTATATTATTAGTCTCTTTAGGCAGTGGCCCCTTCTTTTCTTCAGTAGTACTGTTTCTGTTTTCTTCTTCAAAATTTCATTTTTGAGTTTCCCATTCTCGGGCTGACTTACTTTGTAGAATTTTAGGGCTCAGAACCCTACCTATATTTTCTCTAAAACCACTGAAATCTGTCCTCGTCAAATCCCAGGCACATACATTTCAGATTGTGCCCAAGCTTTCCTTTAGTTCACACTATCATAAATTGTAAAGTGGAATTTTCATTATTTACTAAGGTTTCTATTGTTTCTATTTAGCCACCAGTTCATAAGATCATAAATTTGAGGCTAGAAGGAATGTTACAGATGAATGAATGAAAAAGCCATTACTAGATGCCAAGCATTGTGCTAAACAATGAGGATACAAACAGAAAAAACAAGACAGTCCCTTTTTTTCAAGGTGCTCACACTCTAATTGGAAGAGAGAACACATTAAAAAAAATGTTCAGCTGCAGGACAGATAGAAAATCCAGGAATCCTAAGGTGGCAGCAGAGTGGCAGATGGCAAATTCTAAGGGTTCTAAATTTATGTCATTAAATCAGGTGACAGTGCCAAAGGGTTTACAAGACAGAGAGTCAAAGCAGATGGTTAGGCGTTTAGGATCTTAGAAGACAAGAGATAAGGCAGATGGTAAAGCTTGGTGATCCTCTATCTCACTGGAAAGAAGAGAGCTGGTAATTTCCATTTCATCCAAGCCATGCAGGCATTGAAGCAGCCTGGGTGGGATGTGGATGGCCTTAGCCAGGTAGAAGGTAGAGGAAAGGGAGGAAAGGTAACCTAGTGGTGGTTGGTTTTTCCCACAGTCTGGCTATCTCAGATATGGTCATCTATTCTAGCACCTTTTGCAAAGAAAAATTGACAAGAAGCAGAGGAAGAATTGGAACCAACCCCTTACTACACCACACTGACTTTCTTTTGCTTCTGTTTTTTTGTTTTGTTTTGTTTGTTTCAAACATATTCTACTACTGTTTACCCTTCTGATTCCTGGATTTGCAGATATAAGTCTATCTACTTACTACGCAATCCTACTCCTTTGCTATCCTGATTTTATTTATTGTGTTCTTTCTAAAGAAGGTATACCTTTCTGGAGTCACATTCTAAGCCTGAGAATTATCCCACCAAATCTTAGTGACAGGTATGAGGGCTGAACTTTATTTTCTGTGTTAGGATCTAGATCATCTTGCTTTACTAGCTATATTTTGTGTACTTGTGTATAGCCACTTGAGGCCACAGGGTTTCTTTGTTTCAAACCCTGACACACTCTTGACTGAGCTTCTCTACTGCTATTCTCCCTATATTGTATCTATTACTCTCTATGTTAACTAGTTTGGGAGAGAATTGTTTTGTTCTTCTTACCCTAATCCATTTTTCTTGATCTTATTTATGAGATATCAAGGAAATATATTTTTTATCAATTCCTTTCACTCCATTTTTAGCTAGAAGCTCAATATCCCTATATTTTAAAGCCACAGTCTAGAAATTTGCATGTTATTCTAAAATATTATTTTACCAAACAGCTTATTCCCTGAATTTGCTTTTCTTAAGAGGTCCTGCCTTCAAATTGCAAGAAAAAAAAATAATAAAATAAACGTCACGAGTTCTCTAAAGTTTTCATATTTTCCCCTAGAATCCCAGAATCACTAGCAAAGCTTTCAGCAAGCATTATTTCTATCAATTATGAAATCTCATACTTTTAAATCCAGAAATGATCTTCATAAACAGGGTATCCCAAAAGTCTTAGTGACGTTTTAAGCTATCAAGGACCTAATAGCTTAAAATTAAGCTATTAGTATAAATTAACAGTCAGTAAAAAAGTTAAAGATAGCCTTAAGAAACAACCAAGAAGTCAGACCAAATTTACCAACAGGTCACTTATGACTGACTAGTAGTTCTTAAAGATTTATGTGAGAGGACTGAGAAAGATTTACCTGACTAAATGATGAAAGACTTTAAGATGGATTTTTAAAAATTCTCATGTGGGCTTGAGTGTGTTGGTGAAATTAGGAAGTCAGTTTAAATAAGGAATATGCTTAGTTCTTTCAGATCAAAATAATAAATTAGTAAAAAAACCAGAAATGCTTTATACTTAGCATTACTGAGTCAATTTTTTTGGTATTTTTTTTTTATTGCTTCAATCTAGCTTGAAAAGGAAAAAGTCCCATGATGTAATAATTGATAGTTAATAACATAAAAAAAGGAAAATGAAAAATGTTACTAATAGACTTTGAATTACAGAGAGAAGTATAAGAGGTTTGTTGCTTATTTTTTTATTTTGCTTCTTTATTAATGGTCTGGAAAAGAAAAGTAAAAAAAATTATGAAACCTTAAATTGAACTTAAATAAACAGGTTAGAAAAAAAATAAATAAAATTTTAGTCAAAAGCTTTCTAACTTCCAAGTATATGACTATATTAAAAGAAACTGAAAAAAAAAATCCAAAGTTGTATAGATAGTAGTCAGAAAATTAGATCCAAGTTTCCGATGTAATATAGCAGTAAAAGCACTAAATAAGGTTTAGCCAAATACAAAAAGACATCGGGAAGTAATATTCCTTATACTAATTTTGCCTCTTCACTACTTTAGTAAGATGGATTACACTAGAAAATACTGCATTCCATTTAGGGTACTTCAGAGAACAGCAATACAAATGAGGGAATGGAGAAACTGACTTAGAAGAAAGGATTAAAGAAGATAAATATGTACAGCTTGGCTAAGCAACAGTATGGAAGGACAGAGTAATACCTGAAAAATTTTGAAGTGCAACCACCATGGAATGATAGGAATTATTTAGCATTAGCCTCTTGTGCTTGACTCTTAGACTACTCATCTATCTATCCTTCTAGTCCTAGTTGAGGTTTTTCTATTTTTCCACATTTTTAAGGCTCTCTTGCCTTTCTCTTTCATCTTGAGCACTTTCTATTACAGCCTTCCTTGCCCAAGTCTCCTTGATTTATTAAAGGGGAAAGAAATGTGAGCATTTAGACAGAAGAAATAGCTGTCCCAAGTCATCAATGACAAATGGATAATCTGTAATTAGAAAAATACAGAGAAAGTACAAAGGGGCACATCTTTCTATTTCATCTTTGTATCTAGCAAGAGTGAATTTAAATAAAATACTTTTTTCATAAACTATGATTGTGGTGAGAATTTATAAAGTAAAACCACTGGTTTTTTACTTTTTGAAAAAACCCAACAACCTTAAAGAACAGACACATTAAGTAGTAATAATTTACATTACAAAAAAACTTTTTAAAAAACTTTATAGGATTAAGAGCATTAGGTTTATTTAAGTAATGAGCTCCCTTTTCTTATTAAAAATTACTTTATAAAATTACATATCTTCAAACTTTAAGGATCTGTGATTTCGTCAAGCAATGTAGGGCACATCCTCTCTATAGCTTAGTAGATGATATTCAGGAGTTGATATACTCAAAAAATTCATCACAATGCAGCCAATTTGGCAATAATAATAATTTTTTTCTATTAAGCTTAGCTTGGGTCCTAGACAACAGACACACAGACACAGACACACAGAGTTTACTACAAGAACACTACAAGACAGCATGGTGGGAATCTGCCAGTTTTTGTACTCCCTGGCATAGGTTTCATGAACCAGGACTATCTCTTCAATACAATAAGGCATCAGATTAGGATTTCAGTGGTTATAATAAAACAGTAATGAGCTGATATCTATATAGTACTTTAAGGTTTACAAAGTGCTTTTTCATACATTGTTTGTTATATTTAATACTCCAAAATCACCCTATGAAGCAGATAAGCCATTATTACCCCTATTCTATAGATAGTGACATATAGTAAGTGTCAGAGGTTAAGATTTGAATCTAGGTTTTGTCCCCCAAGGAAAGCATTTTCACCTCAGGAATACTTTTTTTTTTTCAGAAATACATCTAGCAAGGATGTCTATGTAAAATGACTTGATAGTGAATGTTAAATGAATGATTTCTCAAGAAACAAGACAGTTGATGGTTTAAAAAGAAACAGAAAGGCTTCATCTGTTCCACCTCTAATTCAACAAGATAGCTTCAATTTCAAATCTAAAATAATAATTTGTTAAACACAAAGGAAGAAAATGCCACTTCAAAGGAGGACTTTAGAAATCCAAAACCTTAAACTCCTCCATCTGGCAAATTTAGATCCCAGACTTTGGTCATCGCAAGAGCTAAATTAATTTTACTTCTAATTTCCTCTATTAATTTGTCTTTTCATCTGGCTGAAGTTATTGCCTTCCAATGGTTTTGCCTTTCAGAAAGGCTTGTTTCACTATCCTTTCCTGAATTGCTAAATTCTAAAATTACAAGGCTCCCAGTGTTACTGATCTACTAGTTACTGATCTGTTACTCTGCTTAACAAAGGTTGACATAAACACTGAAAGCAATGCTGTATGCCTCTTGCTTTTCTGGTACACTATTTAGTTTCACTAAAATTCAAGTTATAAAGAATATATTTCTTATGTAGTTTAACTGTAGGAAGTCACAGTCTGATACCTTAACTAATATTAACGATTGCCTTAGTGTCATTCCAACTCTTGGTGAGAAACTAATGATTTATATTATCTTAAAAAAAACTTTTAGAATTACTAACTATTCTTCAAAAATAGTAAGAGTAATAATAGTTGATATAGATATGCTTATCCAAGTGCATAGTTATATGCACTATCTGATTTGAACCTCAGAACAATTCTGTAGGGCAAGTACGACAAGGTAGTACAATGGATAGAGTGTTAGAACCAGAGTCAGGGAGACCAGAGTTCAAATCTTGCCTCAGGTACTTATTAGCTGGGTGACATCAGGGAAGTCATTATAACCACTCCTGGCCTTAGTTTCCTCTTCTGTAAAATGGAGGTAAGAACACTGACTTCCCAATAGTTATTGTGAGGATAAAATGAAATAATATTTGTAAGATGCTTTGCAAACCTTTTAAGTGCTATATAAATACTAGCTATTATTATTACCATCATTGTCATCATCATTATTATCACTCCATTTTACTGATGAGGAAACTAACATTCAACTCAGCAAGGTTAAGTGAGGCTGAAGATCAGATAGGTAGTGTCAGAAGATGGATTCAAACGCATTCTTCCTAACTCTATGACAAGCGCTCTATCCCGGGGTGGGAAATCTGCAGCCTTGAGGCCACATGTGGCCTTCTAGGTCCTTGGGTGTGGCCTTTTGACTGAGTCCAAGTTTTACAGAACAAATCCTTTAATTAAAGGGATTTGTTCTGTGAAGTTTGGATTCAGTCAAAGGGCCCCACTTGAGGACCTTGAGGGATAGCAACTATCATCTCAGAAAAAGCAAAATTCGACTTGACTAAAAGGGATAATCAAGGAAACTACATTTTACTAAAAGGCACCACAGACAATGAAGTAATACAAAAAAATTTTTACAGCAAATTTCTCTGATAAAGGCCTCATTTCTCAAATATATAAGCAGCATAGAACTGAGTAAAATTTATAAAAATAAGAGCCATTTCACAATTGATAAATGGTCAAAGAATATATAAACAGGCAGTTTCAGAAGAAATCAAATCTATTTATAACCATATTAAAAAAAACCTCTAAATTGAAATTGAGGGGATGCTCATCATTTAGGGAATGGCTGAACAAGTTATGGCAAATGACTGTGAAGGAATTCTGAAGGATTGCTGTGGGAAATTACAAGGGGGAGATTTCAGAAAAACATGGCAAGATCTATATGAACTGATACAAAGTGAAGTGCTTAGAAGTGCAGGATCATTGTGCACAGTAACAGTAATGTCATAATGATGATCAACTATGAAAGACTTGGTGGCTACTACTACGACGATGAAACTACTACTACAATACAATGATCCATGACAACTACAAAGGACTCATGATGAAAAAATGCTTTCCACCTCCAGAGAGAGAAATGATAAACTGAGTGCACATTGAAGTATAATTTTCTCACTTTATTTTTTATGCTTTTCTTTGACATATGGCTAACATGGAAATATGTTTTGCATGATTTCACATGTATAATCGATATCATATTAATTGCCTTCTCAGTGGGTGGGAAGGAAAGAATTTGGAACTCAAAATTTAAAAAGAAAAATGCTAAAAATGAATAATAAGTTTTAATTAAAAAAAACCTTTTCTCATAAATTCAAATCTGATTCCAAAAAGAAAATAAAAACACATACTTTCCTACTTAAGGAGAGTGGAGGGAATGATAGAATGGCTCTAACTTGACAGTACCTGTCAAGTTTTACACACAATAGCTTTTAAAATATAGCCATTTACCTCTTTTTTTTTTCACTAAAGATCTCCTGAACCTGACCAATTTACTAAGATACTTCTGAAGTGTTTTCTGTGAGAAGTTACATATATAAGGGCTCAATATTCTACCCATGCAGAGGTGTGCTCTAATTTAATTACTTTACCAACCATCAGATTTTTTGTGGCACTGCTTTTGCTTAATTTATTACATCAGGTTCAAAAAGATGGACTGAGGACTTGATTCTAATGATACGCAGAGAGGTACAAGGTTTTCCACATCTTACACACAGTTGGTAATTAAAGTGCACAAAACAGTGGCATGTTTCACAAAATACATAGCATAGAGCTCTATGTTACAGATGAGTACTTAACAGGAAGTTAAGGAGTGAATAATAAAACAAACAAAACAGACTATCTAAAATAGACCCATATTTATATGGAGATAAGTGGAACTCTCTATTGACATTGCGATTTTAAAAAAAAATAGTACAGTCTCATATCTAAATATCTTTAAACAGTACATACACAGTATGTGCTGATCTGTTTGGTATGAGATGTCATTTTCACCTTTTATTGAAATGCAGTTTACAGAAAAATACAAAGCAAGGAAAAATGCTGTTTGGTATTATTTTCTGTTAATAACTTATAAGAAAGAAAAAAGGAACAAGAATCAATGACATAAGAAATGAGAATTCTTTAGTCTCACTGATGATAATACCACAATTCCTTTTTACTATACCAATTGCTCAACTAGACAGCATTTCAACAGAGCAAAATTTCTTTGAAGAAGGGCAGCTCAATCTTCAAAAGTAGATTTCTGAGCCTGTTCATCTTTTAAAGCTGGCCTCGTGTATCAAGTGCTGGAAACGAATATATTATAAATCACTTCTTAAACAAACTGGTAATACATATTCCTCACTCTACCTCTCAAGAACCCACACAGGTATACAACTGTTTCTTTTCCAACTTTCCACTGTTCCCTGTGACTCAGAACCACTATGGAAATCTTCAAAGGTACAGGGAGCAGAGTTTTTACTCTTGGATCTCAAGAGTCTCCATATCAGCACATGCACATCAGTCACACAACCCTACTGGCCTACAAATGATGTCTAATGAGTTGATGAGCTTAATTCTTTTTTTCCGTTGTAATTTTATACACCGATAAAAGCCTCTGATGGCATTTTTCTCATTATCTTTTTCAATTTGATAACTTGTACTGATTCCTTCAGCTACAGTTGTGAAGTTCATTTTGGCATATCAGTGCCTTTCAGCTATATTTCTGTTCTTTTCTACAGGTTTACATGTTTTGCCTTTCCAGGCCTTTTACCTTTGTTTTTTGCCATTATAGATACCAGCTCAGAACAAGAACTTTTTTTTTCCTTTTAGGTTTTAACATTTAAATGCAGGTGCCAGCAGCCATCATCAAGGGAAAACACGCTTATCACTCCTACCCACTACTGCAACCACCAGCTGCTACTTTGCCACAAGGAAGCAAACCAGGCTAATGAAACAGTAAGATGATCTGAGGTTGAGGAAGAGACAAGACAGCATGTACAACCAGGTGGACTAAACCAAGGCTTCTTAAACTTTTTCCACTCATGACTTCTTTTCACATTTTGGCAGCATTCACTGGCATAGCATGGCATGATGGCATGTGTAGTGCAAAGTGCATGTTTTGTGTTCAGAACAAAGGCTGCAGTGAAGTTGTGTGATGCAACACAAGTAAGTACTGCCAGAAAGACCTCAGATTCATTACGCATTTGATTTTGAATTAACTTTTGGTCATCACGTGTTCAGAAACCTTTTACTGTTGCCAAATTTTTCACAACCCCATATGTGGTCACAACTCACAATTTAAGAAGTAATGGACAAAACCATCACTACCATTTTGGTGGAAGCAATCCCTAAAATCAAGAGCCCTAAGAATAGAAACATTCTCCATACTGACAATGCTCTACTCTGTCCCCTAAAAGTACTGGCCAGGAAAGTAATCCCTATGGAGACTCCATTGGGCAATGGCTTTTACACCTCAGATGTTTCAGAATCAGAAATAAGATGGTTTTTATCAATGGAGATATTAAAGAAGATGCATTACCATCTGCTATGCCTCTGCATCCTAAAGATCACCAAGTTTTTCCACCTTATATAGCTAAAAACCTCCTAAATGTGCTGTCTCCCTCCTTAGAATGGAAGGTCCTTGAGGGTAAGGACTGACTGGCTTTTCTATTTACATCCACAGTTTCCTTCATTTGTTCATTCATTCATTCACTTTTTCATTCATTTAGAGGATTTTAATGCTCCCAAATAATAACATTTTGAACCTTGCTTCCAAAAGATGACATGACTCTCACAATTCATAGAATTTCAGGATTGGAAAGGACACCAAGAGCCATCTTGTCCAACTCATACCATACCATTAAAAAAAAAATCACTACAGCACACACAAGTGGCCAATCACCCTTTAACTGAAGATCTCCAATAAGAGAGAAGCCACTTCTCTGAAGGCAACTAATTTTCTGAATCACCTGAATTGTTAGGAAGTTTTCCCTGACATTAAGCTTAAATCTTCCTCCTTGCAACTTCCAACCATTACTCCTAGTTCTGCTCTCAGGCAAACAACAATGAAATTCCCTTTCTAATACGATAGCCTTTCAAGCACTTGAACACAGCTACTACGTCCCTGCCATACGTCTTCTCTTCTTCAAGCTAAACATCCCCAGTTCCTTCAATCAGTCTTCATATGGCATGTACTCAAGGCCCTGGAACATTACAGTTGGCTTCTATCAGGGCTCTTCCTAAACGGTGGCACTCAGAACTAAAAGGAGTACTCCAGATGTGGGTTGACCAAAGCAAAGCACACATAATGACTACCACATTCTCTTATTCCTAGATGCTCTGCCACCTCTCAAGGGTGTGTAAAAACATGTTAGCTATTTTGGCTGCTATATCATATGGTTATTTCATATTGAGTTTGTAAAACTAAGTCCAAAAAGTCTACTAAAACCTTCATATCTTTTTCAAATTAACTGCCGTTTGTCATGCCATTCTGTATTTATGGAGTCAATTTCTTGAACCCAATTGTAAGCCTTTGTATTTGTTCCCATTAAATTTAATCTTTATTAGATTCAGCCCAATTTTCTTGCCTATCAAGACCTTTTTGGATCCCGACTCTGTCACCCTGTGTTAAGTTAACCAAGCCACAGGTAGAAAGTAGAAGAACCAAGGCATAAAAACCAGGTCTTGAGATTCCAAAGTCTATGCTTTTTCTTTGGGAAAAAGATACTACATCATTTTTAGAAGAGAAGTGCCCAAGTCATCCAAAATAAAAAAGATACCATAATTTTTCACAAAGCATCTTTATACAAAGAACTTTTTTAAAAATATCTGCTTTAAAACCAGTGCTAATGTAAACAACTACCTCACAGCTTCTCAAAAATAATTTCAAGCCCTTGTACTTTTTGCTTTACTAGGATGAAAATTTTACAGAACAAGATGTTTGAGGCACCTTCATTCTTGGGGAACCAACATTCCATATACTTCTTGAATTCCTACTAAAACTACTCTAAGTATGACACACAAAATATTAATTTAGACAACTCTTGAGAATAAGAATACATAAAATATAATCTGCGTAGTGACACTGATACAATCCTCAAAAAGCACACAACCTCCAACCTCCAACCAAATGAAATGCTAAAATTAACAGATTAATGTCTTCAGAATACTGAGAGTTCTGTTTGAATTTATGTATTTTACAAATAACCTGCAAGATTTATATACAAAGAGACAAATTAGTATCGGTTTATTTGCAAAAGAAGGTAAATGACCTGTCTTAGCAGATGTCTGAATATGCAAGTTAAAAGGATTTCTACAAATTTTTGTATGCATTCCTTTAGGGGAGAGCAAGTTTTCTTTTCTATCTGTGGCAAAACTGACCTCATTAGCTATCACTTTTTAAAAAGTGATATTCATTTTAAAAAGGCAAGATTCTGAAATTACTAAGAACTGAATGAAACATTTTTAGCTGAATCAAGTAGCAAAGCTATAAATATTCTCTTATGCGACAGCTATCTTGCTAAAAGAAATTATTTAGAACACCAATCCTAACATAAACAACAGTTCAATTTTACAAAACCAGTTCTTCAATCCATAGATAATATTAACACTGAAATAATGCTTATACAGTTAAGGGTAACTTTAGATATTAGTTCAATTTTAAAGCATGATGAAAATTGGTCTATGATCTGATATTCATCTTCAGTATTCCTAATGTCACAAATGATGTTTCTTGTCAACAAGATCAATGCCATCAGTACTAGGTGAAAAAATGCCAATTCTAATTTTAAATTTTATTTGCATTTGTAGATCACAGCTTCTATTTTTCAGTATGTAAGCTTTTGAAGTGCTAAGCAAACTGGATGTTGCTTTTCTAAATACATAATTTGACTTAAGAACTTATTAGGCATATGCCAACAGAATAAGATTTATTTTATTCTGAAATACTAAATGTGATGTTACTTTATATTGGTCTAGTGAACAATACTCTACCACTAAATTGGTTCAACTCAATCTTTTTTAAATGGTCAAGACACTAGATTAAATGACAGAACACTACCAAAAGAAGTATTACATTATTCTTTTTAAGAATTTAACCTATACAAGGCAGGTAGGTGGCACAGTGGATAGAGCACTGGCCCTGAAGGCAGGAGGACTTGAGTTCAAATCCGGCCTCGGACCAAACACTTGACACTTACTAGCTATGTGACCCTGGGAAAGTCACTTAACCCCAATTGCCTTTAAAAAAAATTTACCCTATAACAAGAAGCAGAGATAATTATAATAAATGTGTTTTGAAAGACTTATACATGAGAGACAAATTAGTATTGGTTTGTTTGCAAAAGAAAGTAAATGACCTGTCTTAGTAGATGTCCAAATATGCAAGTTAAGAAGGATTTCTATTTTAAGATTAACCATACTTTGTCATCTAACTTATACAAGTCATTTATTCTACAGTTCAAATTCTAGTTTAAGGTAACACAGCAATGCCTCATTCACCCTGGTAGCATGGGGAATGAAGTGAATTTCCCAGTTAACTAAAGCTTATTCATCATCCTAGAAAAAAATATTGTGTTCATAGTCAGAGAACCAAGGCTCAAATTATGGTAAATCAATTTACTAGTTGTACAACCACAGGTTATGTCACTTAATCACTGATCCACATTTTTCTCATCTGTAAAAAGGAGATAATAAACTTTTACTAATTACCTCATAAGGTTGTTGTGCTTTAACATAATGCTTTCTGTAAACTTTAAAATACTTTACAAATGTGAGTTATTATTAACTTGCCTGGGACACAAAGTGGCTTGCCTGAAGGAAAATGACAAATGTTGTAGGGGATGTGGAAAAATTGGGCCACTAATGCACTGTTGGTGAAGTTATGAACTGATTTAACCATTCTGGAAAGCAATTTAGAACTATGCCCAAAGAGCTGGAAAACTGTACATACCCTCTGACCCTACAATGCCACTACTAGGTCTGTTTCCCAAGGTAATTAAAGAAAGAAAAAGGAAAAAGAGCTGTATGTAAAAAAATATTTATAGCAACTATTTTTGTGGTGGCAAAGAATTAGAAATTGAGGGGATACCCATCAATTGGGGAATGGCTGAACAAGTTGTAATATATGAATGTGAAGGAATTTTACTGTAGGATACTTTCAAAAAAGCATGGGAAGACTTATATGAACTGATGCAAAATGAAGTGAGCAGAATTCAGGAAAACATTGTAAATAGCAATAGCAATATTGTACGATGATCAACTATGAGTGATTTAGCTATTCTGATCAATACAATAATCCAAGACAATTCTGAGGACTTGTGATGAAAAATGCTATCTACCTCCAGAGAGAGAACTAATAGTCTGAATGTAGACTGAAGCATAATTTTTTAATTTTCTTCATTTCTATTGCCTTTTTTTTGGCTACATGGCTAACATGGAAATGTTTTGCATGATTTCACATGTATAACTGATATCACATTTCTTGACTTCACAATGGGGAGGGAATGGGAGGGAACAGTGAGAGAATTCAGAACTCAAGAAAAAAAATTTTGAATGAATGTCAAAAATAAACAAATTGATGATTAAAAATAAAAATAAAACAACAAAAAAAAAGACCTAGATTCAGGCCCTACTTCTGACAAATACTAGCTGTGACTACGGGCAAGTTACCCTTTTGCAACTCAACAAGAACGAAAGTTATAAACACATTAATGACCCACATACAAAGAATGATGTTCCACACTCAACATTCCTTACACAGATGAAAGCACAAGAACAAACCAAGAATAAGACAGTGATACACCCAAGGACCACTGATATGTAGGGCTCTTTGCCTGAATTCTAAATGGCTCCAGATCTCTGTTTTGATCATTCATCCATTTCTCTCATTTGTCAACTATTAGCAAAAGCTAACAGCAATGTGTTGCTTCTTGTGCTTCTAATCTGCTTCCTTATTTTAAATATACTGGCTTTGGAAAGGGCTTGAAGCTTTCCTTGACGCCCCTGTCTTGGCTGTTCTTTTCCTTTTCAAATTTTCCTAGAAACTAATTGCCCCTTTGTTCCCATCACTTTCTACCTTATCTTGATACACACTCTATTCCCCTAGCAATATATAAGTTCCTTGGAGCAATGAGAGTGTTCTAGGTTTGTCTTTGAATGCCCAAAACCTAGGACAGTGCTTTATTATACACAGCATACAATTAACACATTCACTTGATTTAACTGGATATACTTAGAAACTGTCCTAGCCCAGTCTACTCTAGCTCTTCCTCATTTCCAATGCCAAAAATTATTCCTCGTTTTAGCATCTCCAATCAACCATGCTCCAATATTTCCTGTTTTCTGTTCATAAGAAAAGTGTGCAATATGGACACAGAACAGACATAGCAGTAACCACATAATTCTAGGGCCGAACAGAGAAGAGTAAAAAAAAAAATGTGCAAATCTGTAGCATAAAAATATTTAAAGAGTATGAGTTTAGGGGACTTGTATGTACTTGGCAAATGTAAATGCATACAACTATAAATCTGAATTTGTAAAGAAAGTGAATTTGTAGACAGGGTCTTAGACACAGAGCATATTTGACCCTAATTTCATAAACTATTGATAATTCTTGAAATAGCTATTGAAATAGGTATAGTTTAAAATTCTGTAACACACATAATATATACTGATGGAATCAATTACCCAATTTTAATTATTATTTGCTATTAAGCACTAATGAATGATGAGGAAAAACAGTGTTTCTTCACAAGATGGGATTATCGTCCAATTTTTTGTGTCAGATAAATTCTCTAACTCAGAAGTTTTGGAAGAACTATTCTAAGCTATCAAAGACATGCTGCTTAATAATGGTTAATATATCCCTCTGGCTGGAATAGTTTCACTACTCTAAAATCATTTCGCTAGAAAACTGGAAAAATGCCAGAAGCACGAGAGTCGGTAGCACTAACTTATTTTGCGTTCTTTCCTTCCTATTGAGTACATGGAAGACACAAAGAGGATCTTGAAAAATCTGCCTTATTTAAGACTAAAACAAAGAAAAAAAATTAGTTCTGTTAGTTGATATTGCTAAGAATACTCACACATGAAAATGAGAACAAAACTGATAATGACCAAGTATCTCAACAAGAAAATGTTATTTTTTTCCTATATAATTTAAAGCTACCCAAACACCAAATTACCAAAATCCTACAGAAAGCTTTGTTTCAGGGGAGCTGCCTAATAAAGATCATACAACCAAAATGTATTCAAGACAACGTCCTTCTACTGGAATGTTACTGCATATCACAGAATCAGAAATCAGAAGTTAAACTTGTCATGGATGAAAGATGAATTCTTGGTTGTGCTACTTACTCCTATATAACTCGGACCAAAAAAAATTCAGAACTGTATTTCTATATCTTTGAAATGGACATTAAGTCCTATTAAGGTATTGTGAAATTTTACTGTTGATAAAGTATTCTGAGGCTTGCCAATAAATGGTGATACACTAGCAGGAAGTATTTGATACATACCTTGTTTTAATTCCAAACCTTCAGGCTGCTTGTTTTCCCTCAGGGATGAGGTAGAATCTACACTGTTGTCTTGTCTGAGAAATTAAAAGAAAAACACCTCAGCTTTGAACATTAACATCAGACTATATTTATAGTTTGATTGAATTTATTTACATCTATCCAAACTGGGGGGAGGGGGGGAAAGGGAGAATATTGAACCATATTACCCTTATTATGACCTAAGTCATTATCTGGGACTGTTAAATAAATACTTACTAAGGTACAATTGTTTCTCTTGACAACTATGGGAAAATTTATTGCACTAAAGATTATTAAACACACCACACAAAAGTAGCGGAAGAGAAATATGAAATGCCTAACTGCTTAGGTTGCAAATATTTTTGCCAAACCAGGTCAAGTATTGACAGCACAGAATTAGGTTTTCTCTTAATGACATAATAGAGCACACACACATGATGGGGAAGGGGCACTGCTTCCAGAAAACCATACAGTAGTCATTGAAGTTAAAGGGTTGAATTTGATGAGCACCTTGGCAACAGGATTATTTTTATATCCATCTCCACATATTTCTTATTTCAATTATTTTTTTAAATAAAGATTTTTGTGACATATGTTTTACAATTAATACAAAATCAAAGTAACTACAGGCAGTTTGCAGGAATTAGAACAGAACATGCAAAAAAGAAAACACATTGCTAAATAATAAATTGGAGCATTAATATACTCTAATTCACTATGTTCTTTATGACAGGGCTACAAACTATTTTGGAAAGATTGCTTCTCCCTTTCTAAAGGTTGTCATACTATCTTAGTATTGATTGATGGAAGTACTCGCAAAGGTGTAAAGAGCAACCGTAGCTATTCAAGTAAGAAATGTGGATTACTTCTCCCAAAAGAGCTATTTTTAAAGAATCTTTCATATACCACCTTAGACACTATTGCCACACCAAAGTTTCTCAGTCAAAAGATCATGACTAATTCAGCTAAGCAACAGCAATAGAACCTATACCTCCAGGTCATGAAAGGGGAGAAAGACTTGAACTCTTTTCTTTAAAAAGATCCTCATATTCTTAATGATAGCAAGCAAATAAATATTTTTATTATTTTGCATAAAGCTCTCCCTATACACACACACACACACATACACACATAGAGTTCTAAATTACTTAGTTTAATGTTAATAATGAAATCTAAGATATATCATTTGCATATTTAAAAAATTTACTTTTTTATTTTTTCCTAACAGCAACTATCATTGAGTTTTTACCTTTGTCCAGGAGAAAAATGAAACCATGACTATCTCTAAAGGATATCAATAACAGTCCTTAAAAAGCCAGCAGGCAACAAACCAATCCAACAAAAGTTCTAAAATGGAAAACGCTTGTGTGTTACTGTAACCTTTGTAATATTTAGGCTTTTGGTGTCCTGAGTGTCACAACAATATTTCACTCAAAAATTATAAACATCTACTGGCAAAGTTAATCTATTTCTAACTTCTCTTATGGCTTTAACAAGAGAAAATGGTTCTTTTTACATATAACCACCTCTCCCCCAAACATTCACAAATCTAAACATATATAGGAAATAGTGCAATAAAATAAACGATATGATAAAACCTGCCTGTCTGCAGCTGTCCCTTGAAGCTAGTCCATATCAAATGCTTCAAATAAAAATGAAGCTCACCGTAAAGACCACCTGCTGTCAAAAACAATTTATTTTAGTCCCAGAGGTGATCTTTTTATAACACATTTTATTTTATCATAATAGCTTGGGTTTGATTGGACTGTTAATGAAACTCACCATTCTTTCAAAAAGTAAGAATACTACCCCATCTTGTGGCTGAGATATGAAAAAGGCACTTTTCCTTAAGATTATCTGAAGTGAACAAGAAATACTAAAAATAAAATTACTTAAAATCATTATCTTTACAATAACTACTTAATTAAGATGTAAATTTTACAATTACATATAATAAGTTGAATCTGAAAATTTGGTCAGCCTCAATTTTAACTAAGGTCTTCAAGAAATTATTATATACTTTTAAATTTTAGTAATTTATCTAAATGTAATAAGAAAACAACTTTGAAATAAGGTAAATTTATAAAACTTTAGGAAAATTACACACTTTTTACATCATTATTTCAGCTATTGTAACATAAAAATGGCTATTGTAGATGAGGCAGTAAATATCTGCTGGGGACAGAAAATTTACTTGCCTTTATAATGTTATTTATAAATTCCTTTGATCACATCAACAACATAAGTAATAAATGAACTTTGGAAAGGATGTTTTATAAAGAGAACAGATAGAATAACATTATCTTTGAAGTGTATTTCAACTGTGAAATTTTATGAAAAATTATACACACATATATACTGACATTATATAGTAGTTTAAGCTTTGCAAAGCATTTTACATAGATTTCGCAAAAACTAAACCTCACAACAGCTCAATGAAGTAGATACTAAAAGTGACAACTTAACCCCATTTATAGATCAAAAAACTCCATTTCAGAGGGGTTAAGGGACTTGCCTACAATAACACAACCAGAAAGTGTCTGAGGCAGGAAAAGAACCTCCAAGTCCAGTGCTACATTTACATTACAGAAATAATTGCTGATTCCAAAGGTTATTTCAGATGTCACATAATGAGGCGAAGAAAACAGTTTTTCTGATATGTCAACAGTTTTTCTATTTTCTAACTTCTCAATCAGTAAAGTACCTCCCAATTAAAGGGTAACATACATTGACCTCCAACCTATTCTCAGAATAAAGGGTCAGAGGATGATCATCAACACTCATTTGTCTCCTTCCAAGTAAATTCTGGTCATTCCTAGTGACAGCATGTTTTCTCCCCTCTCTTCAACTCTAAACCTTTTTATGAAAGAGTACCCTCAGCAGTAGAGGGCTCCATTCTATTTCAATAATCATTGAAAGGAATATAAATTACCAATTTACTCCTCATCTTGTCCCTATCCTGCTAATTTCTCTAATATTCCCCATCTTACAAAGCTGGTATGAATAAACTAAGAATCCAAATCTAAAGCTGAAGTGTGACTCCTCTGCTCAAAAACCTTCAGTAATTCCTTGTAGTCGCTAAGACAAAAAAAAAATTCGTTTGGCACTGAAACCTCTTTAAACTCTAGCTCCAACTTACCTTTTCACATCACTCCCCTTTATACCTTCTATCCTCCAACCAAGCTGGCCTACTTGCCATCCCCCAAAAAAGACATTCCCAATCCTGTCTCTGGTCTTTGTCTTTCGGAATATCATATCCCACATTCCTTTATGGTGGTTGCTAAATCTTATGTGATCTGGACTAAGGCTCTGTGGTACTTGAATCCTTTTATTCCCCCCCTGGCTGGTTGAAGTATGTTTTCTTTGATCTGGAAGTTCAAGATTTTGTCTGTGATGACCCTGGAAGTTTTTATTTTGAGATTTCTTTTAGGAAGTAATTGGATTCCTTCTATTTTTACTTTATTCTTTTGTTCTAAGCCAGTTGGACAGTTTATTTTAATAATTTCTTGGAATTTAATAACCACCTTTTTTTTTGCTCATGTTTTCCAAGTAGTCCAATGGTTTTTAAATTATCTTTCCTTGATCTCTTTTCCATATCAGTTTTTTTTCCTGATATATGATATCTTACATTTTCTTCTACTTTTCTAGCCTTTTGATTTTAATATTAACTGTCTTATGGAGTCATTAACTATTATTTCATTCATTCTAATTTTCAAGTCATTTAAATTTTACTCCACTTGTACTAAATTATGAATTCTCCTTCCAAAGCTCTAATTTTAACCCCCAATTTTTTCTGCTAGCACTCATTTCTTTTACAAAATCATTTTTTAAACTAAAACAAAACTAAAAACTTCTTGCTATATTTCTTCAAAGAATCCTATTTGACTTTGCATTCAAATTGTTTTTTTCTTTGAGGCTTTGCTTGTAGATGTTCTGGAGTCAGTCTCTTCTTCAGTGTGTTTTTGGGGTTTTCCTGTAACTTTAAGAGTTCTTTGTGGTAGCATTTTTGACTGTTGTTTGTTGAATCATTTTTCTACATTAATTTTCTGAATTGGGACTTTGTGTTAGGATTATGTTCTCTACACTTCTGGAATGAATGTCTGGGCTTTATTTGGAGCTGATTTTATTTCTAGGGGCCCTCTGGCTTTCTCTGGGTTTTGAGTACCATGTTCTTCAAGGATCTTAGGGGTTACTCTTGCTGTAATACAGAGCTACAGGTTCCAGTTCAGTCTCCTGGCTTCAAAGCTCTGAATTGCACCCTCCTAGCCTAAACACACCTGCAATTACCTGCAGACCTCAATTTTCCCCTGTTTACTTGTTCTGGAAAATTCTTCTCTGTTTTCTTCCTTAGATTTCTTAAACATGACTGAGTCAGGTGATCATTCTAGGTCTTTGTTAAGAATAGTTCTGGGTGGTGAGCTGGATTGCACTGCTTCCTTCTACTCCGCCATTTCTGCTGGTCTCTGATGTCTGTGCCTTTGCACAGGTGTTCCTACATCCCTGTAATTTATTCTCTTATCTATGCCTCTCAGAAATCCCTAGCTTCCTTCAAAGTGCAGTTCAAGTGCCACTTCCTATACAAGACCTATCCTGATTGCTCCCAGTTGTTCTTCATTTTGCATCTAATTTTGCATTTATTTATCTGTATACATGGTGTTTCCCTCCAACGGAATATAAGTTCCTTGATGGTTTCAGTTTCATATTTAATCCCCTGGTGTTTATCACTGCCTGGCACATAGTTTGTGTTTAATAAATGCTTACTGAATGAATGAGTGAATATTACACTTTCATTTGAGAGTGAAAAAAGACGTTTTCACATCCCACAAATGCTAGATTCCAATCTAAGCACTGGGTCAATCTGCAATAATTACGTTTCACTAAATCTAAACATTATGTTAAGTCTCCTGGTATATTAACTTTCCCTATCAGGCAGGATGGCTGATGGACAGCTCGGCCATCACAATGTTATAAAACAAAGTTTCTCTAAGTTCTGGAGAATCAATTTGTGTCCATTAATAATATTCTTAAGGACTTAAAAGTAATTGCTCAGCCCTCCAAGATTTTTATATGCCCGAATAATTTAGAAAGAGTAGCATTAATGAAATAATATGATCCAAAATGTGCCTCAAATTTATGAAATAATTCTTGCTATTTATATAAAATATAAATGTTTTCATTTAACAGTAACAATAACATGCATTTTGTTTTTCAATTGATACATAAAATAATTTTGTCAGATGCTCTATATCAGAAATAGAAAAAAACTGGAAAAAAACAGTTGAATATAGCAAATTGCTGGGTACTACATTTAAAGAATAAAAATAAAACACAACAATCAATGACAGGAAATAAAAGGTATTATATCACAAGTTTTATGAACTAACAGTGACTAGCTTCTATCTGAACACTGACAAAACACTAGAAAATTTCAATAGCAGAAAGAGGACTTACCAAAGGTATACTACTAACTGCTTTAACCCATTTAAGAAGCCTGGTATTCTAATCTATCAACTACAGAAATGACTTAGTGGAACATCATGTCCTCGTGAACTCCTGGATCATCAGAAATGATCCCTTCAACTATGAATCCCCTAACAGGGATGCTGTCTAAGAAGTTAAAAAATTTTTTCTATTTCTAGTATCCCTTAATATCATGATCCACAAAAGTAGATGA
Source organism: Phascolarctos cinereus (assembly GCF_003287225.1). Taxonomy (NCBI): domain Eukaryota; kingdom Metazoa; phylum Chordata; class Mammalia; order Diprotodontia; family Phascolarctidae; genus Phascolarctos; species Phascolarctos cinereus. The sequence continues at coordinate 194,985,563 of NW_027555847.1, forward strand.
GTGCCACCTAGTGCTAACTAGAAGAACATGACATGTACACATTGCTGAGTAGTTCGAAACAAATCAAATTTGCTACTAAGGATAGCTAAGCTGAAACCACTAAGACAACTGCAAAAGAGGGCAAAGCATCAAGAAAAAATATATTTTCAGCCACACAACTGGGCAAAATGAATATCTGTTTGAAGCATGTGCTAGTTGCACAGAGCAGTATAGGACATGGTTTCTTAATAGATTTATGTACGCATATACACACACAAAATACAAATTGGGTCTTAGTTCCCTGTACAGTTGTGGTTAAACACCACATGGCCACTGACAAATATTTTCACACATAAAAATACCCTTATTTCATAAGCCTATTGATACAACACTGTCAAAGTTGATCCAAACAAGATATTCTCTCATTCTTGTCTGTCCAGATCTATTAATTGATTATGAGCAGTAGCACAGAAGAAAGTAAAATAGATGAGAAACTTCCTATATTTTGGAAAGTCAATTAGACTGGTGGTGGAGGGGCATTTAACAAAGCTAGTTAATAAGGTCTGTTATTATAACCCCCAATTTTCTGCATTTCAACCTAGTATTTTATAATTCAAGAATATAAAATAAGAGAAAGACAGACATGGCTGCATGAATGAAGTTAGTTTAACTAGGATAAGAAAACATACTCAACTAGGAAAAATACTACTATCAAAGAGTCTGATATCCACAATATAAAAACAATCAACAGAAGTATTTAAAACCAAAAGCTATGCCCCAAAAGATAGTCAAAAAACATTAAGAAATAATTCTTAAAATTAGAGATGAAAACTAATTGTAACCATATAAAGGAATGCTCCATATGATTAACAATAAGAGAAATTCAAATCAAAATAACCCTGAGGTTTTTCCCTCACACCCTGAAAATTGGCAAAGACAATAAAAAGAATAATAACAAATGTGAGGAGTTGTGGAAAGGTAGGCACACAAATGCACTGATAGAGGGAGCTATGAACTGATCCAACAATTCTGGAAAACAATCTAAATTAAAGCTAGCTAAAACCACTACCATTTATATAGTGACACAGAGCTTTACAAATATTACCTCACTTGATCCCCGGAGTGACCCTATGAGATAGGTGTTTTATATCCCTATTTTATAAATGAGAAGCTAGCGTGTGACTAAAAAGAGTTTGAACAAAGGTCTTCTATCCATTACACCACCTAGTTAGGCTGCCCCAGAAGTCTCAGAGCAGTTTTAAAGCTTTAATTGCTTAAATTTATGAAACAACTACTTATTTCAATTTTAAACTTTAATAGCTAAAAACTGGACAAAGATTTTCAGAACATGTTGCTTTATGTGAACAAAGTAACTAATTGTGTTCATACTCTTTGACTGCTAGACATATACGTCAAGGGGGGGAGTGGGTCAGTAACAAAAAGATAGACCCCATATACACCAAAATATTTAAAGAAATACTTTTTTACAAGCAAAGAACTGGAATTCTGAAAATAACTCAACAAAATGTTACATGAAAGAAATGGAATCTTACTGTGTTGCAAGAAACAATGAACACTGGGGCAAAGCCAAGATGACAGCGTACAGGCTGGGTCCTAGCTGAACTCTCCCAACATTCCCCTCCAAAGAACTTTAAAATAAGTCCTCAAATCAAATTTTGGAGCAGCAGAGTCAACAACAGGTCAGAGGGAGACATTTATCCAGTCCACAGGAGAGGGTGGATGCAGAACAAGAGGGCAGCAGGATCACCAGAGGTGGGCCTTGCAGGCAGCAGGAGCTTCAGGAGCTCTTGGTCCAGAGACAGTAAAGGGACTAGATAAGTGGTCAGAAAGAGATTACAGAGGAAACTTTGCTGGCACTGGGAACAGCTGGTGCTGTTTGGCAACTCTACTGCCCATAAGGAGTTCTGGGTAGCAGCTCCAGGATGGATCCAAGATGCTCTTGTGATCTGTCACAAGGGAGTAGAGACCCTGGTTACAGATTCAGGACAAAGAGCAGAATCTGCATTTGCAGCTTCAAAGAAGCAGAGGCCTTTCCTGGGTAAAGACCAGAGGGCAGACCAGGAAAACAGTGACAACGCCTCTCCCAGGATACCACCTTGGAAGTATTAAAAACTTGCAAATCCCAAGAACTAGTTCTGAAAACAGCAGCACAAAAAAGCCTGAAACTTGGCACAGTGCTTCCCCACCTCCCAGTACACATAGGTCAATTTCTTTTTTTTTTGGTGAGGCAATTGGGGTTAAGTGATTTGCCCAGAGCCACACAGCTGGTGAGTGCTATGTGTCTGAGGCTGGATTTGAACTCAGGTCCTCCTGACTCTCGGGCCAGTGCTCTATCCACTGCGCCACCTAGCTGCCCCCCCCAGTCCAACTTTAATGAAGAAATAGGCTAGGAAAATGAGCAAACAAACAAAAAAGAATTTGACCATAAAGAGCAACTATGTGGCAGGGAAGACTAAGAAATAAACTCAGAAGAAAACAGCAATGTGAAAATAGCTACAAGCAAAGCCTCAAAGAAAAATGTTAATTGGACTCAAGGCCAGCAAGAATTCCTGGGAGAGTTAAAGAAGAGTTGTTCATCCTTTGTTCTTGAAGAAGACAAATACACCAACAAGACTTGCACATTAACTGGATTTAAGAGTTGAGAGTGGTAGAGGAAAACTTGAGAAATGAAATGAGCACAATGAAAGAAAATTATGAAGAGATTCAACAGTTTGACAAAAGAAGTACAAAAAATACAGAAAAAAAGGCAAAAACTTAAAAAAAACTGGCTTAGTGGTAAAAGAGGCATAAAAATCCACTGAAGAAAAGAACTTCTTAAAAAACAGAATGGGCCAAATGGAAAAAGAGGTACAAAAGCTCACTGAAGAAAATAATTCCTTAAAAATTAGCATTGGGCAAGTGGAAAAAGAAGTACAAAAGCTTACTTCAGAAAATAATTCCTTAGAACTAGGCAAGTGGAAGTTAATGACTCCATAAGACACCGAGAAAGTCAAAAGAATGGAAAAAAAATAGAAGAAAATGTGAAGTATCTCACCAGAAAAACAACTGACCTAGAAAACAGATTAAAGAGAGACCATTTAAGAATTATTGGACTACCTGAAAGTCATGATCAAAGAAAGAGCTTCGAGACATCATATTTCAAGAAATTATCAAGGAAAACCTGCCCTGACATTTTAAATACAGAGGGTAAAACAGAAACAGAAATTGAAAGAATATACCTCCTGAAAGATCCCAAAGTGAAAACTCCTAGGAATATTATAGCCAAATTTCAGAGCTCCCAGGTCAAGGAGAAAATACAGCAAAGCGGCCCAAAAGAAACAATTCAAATATTGTGGCGCCACAGTCAGAATCACACAAGACTTAGCAACTTACACATTAAAGCAACAGAGAACTTGGAATAAGATATTTTAGAAGGCAAAGAAGCTAGGATTACAACTAAGAATAATCTATCCAGTAAAAATGAGTATAATCAATCCTTCAGGAAGAAAAATAAAATGACGATTTAATGAAATAGAGGACTTCCAAGCATTCCTGATGAAAAGAACAGACCTTAATAGAAAATCTGACAGTCAAACACAAGACTCAAGAGAAGCATAAATAGTAAATAAACATGAAAGAGTAATCATAAAAGACTCAATCAAGTTAAACTGTTCATATTCCTATGTGGGAAGATGACAAATATAACTCCTAAGAACTTTATTATTATTAGGGTAGTTAGAAGGAGTCTCTACATAAGACAGAGGGCACAGTGTACACTGATTATGTTGGGATGATCTCAAAAAATAGGCAGAGGTGAAAAAGAGGGATGCACTGGGAGAAGGGGGAAGGGAGAGGTAGAATGTAGAAAATTATCTAACAAAAAAAGAGGCACACAAGGAAAAGGTTTTACATTGGAGGCGGAAATGGGGGTGACGGGCAATGCTTGAACCTCACTCTCATCAGAATTGGTTCAAACAGGGGGGAAAATATATATATATATATATATATATATATATATATATATATATATATTTATATATATATATATATATTTATATATATATATATTTATATATATATATTTATATATATATATACATACACACATTATACTCAGTTGGATACAGAAATGTAACTTACCCAATAGGGAAATAGGAGGGGAAGTGAATAAGATATATGATCAAAGGGAGGACAGATTACGGAAGGCAGTGGTCAGAAGCAAAATAAACTTTTGAGAAGGGACAGGATAAAAAGAGGAATAAACAGAAGAAAACAGGATGGAGAGAAATATATAATCACAACTATGAATGTGAATGGGATGAGCTAATCCATAAAATGGAAGCAGATAGCAGAATGAATAGAAAACAGAATCCAACAATATCTTATGTACAAGAGACAAACTTGAAACAGAAAGATGTACACAGAGTTCAAATAAAGGGCTGGAGCAAAACGTATTTTGCTTCAGCTGGAGTAAAAATACAAGGATAACAATCATGATCTCAAAGCGAAAGCAAAAACAGACCTAATTAAAAGACATAATCAGGGAAACTACATTTTGCTAAAAGGTACCATGGACAATGAATATTAAAAAAAAAAACCTGACAGCAAGTTTCTCTTACAAAGGCCTCATTTCTCAACTGTTTATACAGTCCCTATGGAACAGAGTCAAATCTATAAAAATAAGAGCCACTCCTCAAGTTTGATAAACGGTCAAGGGATATATACAGGTAGTTTTCAGAAGAAGAAATCAAAGCTATTTATAGTCATATCAAAAACTGCTCTAAATCAAGATGGTATAGAGAAAGGCAAATTAAAACAACTCTGAGATACCACCTCATCTCATTTCTATCACCAAAAATGATAAATCTTGAAAGGGATGAGGGAAAATAGGCACATTAATGAACTGCTGTTGCAGAGGCGAACTGGTCCAACCATTCTAGAAAACTGTGCATACCCTTTGATTCAGCAACACAATTCTAGGTCGGTATCCCAAAAAGATCAAAGAAAAAGGAAAAGGACCTATATGTACAAAAATATTTATAACAGCTCTTTTTGTGGTGGTGAAGAATTGGAAACTGAGAAAATGCTCATCAACTGAGGAATGGCTAAACAAGTTGTGGCAAATGACTGTAATGAGTACTATTGTGCTGTGGGAAATGACAAGCAGGACTCTTTCAAACGAACCTGGTAAGACCCATTTGAACTGATACAAAATTAAGTGAAAAGAACAAAGAGATCATTGTGCACGATAACCGTAATGTTGTAATGATGATTAAACTGTGAAAGACTTGGCTACTCTAATCAATACAATGATTCCAGAAAATTCCAAAGGACTTGTTATGAAAAAATGCTATCCACCTCCAGAGAGAGAGAGAAAGAAAGAGAGAGAGTGAACTGATTGAGTGCAAACTGAAATATAATTTGCTTACTTTCTTCATTTTTTTTTTGCTTTATTTTATGACATGGCTAAAATGGAAAGGTTTTGCATGAATCACAGGTATAACTGTTATCACATTGTTTGCCTTCTCGGTGGGTAGAAGAGGGATGAAGAGGCAGAGAATCTAAAACTCGAAATTTAAGAAGAAAAGAATGTTAAAAAATAAATTTTAAAAGGGAAAAAGAAACAATGAATATGATTAATAAAGAGAAGTATCAGGAAATGTGTATGAATGGATGCAAAGTAAAGCAAGCAGAACCAGAAAAACAATATACACAATGCCTACAACATAAATGGAATATACAACAAGGACAAGAAAACAAATGAAACGGAATGTCACGAAATTATGATGACAAGCTTGGCCCCAAGGTAAAGAAATAAAAAAGGGACATCATCCTATTCTTTTGTATTGGCAGGGGATAATGAAGATGGCATACTTCATAAAATACCAGAAAGTATTAGACAGACAGATAGATAGATAGACAATTAGATATACAGAAAAGGGAAGGGACTGGTTTGAAACTTTCATTTGGGGGGCAAGGAGGGGTGCCTTTTTTTTTTTTAATCTCCAGTGCTTGGCCCAAAGGTGGTATTTAATAAATGCTGGTTGACAGACTGACTAAAAATAAAAACTTATTTTAAAAATAAAATAATGAAAAGAAGCAAGGGAATATAAGCAGCCTATAGCATATTAGCAATGATGACATGAGAACAAGAAGTTGAATAAAAGATATCATCAAAGACATCTAAGAGACTAGACAAGAAGGTGGGTTAGTCATTAACATAAAAGTGAGGGACAACAAAGAGATGAAGAGGTCAAATGTCATCCATGAAATATCAAAACAACAATAGGAAAGCCTAAATCATATTGTGTAACTCCAAAGAACACAAGGACAAGAATAAAACAAGAGGGTAAGAGTCAATAAACATGTTTTATTAAGTGCCCGTTGTGTGCCAGGCACTGTAGCAAATAAGGGGGCAACTACTCAAAACTCTTTGATTTAAAAAAGGATCCACCATGTGTTTTCTTTAAAATACACTTTCTTAGTGCATTTTAAATGATTTGATTTATAAAAATTCAATTTACATACTACCTCTCTGTAATACATTTATTCAGAGTGAAGTACACTGCACTATGTCCTAGAGAGGTTTTATATTATGTTTAGCCAGCATCATTACACAATGTCTCGATTAACAAGTGCATATGTGTACCTGACAAATACTACTTCCTAATAATTTTAAGATTAAAAAGGAGTTAGGTATCTTAAGAATAATTAATTCTGACATACTTCCTTTCTTTCAGGAACATGACAGTGGGGCTAAGCAATGCTGATTTCCGAGACGTTATTACAGACTCCATTTCCATTCATTCATACTTTGAGACCTTGAATTCAATTACCTTGTAGCACTCCGATATTATCCCAATATTGTTTTAAAATTTATAGGAAAACACCACATCATTCCAGCTGACATTTTCTTCAACATCACAGGTTAAATGCATATTAATTAAAAATTCATAAAATGATATTTATTGCAGAAAAAAATCCTAATGATTACTACTAAGATTTCCCTAAAGCATTTGCACTTCTTTTCTGTACATAAAATATCTCAATCATGATTATTTTACCACCCTATTCAAGGCTTAAATTTCATTACAAACACTTTTTTTTGGAAAACTAAATATCTAGTGTTATAGGTTGAGTTAATATCTGTCCTCATATTTAGTAATGTTACTTCACAGTTATTATTAAACTGCTCTTTTGGTCTGCCTCCATCATAGGACAGAACTGTTTAATTTCATGCCTTTGTACTACTTTTACTACCTAAAATGTTTTCTTTATTAAGTAATTTGTCTTGATCAAGGACTCTGACAAATCTTTTGCAATCTTTAATAATTCTGAAATATGGCAGTATTGTAGATTCTGAAATGTTTAGATTCAGGCCCTTCTACAGTGCCTCTTTGCCAATTTATCAATTCTAACACCTTCTCTGTTTACTATTTCCAATTTACTCTATACATAGCTTGTTTGCAAATGATTATTTACACACTGTCTCTCCCATTATATTGTAAGTTCCTCAAGAGCATGGATTATTTTTTATCTTTCTTTTAATTCTCAGCACTTAGGTCAGTATCTAGACCAAAATGACATCACTGTTAGAGTCAAGTGTGTGTCCAAGTGAGGCTGATCATACCAATATAAGCTCAAAAGGCTCTATTACAGGCCATGCACAAATAGTCCATATGAACCTTTGAGGTGGGGTTGTCTCTAAATTTGTGATTCTCACGTTTCTTTTGAGCTACTGCAATTCTGCTTTGCTAGAGCACAACACCTTCTTTGATATGGGCAGGCCAAGCTGAATAGTGCTTTACCAGCGTCTCCCATGACACAAAATCAATTCCAAAGCTCTTTAAAGAAAGCACGAGAGTGTCCTTGTATCATTTCTTCTGACCACCATATGAGCATCTTCCTTGCCTGGCACATAGTAGGCACTTAATAAGTGTTTAATGACTAACTAACCAAAAGGTAATGACCCTGGAAAAAGGGTCTTGCCAAAACAGTCAGCACAAATGCAGGTAAACAAGGCTAGAAGTTCCCAGCAGCATCCTAACCAAGAAAACACCAGCGAGAGCAGAAAACCAAAGGAGATGACTAGAGAGGTCTCACAGAGAAGAGAAGGAACAAGATCCTAACCAGGAAAACCCCAGGAGACAGGGAACAATAGATTACAGCAATACCATGACAAAGAACAGCCAACCATAGAATCTTAATGGGGACACTAAAGACTGCCAAAACTCTAAGCCCAGAAACATGAAGGTAGAAGAAGCCAGCAGGAGGAAGAGAGGAAATTAAAGTGAGACCCCATTCAAGAGGGCAGAGCCTGTCTATGACAGAAATCTCAAATCCATGTGAAGCTATAAAGATGATTAAACAAAATATGGCAAACACTACAAATAAATATTATGAGTCAAAAGTCATCCAAGAGAAAATCCAAAGAAAACAACCTGACAATAATGACATGCAGAGACTGGGGGTGAGGCTGGGAGACAGCTTGGCTAAAAAAACAACAAAACTTGGAAGGAATGAAAAAAAGAGATAAAATGAAATAGGAGATTCGGAAGAAAAAGCTGAAAGGAGATTAAAAAACTCAGAAAAGAAAGCTGAAAACATGACACAAGCACAAGACACCTGAAAAACAGAATGAACCAAAAAGAATTCAATGAGACAATTAATAATAGTAAACAAAATAAAGAAATTGAAAAAAACAGAAGCAAGGTTTTATGGTGGTGGACTTATAATTGGACTTGAATTCAATGCTGCCATACTTACTAGATGTGTGACTCTTGGGAAAATCAATTAAGCTCCCTGAGTCTAACTTTCTATATCCATAAAATTAATTTAATAATACCTACATCTCACAGAGTTATTGTGAGAATCAAATCAAATGAGATAATATAAATGACATGCTTTTGTAAACCTTAAAATGCTATATAAATTTTAGCTATTATTTTCATTTTAAGGATCATCAGGCTCCCTAAAAACAAGGCCTACCAACAAAAAAAAAAGCCTGGATACCATAATTCATGAAATCATAAATAAACTGCCCAGATATATTAGAACGGGGGTGTGGAACTTGTGGCCCTCTACATCCTCAAGTGCAGCCCTTTGACAATCCAAACTTCCTAGAACAAAGCCCCTTAATAAAATAACACCCCTGTATTAGAAACAGAGGTCAAAGTGAAAAGAGAAAGAATCTACCAGTCATCTCCTGAAAGAAAACTCCTAGAAATATAAATAAAATCCAGAGCTTCTAGGTAAACGAGAAAAATACAATAAGCAGCCAGAAAGGAGTTTAAGTACAAAAGAACCATAGTTAAGACAAAATACCTGACAGCTACTACTACAAAGGAGAGAAAATCTTAGCATACAATATTCCAAAAAGCAAATGATAAAGGCTTATAACTAAGAATAACATCCTAAGGATAATCCTTCAGGAAAAAAGAACTGGATCAAAGCAAGCTCATATGCCAGGGACCTCGCACAAGGCCCAAGACCAGCGCTATCACCATCATCCACTCGGAGCTTGTGAGGGCCATGTTTGTGAACAGAACCAACTCTAGGTTGGAGCTACACTAAAAGGAGACAGAGAAAAGTCAACACCCACACTGGGCACCAAAGGAGGAAGAAGAAACCATTGACTGCACAGAAGATAGGGCTTGGCCCCAGCCATCAATTCCAGAACTGCAGCAGCAGTAACATTCACACTAAGGAATGAAGAGAATCAAATAAGGACTTTTTTTCCCCATCCACAAGTGCAAGAAGAAGCAGAGCATGAACTGCTACAAAGTCCCAATCCAGAAATGCCAGGCTGAAGTTATGAGCAGAGATAAGAAAATAATTATCAAACACAGTAAAGAAATACTATGGGTTATGAAAAACCTAAAAGTTAAAATCAAAAGACTAGATTAAGTCCACAATAAGCCTGGCAGTCCCCAAGGCCAATCAGGGAGAGAATGCCATGCAGCACCTACTCAGAACACATAAAGTCCCTCTCCTAAGCTAGATACCTAATGAGAAGAACAACTTTAAGATACCCTGAGTTAAGTCCATCCCAGTACTCTATCTGAGCCAAAAAGAACACGAGGGCAGCCCAAGCAAGGAGAAGAACCAAGGTGTTCCAGACAGGGTTAAACATGGCACTAGTGGCCTGAACCCAGCAGCCAGACAGGGGCCCCAGGCAAAATCAAGCCCTAATAAGCCCTGAAAAATGAGATGGTAATTTAGAATGGAAGTAGTAGCCTCTGACCTCAGTAGTTTAAGGAAAAAGACACAAGGCAGAGCTTACAGCATGGAAGGGTCTTGGAGCCCTGTGACAAAAGGGAGTCCTCAGGCAGAGCACAACACCAGAAAAATCTCAGAATTCCTTGAAGAAAGAACCTAATTTGGTCCACTATGCTCAGAAACAGGAAGGCCCTGCCTGCACTATTAAGTCCCACAGCATGACTCAAAAACAGCTCCTCCCCAATCCCCAGATCCTAGATAATGGGTGGATGAGATGAGCAACCAAGGAAAACTCTAAAAACCATGAGGAAAATACCTTGGTTTGAGAGATGCCCAGTGGCTAAAACCCGAAGAGGATAGTGACCCCACAAGAAGTCCAGGTAAAGCCTCGGAGAAAAAAATGTCCTGGCCACAGGGACTGCAGGAGTACCTGGAAGAAATGAAACAAGAGATACAGAATGGAAAAACTAGGGAGAAAAGAATAGCAAGGAAAATTGACACCTTAGAATAGACTGTAGAAAACTTCACTCAAAAACTGAATAGCCTGAAAATTAGTATATGCCAGAAAGAAAATGACTCAATAAGACAACAAGAAATATAAAACAAAACAAAATGTTCAGGAAAAAAGAAGAAAATCTAAGAAATATTATATCAAAAACTGACCTGGAAAACAGGTCAAGGAGAGACAATCTAAGAATTATCAGACTGCTTGAAAAAGAGGATTCCAAAAATAATTTTTTTTTAAGTCTGGATACCATATTTCAAGAAATTATAAATGAAAACTGCCTGGAACTCTTAGAAACAGAGAGCAAAGTTAAAATAGAAAGAATCCACTAGTCGCCCCCAGAAAGAAACCCCAAAACAAAAATTCCCAGGAATGTCATAGCCAAAATCCAGAGCTTACAAGCCAAAGAAAAAAATATTACAAGCAGCCAGAAAGAAAAAGTTCAGGTATCAAGGAGCCATAAGGGAGATCACATAAGACTCTCTAAAGGGAGAGCTTAGAATATGATCTTTCAAAAAGTGAGAAATAAATGTTTACAAACAAAATGTTACAAAGTGTTTATAAAAGAGAGAGAAGGAAGGGGGAGGGGGAGGGATGAAGGGAGCACTTATTAATTACTATGCAAAGGCACTGTAAGCACTATAAAAATATTAAGTTATTTGGTCCTCAACAACCTTGGGAGATAGGTACTATAATTATTCCCATTTTACAGTTGAAGACACTGGGGCAAACAGATTAAGTGACTTGCCCAGAGTCACAAAAGTAGTAAATCACCTAAGGGTAGATTCGAACTAATGTCTTCCTAACTCCAGGCCCAATGCTGTATCTGCCCATCAATCTGCCAGAAATGAGTATAGTTATCCCTTCCATAATGTGACTATCTCCATCATGACTTCCCCCATCATGGTTTCAATATATTGAAGGTTGGCATAAAAAATTAAATGGGAATTTTGGGGGAGTTTTACAGAAGCTGCAGACAACACACGAAGGCCAACAGATGACACAGAACCTAGGATCAAATACTTAACCCAAAATTTACAATAAGGTACTATAAACACCCCATAAAAGAAAAAGAAAAAATTGGATTTCTTCTCTGGTATGAAGGGAGGGCCAAAAATTTTAAGCAAATTTTCCAGATCCAGATTTCCAGGGGTACCACACCTTAATCTCCATGATGTGGAAGGGAGACCTGTAGACATTCAGTAGAAATAGAAACACAAGCTCTAAGACACAGAAAGGTGTGTGTGTGTGTGTGTGTGTGTGTGTGTGTGTGTGTGTATTTAATTAAAAGAGAACACGTGACAAAGAATTCTTTATGTGTTAATGGAGAATAATAAACAAATGTTTTCTTATCTTTAAGGATCATAGCAAAAGGTTAAAATGACAGAGGATCTGTGGGTGGTTTTATTCTGTTTTAATGGTCTTAGGAGAATATCAAAATAGAAAAGACAGAAGACTCTAATGGGTAAGAAAGGTGGAAGGGGAGAGAAATCACTACTGCATATTAGAAGTACATAAGATGAAAAATATGTAATCATAGAAGAAGGGGTAGGGTAAACAGGCATCCCATGAACCTTACTTTCATCTAAATCAGATAAAGAAAAATTGAACACAATTATTCAGACAAAGATTTCTATGTAGAAATAAATAAAACTCAAAAGAAAAGTAGAAGGGGACAAGGACAAGGAAGGGACACATGTCAAAAGAGGAAAGCCAGGATAGTTAAAGGATAGTCATGAAGTTACATAAAAGAGATGATTAAAAGGAACTGAAGAAAATAAAAACCTAGGATCAGGGGCAGGGTAAGGGCAAAAGAAGAACTGCAACAGAGAGGAAACCAGCTGTTTCACTTATAGGATCACAAATGACAGGTAAACTCACTCTCTTCTCCCACCTTATTTGAAGAGGCAGGTAGAACAAAAGAGAGAAAAAAGTGCAAGAGGGCAAGATGGAAGGTAATGCCCAATTAATGATCATACCTGTGAATATGAATGGGATGAACTCATAAAATGGAAGAATACAAAATAGATAAGAAAGCAGAATCCAACAATATATTGTTTACATAAAACACACATGAAACAAAGATTCATAAAGAGTTCTAGAGCAAAATCTATGATTCTTCATATGAACTAAAAAAAAAAGCAGAGGTAGCAATCACTTCAGATAAGGCTACAATAAATATAGATAAAAAGATTAATTAGCAGACTAATTAACTACATTATGCTTAATGGTACCATAGATAATCAATATTTTATACTATACAACAGCATAGCTTCTAAATGATTAAAGGAAATTTAGTCAAACTGGAAGAAGTAATATGTAGTAAAAAACTATAATCCATAAAAAATGAGGGGCCTTAATGTAGCCCTTTCAGAGTCAGACAAATCTACCTAAAAGATAAACAAAATAGAAGTTAAGGTCTTGAGCAGAACTAACAAAAAACTGGAGATGACAGATTTCAAATAATTTAACAAGATTAGAAAAGAATTTATGTACCTCTTAGCTCAACATGACACCTTTACAAAAACTGACTAAGTAATAAGATCTAAAGACTTTACTAAAAAATGCAGAAAAGTAGAAATATTAAACATACATGTACAATAAGAGGGGTCAGAATGTGACAGGAAATACAAGGAAAAGACCAAAAACACCAAAGACATCAAGAGGAAAAAAAAGCAGAGAGGATCCCAAATACTAAAGAGAAAATGAGTGAAACCAAAGTACTATGAGTAAATATTATAACATGAAGGAAAGCGATCTAATAGTACCTGCTGAAAAACAAAAACCTACAGATTGTCTGTCCCCCTCACCTTTCTAAGGATATCTTAGAACCTCAAAAGCACCTCAACTAATAAAGCACTTCGAAAGATAAATAAAACTCGGAGAAGACACAATTAGGAATAACTTCAGGTCAAAATTTGAGTTTTACACGCAGAAAATAATTAACAAAGAATATTTTTAAAACAATTAGTATATTAGGAAAAATTTATGATGGAAAAGATCTATAAAGAAGTGAGAGATAAACAGGCATGGACTCGTAATATCTATCTCAGACTATTGCCACAGTCCCAAGATTTTGTCTGTTGTGCCTAACATTTGAAAGTACAAAAAAAAAATTATTTTAACATCTCTAATTTTGGAAAGCCCCCAAAATTTTACTAGCTGATACCATTTTTACCCCCTTTCTTCCTATATTTATCAATGTTCCAAAGATATATGATGTAAAAAAATATATACTAGTCACGCTGAGGTCACGTACTTTGAGGTCTTATTAAAAACTGTACTGACTTGCATTTTGTTCTTTTTAAAATCTAGACTTTTTTTCATGTCAGTAAACTTAGCCTATGTTAATCTTCATGTATGAAAAACAAAGAGAAGTCATATGCTTACAGCTGAGTTAAAAAGATACGCAAAATGGCCCAGGTATATACTTACTTACACAAAAATAATTTTTGAAATTACCTGATCCAAAAAATCAGAAATTTAATCCCTTGCCTCTTTTGTAAAATATGAAATCTGTATCTATATATACATATTTTACAAGGTTAAAAAAAATTAGGAAAAAATTCAATATTATTTAGAAATGAATAATAAAACTAGAAAATGTGATTGCTGCTTTTGTCACATAATATTCCTGTTAATTCTTGTATTACAGAACCATGGGCACCAACCAGTATCATTTTGATGTACCTTCAGTTCCAGTTCAATTCAACAAATATTTATTAAGTGCCTACTTCTATTTAACACGCACTGGTAATACAAAGACAAAATTAAACTATTCAGGTACTAGAACAGTAGCATCAAATTCAAATAAAAACCAAGGTCACTAATTCATACATAAAGATCCCTGCAGGATGCATACTTAAGTTTTAAGATGTAATGTTTTACTATATTTTTATTTACTTTATAAATATTTCCCAATTATATAGTAATCTGGTTCATGCCACACTCAACAAGTGTTGCAGGTTGCATGTTTGATACCTCTGTATTAGAAGGTCTTCTAACAAAATATGGAGCATGACTCAGCATAATAACTAATCAAACATAACTTTTCTGTAATTATCTCCCAAACATAATTATTATTTTGTTATGATTAATAACACACAAATTCATTAAAAAGCATTACTTTTGCCAAAGTAGCATTTTGTCATTGCGTATTTTCTGGAACCAATTCTAATATTTATCACAGAGTTGGTGGAATTTTTTGATGTTAAAAAGGGGCTCTCACACTGTAAAAGGCCAGGAATTAATGATATACTTAATATCTAATACCATAATATATATCAGGATTCTGCTGATATAAAAGTTGACTGAATGGCAGACTGAATCTATCACCATTAAGAAAATCAGTTATTATATGGTTCTAAGTATTATTTAAAAACTAAGATTGGTTTTGTTAGAATTGTTATAAACACATGACCCAGATGATTTCTGAGTCTCCTAGTAGTACTAATTGTTTTTCTATAACCTGTGATCTGCATTTGAATTTTTGCTTATTATTCATTTAATTTGATCTGATAGAGAAGGAAGGAATTTTTTATTATCACTGCCCAGTTTTGCTTCTCTAGTGAATGTCTTGACATACATTGCTATACAGACTCAAGAAAAGTGATTTTCCTCATCACTGGACATTTACATTATTTATTAAAAGTCTTGGCTTGTGTTGAGTGAGCTTACTTCTTCTGGCCCACTATGTCTAACGTTCTGCCAGATGGGACCACAATGGTTTTTAAAATAAAATTTATCTCTAGCACATCTAGAGTTCATACTATACTATTATTTCTCTCTGGAGCTTTGTTGTAACTGCAGAAATACTACATGGAAAATTTCAATCTTCCTTTTTTCCCCCCAAGTTACCAGGAAATAGTTTGTTTTATTTGAGGAACAGCAAATTCAGTGTCGAGGGCAAGCACATGGTATAGCAGATAGAGTGCTGTGCATGAAGTCAAGAAGACTCATCTTCCTGAGTTCAAATCTAGCCTCACACACTTACTAGCAAGTCACTTAACCCTGGGAAAGTCACTTAGTCCTGTTGGCCTCAGTTTCCTTATCTGTAAAATGAGATGGAGAAGGAAATGGCAAATCACTCCAGTATCTTTGTCAAGAAAATCTCAAATGGGGTCATAAACAGTTCGACAGGACTGAAACAACTGAACAACAACAACAATAAAGTCAATGTCACTGGATTTCAGAGTTCAAAGTGGGAAGAGAAAAGTGGAAAGGCAGGAAAGCGCAGGGTATAAAATGCTTTAAATGCCTGCAAGTTTTATATCTGCTTTTGGATATAAAAGAAATCAGATCACTGACTCCTATAAAACTACCAATTAGGTGGGTGAAGAAACTGAAATGCAGAGAAGGTTAAGTGACATGTCTATGATCACAGGTAGCTAGCAGAAAAACCCGTAGTAGAATAAAAAAAAAAGTACCATAAGCTCCGGATTGCGCTACCTACACTCACCCACTACACCTCTGTGGATTTAGTATTTGATCCCTATACAATACCTAAATTTATAAAATGCAATACTATGAACTAGTCAAGGATTCTAAAAGTGACATATACCTGTTCTCTTAAGATCTTATGACCTAGAAAAAAGAAACATATATATATATATGTGTGTGTATATATATATATATATTTAAAAACTTTTCTATTCTACTTTGTGACTACTCTAATTGTCAGAAAATTTTTTTCTTCTATTTAGTTTACATCTCTGAAAATACCACCCATTACACCTACTTCTACCCTCTTGGACCAAGTAAATCAAATACTAGAATAGCACGAATTCAAGGCTATCCTAAATGCCTTCTTCTCCAGCAATCAATGTCCTTTCTAAAAGGCAGTGCCCAGAATTGAACCCATTACTTATGGAGGTGGAATGAATTCTGAATTACAGGACCTGAGCTCAAATTCTGGCTCTGACACTCAATTACTCATATGACTCTTAGAAAGCTGTTTCTCCAATTTGGCTTGATTTCTCATTTACAAAGTGAGGAGGCTGGACTAGATGACAGTTAAGGTCTCTTCCAGCAATAGATCTATGATCCTATGATAGACCCCAGCAGATACTAGAGTCACCACTACTCTAATCCAGTATACTATGCCTTTCTTTCTTTTTTTGTTTTTTGGTGAGGCAATGGGGGTTAAGTGACTTGCCCAGGGTCACACAGCTAGTAAGTGTCAAGTATCTGAGGACAGATTTGAACTCAGGTTCTCCTGATTCCAAGGCCAGAGCTTTATCCACTGCACCACCTAGCTGCCCCTACTATGCCTTTCTTAATGAAGCCTAAGATTATATTAGCTTTTTGGGAATCCATACTATACTGATGACTTTTCATATAGAACAGCAAAAAGGGTAGATTTAGAATCAGAGGAACTGAGTTCAAATCTCAGCTTTGAAACTAATTATGACCTTGTGCAAGCAGTCAATCAACAAGTGTTTATTAAGCACCTACCATGTGCCAGGCACTATGCTAGGCCTGGAGATTCAAGTATATAAAATAATACTCACTCATGAGGACCTTGTATTCTAATGTACATATAAATATAAAAATGAAGAAATACAAAGTAGTTAAATTCAAGGTGGTTTAGGAGGGAGAGTGCTAATAGTTGCAGAGATCAGGAAAAGATTTATGTAGAAGATGGTACCTGAATTTTATCTTAAAGGAAAAGAGGGACTTTGTGAGGCAGAGGTAAGGAGAGTATATTCCAGACACATGGAATAGCCAATACAAAAGCAGACACAGAAGATAGAGTATTCCATGTGAACAACAGAGGCCAATTTGCCTGGATTGCTAAGTGTGGGAGTGAGAATGATGTCCAATGAGATCGGGAGCAAGACTACACAGGGCTTCAAAAGCAAAAGAGAAGCTTAAATGTTATCATAGAAACAACAGGAAGCCCATGGAGCTGACTGAATAAGGGAGTTCACATGATCATATCAGGTCTTAACACAAATTCCTTAGACAGCAGTATGAAGGATAGACTGGAAAAACGAGAATCTTGATGCAGGAAGACTATATTATTACAGGCTATGACTGAACTAAAATGGTAGTTACATAAGTAAACAGTGCATGTTGGTGGTAGAAATGGTGAACTTTGTTAACTAACTGAATATGTGGGGTAAGGAAGAATGAGGAAACTATAATAATGCAGTTTGTGAACCTGTGAGATTAGATGTTGTCTTCAACAAAATTAAAATTTGGAAGCAGATGGTTTGGAGAGGAAAGACAATTAGATGTTTTAGTTTTGTTGCATTTAACACAGGGTCAGGAACCTGAGTCCTCAGGTGTGGCCCTTTGACTGAATCCAAACTTCATAGAACAAATTCCCTTAAAAAAAGGATTTGTTGTGTAAAACTTGGACAAATTCCCAAATGAATTTAATCTTATTAGAACTGACCCATTATTCTAGGCTATTGATATCTTCTGGGATTCTAAATTCCTGTCAACATTATCCGTTAGCTATCCCTATGAATTTTATATCATCTGCAAATTTGACAATCATGCCTTTTACAACTGTATCCAAGTCAGTGACAAAAATGTTCTACAACACAAGGCCTAGCATAGATGCCCAAGAATTCCACTAGAACACTGCCTTCAAACTGGCATCGAACCTTTGACTATTCCTCTTTGCGTCCAATCACTAGACTACTTCTGAATCCAACTAACCTGTATTATCAACTTAACCCATCTTTCTCCATCCCTTTGGTCCACTAAACTAGCAAGAAATTGTCAAAGGCTTTGCTGAAAGGAAAAGCATGTCCATATACTTAAGCCCTTCAATGAAGGAAATAAGTTTAGTCTGACATAACCTGTTCTTGATAATGCTGGGCTCTTCACTTTCCTTTCTAAATGCTTGCATGACAGCTTTTTAATAATGTACTCTAGAATTCTGCTAAGTGTTTAGTTTAAAGACTCTGCCCTCTTTTCTTTTCTCGAAAATTGTGACTTTTGCCTGTTTCCAGTCCTGTGAGACCTCTCAAGTTTTTCTGGACTTTTTGATGGTAACTGACAATAGGTAAAGAATTTCTCAGGTGTTCTCCTTTTGACAAATAATAAACTCAAGGAGATATCCAAATAGTTGAAAACCCCAATCAGTACTATATCCTTCCTCCATGAAAGGTTTGCAAGCTGTTTCCTAAAGGCCTTGCTTTTTGGCCCAGAGAATTGCAGTGTATTCCCACAACAATACTTCCTGCTTTTACCTCCATTAATTCTAACTCAAATGCATATCACACTTCCATACTTCCTTCCCAATATTTTATGCATTTCTTCACAGAGGTATACCTTACGATCACAGGATCACAGGTCCAGAACTGGGAGAGATTTCGAAAGTAAAGTAGTCCAATGGTAATCATAGTCCAATGGTCATTTACTGCCCTTGTTTTCCATATGAATCCTTTTGAACTGGGTCATATTATAGTCATGTGTCAGATCCTGCCTAAATCTTACATTTACTGTGTTCAAAATTATTTCCTGGTATAAGTCTTAATTTTAGATTTTTTTTTTTGGGCAGATCTATGATTTCATTAGTATATGGAACTCCCACATGAGGAAATTCCCTCTACCAATGATATCAGTACCTACTCATTAAGTACAGCCTTAGAGAAATTTAAGTGACGTGTCTAGGGTCACTCAGTCAATCAATACCAGAGGAAGGACCATAATGTAGTTACTCTTCATCATTTCCTGTCTTTACAACACTTCTTTCATACAACACCTCTCCACTACTTATCATGGCCCTTTATCATTTTTTATCTAAACAACTACAATGGCCTAATTGGCTTCCCTGCCTTGAGTCTCTCCCTTCTCTACTATGTTCCACATATAAGTCAAAAAAACTTTCCTTATGGTCAGATTTAACTATGTTGCTCCCTTACATAATTAACCCCAGTTTATTTAATATTTATTATCTAGTTCATCTTATGATATATACGATAAAAAGCAGAGTTCTCTGGTTTGACTTTTAAAACCCTTCACAATCCATCCTCCTTCATATACTGTATTGTCTGACCATACTGGCAGGCACCCATTTCTGGAATAAACTCCCTTATTAACTATGCCTCAAAGAAACCCTTCAAGACGCACTTCAAGCCACATCTCCTTCAGGATGCATTTCCTGATCTCAACTAGTAACATCCTCCCTCCCTCCCTCGCTGGGTATGTACACGTACACACACACACACACACACACACACACTCTCTCTCTCTCTCTCTCTCTCTCTCTCTCTCTCTCTCTCTCTCTCTCTCTCTCTGTCTCCCCTTATAGCACAAAGTGCAAGGACTGTTTCATTTTTTGTCTTACCCAGCATTTAGCAGTCTCTGGCACTCAGTAAGCTCTTAGGAAATGCTCGCTGAGTGACTGATTTCTAACTCCAAACCTTTCTACCCATAGCTGCATCTTAATTTACCCTAGTATTCATATTTTGTTGTATTTGTGTATCTAAGTCTGAGGAGTTCTTTTGTTTATACCAAACTCTCTTTAGTTAAACAATCTCTTGCGAATTATTGGTCATCTCTACTGATAACCTTCCTGAATAGTACCTGATAATCAATCATTCGGTATCTAGCTTAGTAAACAGATAATGGGGACTTTTTTTCCTTCCCCTAGATTTCTAGTTTAAAGCCCTCTTCATCAGATTCATAGGACTGCTGGGAAAAGATATGAGTAATAATTAACATTTATATAACATTTCAAGGTTTACAAAGTAATTTTCTTACAACTCCCCTGTGAGAAAAGTAATACAAATAGGCCTAACCTTCCTTTTACATTTGAGGGAAATTAGACAAAGTGAACTCAGCTCTAAAACTATGACCTGAATCTGAGGCATGGAGCCTTGCCTACAGTATGTACCAAATCCAGGATCCAAACCAGGATCTCCTTACTCCAAGGCTTATATACTATCCCACTTCAAGTTTTAAGTGAGAGTTGTAAAAAGTGCAACAACTCTTAAGTATTTAACGACAGGAAATTATGCTTCATAGGAAAGAAATATTTGAAATACAATAATGATTATTTTTATTATTTGGTAATTCATATCATAAGGTCATATGTATAGGCTATTGCAAAAGTTCTTAACTTCAGCATAACTGAAAATGAACTTTATCTTGCAATTTAACATAATAACATAAGGTACAACTGCTCTTATTGGTGGAAAGCAAAGAGCATTACTAAAAAATAATTCAGGATTTCTTAGTTTTGGGAATTATAAAATGTCCATTTTAGATACAATCCACTTTTTTATTATTTCAAATCTAACATATTTACAATTCTATGCATCATAATTATACAGCAAAAAGGTCTTAAAGATGATAAATACCGTGACTAATAGTGACATGCTGCCTGCCAGTCAGTGTTTCTCACATATACTGTGATTACACTGTTATGTATTTTAGGCTATCATGAGCACTAAACCTAATAAACATTTCATTATTTATTAATCACTTCCTTTTAGAACCTCCTGTTCCTTCACCAGCTAAAAATTGATTTTGAGGATAAACTGTGAGTACTTACAGGGATAAATAGAGGGTTTTTTATTTTGTTTTTTATTTGAAATCTCTGAGGCAACCCGGTATACCAGAAAGTTCACTATGAAATAGTCAAGACACCAGGGTTCTGCCATTAAATAGTTATATGATTTTAGGGAAAAATAACTTCCTCTTTTTCTAGGCTGGTTTTCTCCTAAAGTGAAGGGTGCAGAATTACGTATCTTCCCCTTTCTATTCCAGTTCCAAAACTCCAAAATTCTATTGTGACTCTATGGTTAAAATCTTGATAGTTAAACTGTTCTTTAATCTATTTTTTTCTTTCTTTCCTCTTTTTCAGCCTAAGCTTAAGTGACTTGCCCAGGGTCACACAGCTAGCAAGTGTCTGAGGCCACATTTGAACTCAGGTTCTCCTGACTCTAGGGCCAGTGCTTAGCTACCCCTTCTTTAATCTATTTTTTCACACTGATTTTTATCAAGGTAAGAGACCTAACCCCCAAAAAGTGGTGCATCTGATTTCATTCCAGTGAACATTCTGCTTTTTCCACAACACTAATGTCTAAGAATTCTAACTTTGTAGAGGTAGCCTGGTATGATATATTTTGGTAGCATGCATTCTTAATATAATATGCTTAGGAGACAAAGTATCATAAGACCGAAGTAGTTGAGTGTTTTTTTAAAGTTATACTTACATGGTATCAACCTATTTATTTCAGAACATTTAAAAATGAATTTAAGATGAAAAAAAAATTCCATATATAAATAAACAAGAATGACATGTGATAATCTCATTCATGTTCAATTTTGATTTACAACTTGAGTAACAATTAGGCTACACAATGTCAACCAACATCATTACCAAACTTTCCTTTTTCAAAATTAAGCCCACATGACAGGAGGAGAAAAAGGCAATAGCAAAATCCATTAAAAATGATAATAAGTTGAAAGCACTGTGATTAGATAGCCACAGCTACTGACACTGTTCTTCATACATCCAGGAAGGATTAATACAAGGATTAAGCCAAAAAGCCAATAAATTCTCTCATGTTACTAAATTAATTACATGCTACAGATCAAGAATTATAAAGACTCACATGAAACAATACAAATAACTCAAAATGAATTTTTTTCACTCACTGACTGACTGATTCTGATCCCATCTTAGATCCATCATCTGCCTCTTCTTCCGTATCAGAGTCGATCCCATTCTCACCTTAGTAAATGAAATTTACATGAAAATTTGTGCCTACATTCCATTGACCTTATTTCATATACTTAAGTGTTACCTTTTTTTAAAGAGGTGAGGGCACCTAGACTGAAGAACTTTCCAGTTGTTGAAAATTTGTCTTAAAGTTATTATTCCTGAAAAGTCAATTATTTTATTAATAAATTAGTTGTCTTTTTTTAAAGCTTATTTCCTGTGTGTGCATGCACACATTCATACATATTTGAATACTGCCTAAGTTGTCGTATTCAAAAGAATTATTTTTATCCTGATTAAATTATCTCTAGAAATTCAGCGTCTATTTTTTTCTTCTTTGACCAATAAGGCTAACATGAAAACTGCCATACACTTCCAAGAAGGATTTTTTGGAATGAAAATGAAGAGATTAAGGGCATGATTCTTAGAAATGAAAGGCCAATGAAAAGCTGGCTTCAGGGTAATGAAGATCTGGGTAAAGGTCCTATTTCTATCACACAAAGATTGTTCCAGGAAATTTTCTAACACTGTAAGTTGGCACTGTTAGAAGGATTTTCCTCAGTGAGTTTCTTCCACTAATAAATTCAGTTCCAGACAAAATAAAACTTATACCATAAAAGATGGAAGGTCAGGCATATATGGTTAATTATTTGATCAAATAAGGTAATGTTACGTAGGTGGGTATATAAGTAATAGTAAATATATAAGTAATAGTAAAAAATGTAGTAATAGTAAAAAAATAGTAAAAAAAATTTTGATACCACTATTACGTGACCAGGTCACCAATTATAACTGAAATTAGAGGGGATACATAATTATGCAATTTTATGAAATAACTAAAAGCAAGGTAATAGGTTATTAAGTGTAGCAACTCACATTCACATAACTCTTCAAAGCTTATAAAGAACTAAAGAACTTAGTTCACAACAACCTTCCAAGCTGGACAGTGCAAGTAGCATCAATACCAATTTTAGAGATGGGTAGCCTGAGGCTAAGAGAAGTTAAAGGACTTGCCCAAGAGCACAAAGATAGTGAGCAGCAGAGCCAAGACCCTGGTATTCTGATTTCAAGTTAAATAATTTTTCCATGGTGTATGTACCAGGCTAATGAAGGTGAGCTAAATTTCTAACTTCTCAACAGCTGCTTTTTTTCTGAGACATTTTGATTAAGTATATCTGAGAGAATTTTTGTTAAATTAATTTTTCATTTTTATATAAACTGTAGTCTATTTTGTATATACATAATTTGAAAGAAAAAAAACTGAATCTCAGAAGGTCTTCTGCATAACTGATATTTTATCATGGAGAAGAAAGCATATTAAAACTTACCCCATCTTGAAATCAAAGGTAATAAGGAGAATATTAAATAGTGTGTTTTCATATCAAACTAAGTAATAATAAGTTATACTTAATAAAGATATATGCAGTCTTACCCTCAAGAATCTTCAAGAGCTTTTTTTCTGATAGGAGTTCTAACTGTTCCTGGCAGAGTTTTTTTATTTCATCTAGTGAACAGTTCTAAGGAAAATGACAAACAAATATACATTAATACTTCCAATATACTCTTGAAAACTACTTAAAATAAATGACTGGTTAGCTAAATCACTGACTAACATATTTAAGGCCTTGCAGAGGTTTACATAAGCCACTTCTTATCACGAAAACTGAAAAAAGTATCTGAAAAGTGTTAAATAGATAGTGAAAATCAGATACATCTTTTCAAGAGGACATTTACGTATAAAACTTCATTTACCGTAACAGAACAAACTGAAAAAGGGTAAGTATTAAGACACATTCAATATCAAATGTATTTACAATACATTCAATAGTAACCCTAAGTACAACGGGGAAGTTACCTGATAAAGAAAGCATGGCATAATAGTTAAAGATCTGGACTTGAAATCATAAAGACTTGGGTTCATGTTCCAAGTCTGACAATTAGTAACTAGCTGGTGGACCTTAAGTAAGTCACTTAACCTCCATATGACTCAGAAACTCCCTAGGACTTATCTAAGTCAAAAATGGTTTGTGATCCATGTTGGTAGAGGAGATTCCCATACTAGGAGATATCTAAGATCCTTCCTGCATTTACATAATCCACCTGATAAATGTTTCAACATTCACTCCATCAACCAAAAAAGGAGGCTAAACTTGGTTCTAGAATGGAAATGAACATAATAGTTTTTCAAGAAAAAATATAATATCTCTATTTCTTCCAGAATTGCCTTTTTATATAATGGAAATTCTGGGTAAAGCCACTCAAACATTTTTAAACAAATACAATTTTCATTATTTTAAAGTACATGAAGAAATCAAGATAGATTCAGAAACTTGCAAATATTTTAACATATACAGCCACCTGAGAGGGAAAGGCCCATAAGTATAAAGATACATATTTTATACATTTATATACATACATATAATATACACACACACATATACACATATACATACAGTAGCATTTCTTGTTGTAGCAAAGAACTGGAAACACAAGGGTGCTGCCCATCAAACAAGAAATGGCTGAACAAATTACAGATTAAGGTTTTTTACTAGGGTATTATTGAACCAAATAACAAATATGATGTATTCAGAAAAAATTAGGGAAACTTATGTAAACTCACATCGAGTAAAGTGAACAAAATTAGAACAATGACCACAATGATAATAAGGGAAAGAAACTTTGAAAGACTTCAGAATTTTATTCAATGCAATGACCAATCATGATTTCACAAGGCTATTAATGAAGCAAGCTTCCTACTTCTTGGCAGAGAGGTAAAGGACTGGGGTGCAAAATGATATAATTTTCAGATACAGACAATGTCTTGACTTGCTTTACTTGACTATATTTGTAATGAGACAGGTTCTATATGAAGGAAAGAGGAAGTTGGTGGGTAATAATAGTGATGCAAAAAAAATTAAAAACAAAAACAAAAAGAAAGAAAAAAGCATCAACGAAACACTGAACAAATAAACAGGAGAAGAGGAGGTTCAGAAGAGGACATAGAAAAGCAGGCAAGCCTTACTACTCTGTTAAATTTTACAGACATTCTTTAAAACCTATGTAACAGAAATTCTGAGTTTCACACACATTTCTCTTTTCTGTTCTTTGCATATTAAAATGTTCATGTTTGTTGATGTATTTAAATTTTGTCATAGTAACTAAGGTGATGCTTTAAAATGGTGTGAATGGTAATGTATATGTACTTTGGTATAATCAGAATTTTCTTTATATTCACTTATTCAGCAACCACTTTTTTCATTTGGAATTGAACTGGAATTATCAAATTCCAAATCAGTGAAATGCAAATTAATAACATTTAGAGGTGAAGATCAGCTATAATATGTTTTAAGTATAAATCTTTTGCCTACTCAGGCTTAAATGATTCCCCACAGCTATATAAGATGATGAAAATAATAACAACAATAACAACTCACATTTATATATATTACTTTAGCTTAATAAACAATTTCCTGTGAGATAACAAATGCTGTTAATCCCATTTTGCAGAAGAAACAAAGTCTTAAAGAGGTTAAGAAACTTAGGTTTATAGGATTCAAAGATAAAAGGGAACTTAAGAGATCAATCTAATCACCCCTCTTAATTTTACAAATGACAAAACAGAGAGCCAGAGAGGAGAAAGGACTTGCCCAAAATTAAAACAAGTAGTAAGCAGCAAAGGTAAAATGTGAGCCCATATTCTCTGACCCCAAAATCTAATAATTTTCTTTCTACTAGACCACACTGCCTCCATGTGCTCTATGTAACACAGCTTGACCAAACTGTGACTCAAATCCAGATCTTAACAGTAAGTATAATGCTTTTATATGACCCTTGAATAACCTTTTATAAAATTGGACTTTGAGTTCCCTTCAGTAGACCAAAAAAAAAGGTTAAAATTATACATACTATTTCAAATTATAGGAATTAATTATGAATCTGGGGGACAGTTAACTTCCTTGGATTATAGATTTAAAATTAACTTACAATATTTATTTAGTCTATGTGCTTTTTTTTCATTTAAGAAATATGACTACCAAGTTAAAAATGATGTTAAGGTTACTGTCTCTTCTGATAGCCTATAAAATATGAATCTAGCACTATCATTTATTACGAATTTTTAGCTACACTCAGCAACAAAATTTTTTTCTTCTTGGTAAGCTTCCTACTTTTCTTTGAAGTACAACTATCTCCCTTTACTTGAAAGGATTATAATTCTGGTTCTCAATTCCTCAAAATAACACCATTGAACATTTATAAAATATCTTTCTTTTGCTAAGTCTGTAGAGATTCATAGTTAGATTTATAATATCACTTAAGAGACAGATTATCTCCACTTTTGCAAAAGAACAAGCACAAAGAAATTGTCTTCATCACACAGCAAGTAAGTAGCACTTCTGGAGCCTAAAGTTATATAACTCTATTATTATCGTCATAATCTGGCAAAGACAGGATAAGAATCATACTAAGTAATCTTTTCACTCAAAAGGATTTATAATTCAATATTTTGTATTTTTCATAAAAATGTGAAATTCTGTGTGGAAATTTTGGCAAATACAGACCTGATATGTGAAAAAAATGTTAGTATTTTCCAAAACATGCTAAAATGGAAATAATGATATCTGTACATCTCAATCCTTAATTAACTAATTATATAAAGGTACTGATTTCTTAAAATATGGTACAGGGTACACTGGATTCCATGACCAATTTTAGGTTGTTTACACTAGCACTTACATTCTGGATAAATATTTTATATACTAGGGGTTCTATAGATGTCTGAGATATACATAGTAAAAGCTATGTATTCTCATTCTCATTCCCATTCTTAAACAACCATTCTCACATAACAAAATGTGTAAATGCACTTGTTTTAAAAATCCTTTCTCAGAAAGATTAAATCTTGTCCAACCTCAAGAGCCCTACTGAAAAAAAACTCTTAACAGGGTAAGAGAAGGTCTCACAATTCTGACAAGAACAGTATCTCTCCATCCATTCCTGGAAAAGGACATAAAATTAGGATTTTTACTTTTTCAAAACAAGAGGCTTATTCAATCCACGTGTACTCTGAGTCTGAAAAAGTATATATTTCAGCACCTTTAAGACATCAGGAAGCATCTTCTGCAATTTCTTCTCTCCTATGACATAGAAACACTGCTGAAGCATTTCTTTTTTATCTGCTATGTAGAAGCTAACTGGTTTTAGTGATACAGTGAGGTCCAATCCACCTTCTTCAATGTCACTAGGCTCCTCTACTTCTTTTTCTTTCTCTCTTTCCACGGATGGCAATGGACATTTCATTTCCTGAAATCAAAGATTTAGATTAGTTAAGGCACAAATTGTTGATATGCTTTAATATCATATCAAAGAGGGTGTTTCCTGACCAAGAGATCTCTATACTTATAAAATCACAAGTCTGGATTAATAAAAAATTAAATGGATAAAAAAAAATTAAAGATGTGCCTTACCATCATAACTACATATAAGTCTCCCACTGGAATGAGAAAAATTCAAAGAAGGTAATTACTATAATAGTCAACTGGCCAACAAACATACAGAAAAGCAAAATTGTTCCCCGTCCTCAAGAAGCTCACACTGAAATTGGACAGAAAAATAGGCATGTGCAAAATATATAGATATACATATACATACATGTATGTGTATATATACATATGTGTGTGTGTAGGTGAGAAGGAGGGAAAGCATTTCAGGCATGGGGACAGCCATACAATGAGATGGAGATGGAAACGTCACATTCGAGGAACAGCAAGTAGACCAGACTTGGACAGAGAGGCTGGATACAGAATTCACAAATGACAGTAGAGTGTAAAAAAACTGTCAAGGTAAGAAGGAGTCAAGTTATTTAGGACTTTAAACACTGAAGCATTTTAAATTTTATCCTGGATAAAACAGAACATTAAGGTAATTGTAGAAATTAACATGCCAGATCTACACTTTAGGAAAATCACTTTCACTGTGGAGTGGAGGATGGATTGAAGAAGGGAGACAAGACAGGAGGCCCAATGAGACTATTGCAATAGGCCAAACGAGAGGCGATGAGGACCTGAACTAGGGTTGGTAGACATGCAAGTGAAGAGAAGGGTACACATTCAAAACTGAGGAGGTAGAAGGAAGAAGCAGAAGAGAAGAAGAGCTAACATTTATCTAGCACTTACATGTGCCGGGGCAAGTAAGCGGCTCAGTGCACAGAGTGCTGGGTCACAGTCAGGAAGAGTCATCCTCCTGGGTCTAAATTTGGCTTCCAGATACTTACTAGTTGTGTGACTCTGGGCAAGTCACTTGACCCTGTTTGCCTCAGCTTCCTCACCTACAAAATGAGCTAGAGAAGGAAATGACAAACCGTGCCAATATCTGTGCCAAGAACACCCCAAATTAGGTCATGAAGAATCAGACACCACTAAAATGACCGAAGAACAACAACAATGTGCCAGGTACTATATTAAGTGCTTTACAATTATTACCTTATTTGGTCCTCAAAAAAACCCTGAAAAGTAGGTACCATTATTATCCCCATTTTACACAGCCAGTAAGTGTCTGAGGTGGGATTTGAACTCAGGTTTTCCCGAACTCAGGCAAGTCCTCTATCCACTGTGCCACCAAATAACACCATCTGGCAGCTGACTAGATATGTGAGCCTGAGAGTGAGAAGTTGAGAACAAGAGCTGGCTTGTAGGTCTCGGTAACTGGAAGGATCAGAGTGCTCCTGATAGAAACAGGAAAAGTTAAGAAGAGGGAAGGATCTAGAGATTAAGATGAATTCTATCTTGGACTTGTTGAGTTTGAAATGCCTAAGGGACATGTCCAAAAGGCAGGTAGTGATACAGAAATGGAGCTCAGGAGAGAGTTTAAACCTGGAAATAGATCTGAGAATGATCTGCAAAGAGATAATAAAGGAACCTAAAGGTGGAAATGAAGTTACCAAATGAGAGAGTAGAGGTAGAAAGGGGAACAGGACAGACGTCTGAAGGACCCTTATGGTTAGTGAGAATGTTACAGATGAAATTCCAAAAAAGAAGACTATGAAGGAACAGTCAGACAGATAAAAGAACTGGGATTTCAGTATCAAAGAAATCTAGAGAGGAGAAAATCCAGGAGAAAAAGGTGATTAAGACGATCAAAAACTACAGATAAGTCAAGGATGAGGATTTGAGAAAAGAACATTAGGCTCAGCAATTTAGAAATTGCTGGCAATTTTAGAGTAGTTTCAGTGGAATGCCAGATGGCAGAAGGTTTTGAAGAGAATAAGAAGAAAAGAAATGGAAGTTCATGTCTTTCTCAAGAAATTTAGCTGAGAAGGGGAAAAGAGATACCAGACAATAATTATGGCAAGATCAAGTAAGAATTTCTGAAGGATGGAGAAAGCATGGGCATCAATCAGGGAAGGAGCCAGCTGATAGGTTAAGAATGAAGATCAGAGAGTAGGGATGATAATAGGGCCAATCTATTGTAGACGACAGAAGAGAAAGTGATCAAGGGTGCATGTAGAGTGGTAGGCCTAGGCAAGGAGAAAAGTCATCTCTTTAACTGAGACAGGAATGAAGACAGAGAGAGTGGGAGAAGACATCTGAATGTTATGAGATAAGAAGAGTTCTGGCTGAATGGCCTCTATTTGGGGGGCAAAGGCAGATGCCATGTAATACTTACAGAGAGACAAAAAAAGGCTTATAACAATCACCATTAGAGTGTGGGACAGCAAATCTGATTAGGGAGAATCTTGCTGTAGTGAAGGCACAAGACCTAAATTTAAATTTGGACTTATACTACACTTATTAGATATATGACCCCGAATAAGTCAAGAAGCCTGTTTGCCTCACTTTCCTCATCTATAAAATGAGGATAATAGCACCTACCTCCTAAAGCTGCAGTGTGGATAAAATAAGGCAATGTTTGTAAAGAGGTTTGCAATCCTTAAAAATATATAAATGTGGGGCAGCTAGGTGGCGCAGTGGATAGAGCACTGGCCCTGAAGTCAGGAGGACCTGAGTTCAAATCCATCTCAGATCAAACACTTGACACGTACTAGCTGTGTGACCTTGCAACTCACTTAACCCCTATTGCCTCACTAAAAAAACAATAAATAAATAAATATATATATATATATATATATATATATATATATATATATATACACACATATATATGTATGTTAGCTATTATTATTATAACAGGAATTTGTAGTGAAGGTAAGTGATTTCTTTCAACTCCTTTCAGCAGAGCATGAATAAGAAGAGACAGATGATAGACATATCTATCAGATATATACGCCTTTGGCAAGGTGTGACAGGCAAGAAGAAAGGAATAAGAGTTTGAGAGTAGGGGTTTTTGTAGAGATGAACTGATTCACCCTGGGATGATAATCTGGAGAAAGAAAAGGGAGGTGCATACTCAGTGAAAGAGAAAACCATACTTCATTAAATACAGTAATTCAGAAAATCATTTTTTTAAGAGTTTTTTTTTCCCCTCTAGATCACATCTAGGATCTGCTCTAGACAAGATTCACTGTGTTTACCGGCAATCTCATACAAGTTTGCCGCTCTCCTCCACCTTCTTCACTCCTAGAACCATAATCGAATGAAATCTACCATTGTTCATAGAAAAATGGTGTCAATCCATTCTCCCAAAGTTCCACCTAACACCCCAGTAACTCTCCAAACCAACATAATCCTTCCTTGGCCACAACTCCCCATAGTTTCTCCCTCTTAGAGAAAGCAGGTGTTTGTATCCTCAGTGCTCAGCCATATTTGGTGCATAGGTAAGTCCTTAATAAATGGTCTTTTAAAATTCATTCCAAACTGATAATCCTAGAGAAAGCAATTTCAGACAAATAATTCAACAATTCAATTCAACAAATACTTAGGAAGCACTAAAATGTTTGGCACTGGGAATACAAAGAGAAGCTTAAATATACCTACCTCGTATACTAGCTAAAAAACTGGCCAACCATTTGAACCCAAATAAAATGCTGCTTGATTTCTGAGACTACTTCGATGTTCTGGTTTTGTTCTCTTTTAACAGTTTTATAATGCCTATAGATTCATACCTTAGGATCCTAGATTTGGAGCCAAAGGGGCTTCTAGTTCAAGGCTTTATTTTACAATACAGGAAACTGATGCACAGAAAGACTAAGTGACTTGCCCTCTGTAAAATGAGGGAGGTGAAGATGATCTCTAACATCCCTTCCAGCTCTATGATTCTTGATGAAATTTCACTGTGACTATTCTGTCATTCAGTAGTAGCAACTGGACTAAAATATGAACTACCAGTGACCCAATACTGAACTGAAAGTATGTGACACTATTTCATGGTACTCACAAAGTACTAAGTTTTATGGAGAACACATAAACAATTCCTCTAGACTCCTTAAGACTTATCTTCTGTAAAATGTTAATTTATTAAAAGGCTACAATCCTCAGAAGTAAGAAGTAACTACATATCTGAATATGAACCAATAGATGTGCAATGGGTTTCTAGGAGATAGACATCAAACACCTCTTCTGGTATTGTCTGCTACTAAGTTTCATCTCTACATTTTAACACCACTAACAGGAAAAGGTACAAAGGCTCCTTGTTTTTTGGTGTCCCACTCTTCTTGATCCCATTTGGGATTTTCTTAGCAAAGATAATGGGGTGGTTTGCCATTTCCTTCTCCAGCTCATATTAAAGATGAGTAAACTGAGGAAAATAAGGTTAAGTGACTTGCCCAGGGTGACACATCTAGTGTCTGAGATTGGATTTGAACTCATCCTTTACTCCAGGTCTTCCACTCTATCCAGTGTCACCTAGATTAGTCCCAATATCAATAGTCTATCCAAATTTAGCTCCCGCATAATAGGGAGTATGACAGAGAATTTCTGAAGTGAACAATGTTCAGACTAAAGATGGAAGTGCAGGACGTTGAGCTAAGGATGACCTTGGAGAATGCACAAAACACCTAAGTATAAGAAGAGGTAGTATGGTTGAAAGAACAGGCTTGGAACTTGGGTTCAAATCCTAAATCTGTTGCTTCCTGCCTGTGTGACACTGGGCAAGTCATTAGATTTGGGGAAGGGGAGGTCTGTTTCCTCATCAGTAAAGAGACGAAGGCTCTGAGGCTACAAGTCCTATCAAGTAACTGGGTGTGGGATGTCTGAGCTAGCACAGGGTAGGGGAAAGAGAATTTCTAATCATTACAGTGTGTGAAGATGAAGACTGTGACAAGTGCCCAGGGATGCTACTTCACTCCTCCAAGACTGTGACAAGTGCCCAGGGATGCTACTTCACTCCTCCAAGGGGGGATGGGGGAAAGACAGAGAAAAGCAGGGAGGATAGCTGGGAAGATGTTAGAGAGAAGGAAGCACCAGGAGCGGAGGTTACCAGGGTAAGCCCCGGCTCCAGGCCCGGATTCCCGCAGGATCCTTGTGACGTCACAGAGCTCCGCGGCTGCAGAAGGGGGTTAGGAAGAGGGGGTCGGGGGGATGGGCCGCCCCACCTGTGGCTGGGGAAGAGGGAGACTCGTAGAGTCCGTGCTTCTCCGCTTCCGTCTCTCTCCTCCCGCCGGAATAGGCGCCGTGGACATCGCGGTCTCCGACCGGCCGCGTTTGCGCCGCTTCTCCCGCGAGGACTTCTTCCCCGTCATGCCCACTCCGCGGGTACCATTCGACGGAGGGAGTTCAGGTAACGCGAAGCCTCAGCTCTCCCTCAGCGCTGCTCCTCGGCGGGGAGAGAACCACAGGCTCACCTAGAACCTCCAGAGCAACGGTGTGACGCCACTTCCGCCCCCGCTCCATTCCTTTTGCGCCACTTCCGGGAGCTTGAGTACGTCTGCGGCACGCTGGGACGTGAGCGGTCTTCCTAGGGAAGACGGGTCTTGGTGGTGGTGCTGCTGGGTCTGACCCACAGGAATGCAGGACTAGGAAGCGAGGGGTTTTTGTGATATTTGTCTTTACCGGGGTGGGGAGAAATTTTTCTGGTTGGCTTCTCTGCATCATCTCTCTAAATCGGAGATCTAACATGTCACCACCATTCCCACAATAAACTAGTGGCTCCCCTTCACCATCTGAATCAAAAACAAAATCGCCCTTTTTCTATTCAAAACCCTTCATAATCTGGCCCTTTCCTGACTTTCCAGTTTAATTACATTTTATGCCCCCCGCGCCCCCTTCCCCGCTTCCCTGCCCGGGTCCCACTCCCCCCCATGAATTTTTTCTGTTCAAAGTCACCTAATTTTTTAAGTTTAATGGGGCAGGCACACACAAAAAAAATCTTGTTTAAGAGGTAAGCAATCTAAACATAATGTCATTTGGACTGTGAAGTATAAAGGGAAAAAAGCAATGAATCCGTATTTGACCTGGATTCCAATTTAGGATCTATATTCATGCAGTTATGAGAGGTTGAGTACATCACTTATACCTTACACCCCACCCCCACCTCCAAGTACTCTACAGTCAGTGACACTGCCCTTGCTTACGTAAGAAACTCCAGTCTCCCAATTTCTGAAATTGTCACAGTGGCTGCTCCCATGCCTGGAACTTTCTCCGTCCTGGTCCAAGGAGCCTTACCCCAATCCTCCTTAACGTGCCTTCTCTCCATTGATTATCTCCAATTTGTCCTGTATACATATTATACATAATTGTTTTCATGTAGTCTCCCCCACTAAAACGTGAGCTCCTTTCAGAAGCTATTTTTGCCTCTTATTTCTATCACCAGAGTTTAACATAGTACCTAGCTCAAGATAGGCGCTTAATAAATGCTTCGGGTACAGGATACACAGCCTATAGCAATTCTTGTTCCTGATAAACACAAGCCTCATCCTTTATGGCCCCTCCCCCTCACAATCAACTTCAGATACCTCCATTTTTTTTCTCTTCCAGGTCACCTGATCTTAAAGTTTAATGGGAGAGGCAAATAATAGTAATAATAATTATAATAATCTTATTTAAAAGCTAAGCAATCTAAACATAGTGCCATTCTGGCTATGATGTATAAAGGAAAAAGGCAGTGGGTTCTCAAGAGATCTGGGTTCTAAATCTAGGATCCACTGTCGATGCTGGTATATTAAGCAAATCACCCTTTTAGGCCAGTTTACCTGCTTATAAAGTGAGACTGGATTAAATTTCAAAGGCCTCTGGAAGCTCTACACATTCACACCTATTTATCACATGACATTATGTACCATACCTACTTTACTTACGTCTTTTAGTTAATGAATGGTTTTGTGAATACCATGCTTATATGTTCAACCAGTTGTCTAATGTAGAAAGAGCACTGGCCTTCAATACACAAATACTAGGTTTCAGTACTAACTTCACATTATGCGTCATTAAAATATGCCTTCATCTTGTAAACCTATTCCTCCTGACTTAAGGTTTGAAAATTTAAGTCAGTGACACTGCCATTTACCTAGGATCTCATGTTTCAAACTTTGGGATTACCTTTAACTTTTCCCCCTTCCACTTCTTATATCAAGTCTTGTCAGTTTGATAATCCCAAGGTTTCATTACCAACTCTACTTGGTGATTATTGTAATAGTATTTTCACCCAAATTCTCAAGTCCTTGAGTATAAGGGACTGTCTTAACTTTTCTATTTGTATCCCCTTGGCACACCGCAAAACAAGTGCTTTCTCATTAGCTCATCTAGCTATACCAATGCTATCTGCACAAAGCCATTCTATGGTTTTCTACCAGCTTAGTATTCAAGGTCTTCTAAATCTTTTATCTCCCTTGCCTTATCTCATACTCCTTTTATCTACACACTTCTTCAGTACTCCAGTTAAGCTGGACAACTCAACATTCCCCACCTAGACAGCATGTTTCTGCTGCAGCACACATGCTGTTCTCCACGTACCTTTTCTTGTTTAAATCCAACCTATGCTGTAAAGTCAAACTCAAATAATTTCTATGAATGCTTACTTCAGTCTCTACCACTGTGGACTTCACATAGCACTTTGTACCTCTATTTGATGTGTGCCTGCTAAATTGTGAGCTCCACAAGTGCAAGGACTCTGTTTATTTAAGTTTGGTATCTTCCACTGCCTAGCACAATGTACTGGACTTACAAGTGCTTAAAGTTTGCTGAATAGAATTTAATCTGTAAAATCAGAATAATACAAGAAGTATGATAAGGCTCAAATAATACATAGAATGTAAAATGCTTCATAACTATAAAGAACTTTATAAAGATAAACTTGTTATAAACATATCCAGTTATTAGAGATAACTGAAAATACTAAAACAGTGCTAAACCTGCTTATGTACAGTTAACCTCAGTCCCAGAGAATAAGATGAAACAGAACTATGGATAAGCTGGTCATTTTTACTTAGCAATTTTTCAACACTAGGACACATTCAATTGGGTAACACTTGAAAATTACTATGGTGTAAAAACAGCATCAGTGGTTTCATTAAATGAGAACAAAAATGGCCTCATGAAGTTTAAAAAAGCAATTAAAAAAATCTGTGACAGCCAGGACAAATAGTTCAAGGACACATAATTCTCTAATACTAAGAATGTACAAATGAATGCATGCGAGT
The DNA here is from genome assembly GCF_003287225.1 of Phascolarctos cinereus. Classification (NCBI taxonomy): domain Eukaryota; kingdom Metazoa; phylum Chordata; class Mammalia; order Diprotodontia; family Phascolarctidae; genus Phascolarctos; species Phascolarctos cinereus. Next base: position 195,021,479 of record NW_027555847.1, read on the forward strand.
TGTAACTAAAATAAAAAATGTGCTAACATACCAAGAAAAAAAGCTTTTCTCCACTAATATATAAATGTAGCCTTCTCTGCTTATGTGGATGGGCATGAAGAGTATAATTTAACCTTTCTTTGACTAATCATCATCAAACCATAATCAGCTATTGCATTAACTTTAGCAATGGCCATCTAAAATTCAATGTATATTTAGAATAAACTGATGGCCTGGCATAAACTAGCAGGTGTCAAAATTAGAGAGAAAAATCAAATACTCCAAATAATGGCAGGGAAAACTGCTTTGAAGTGTAGGACTGGTACTCAAATAACATGTTAGATGCCAAACTTATCTGAATTTATACATCACATATAATGAGACTGAGTGATTTGCTCCACATATTTGCATCGAAAAAAAACATCTACAGCGATTTAATGTTTACAAAGTGCTTTCTTCACAACAATCCTTTGATCCTGGTAGTATAAATATTATCAGACCCATGTAGCAGATGAGAAAATTAGAATTCAAGGTCCTTATGAGACTTGGCCAGGTCACTCAGCCAGTAAGTCTCCAAGAAAGAATGTGAACCCAGTACTCCTGACTCCAAGGCCAGTATTCTTTCCACTTCACCACACTCCCTTGTCCAATACGTAAAAGGTATTTTTAATGCACTTAATTAAAAGTTTAAATGTGTATTCTCAAGCCCTCAAATCAATATTGTTGATAACTGCTAATGAAAATTGATGCACCAGAATAAAAAGCCAACACCAAATAATTCTGTGTTGTATATAAAGGAAAAATACAGGCAAATTACACCCTTCCAAATCAGTCCTTTCATTCTTCTTTGACTGGGTAGTGATAAAAACATCCACTATATTTGTTTTTTACAAATGACTGTTTCACCAAACTTCCTTATGTTTATTTGTTTTATACACTCTAAAATCCACCCGTAGCCATATAGGAAAGTATCACAGTTTACGATTAGTGCAAAAATTGTTTTTTATTTGTTTTCCCTCCCACTCAACAGAACTTAATTTTTACTTCATCCACAGTATTTTTCAATTATATCCAGTCATGTAAAATATGGAAAAAAAAAGCACTAATCAAGGCATAACTTTAGGTCCCCATATAGTAAAAACAATTACAGCAAATTAAGGACAAACCTACAGCATTCACTTACTTTAGCTGGTTCTGATACTGAGCCATATTTTTTTATTTGAGAGTCAACTCCTAAAGACTTGGCTAATTGCACAGCATTTGAATCGTCACTGATCAGTGTCCCAAGAGCCACAAGGAGTCTAAAAGTGGCTTCAAGGTCTTGCACAACTTCCAAGACTGTGCTGATTACTGACAGGCATTGAGCTTTACCTTCAATATTATGGTTTTTATGTAAACAAACAGAGTAGTTCAGGGTCAACGTAGCCAGTGCAATATGAATGTTCTTATTGCTGCCTGATTTCAGTTCTATTGCTTGTGATAGTAATGATTCCCTCTGTGACATCATCAGCCTCTGTCCTGCCTGGCCGATAAAACAATTGCAAAGAGTCCTGAGTGTGAGCAATTGGTTTGCTGGTTTTCCTTTAGGATTCAGAAGTTTGAGGAGGTGACTGCTGAACTGAGCACCTTCCTTTTCATTGCAGAAATTCTCATTCACAGCGGGATGCCTAATTGACAACCGAAGAATGTCTAGTGCTGGAAAGACGATATCTATATTTTGAAAAAAATGTTGTTAGTTGAATGAATCTTAATTACTGTTTCCATGAAAAACAAAAACAACCCACTTTCTTAAAATGCATGTTATTCCTAAGAGACATAACCACTTTACAAAATGCCTATATTCCTGAAAAGTTACAATTTTAATTTTTCGTATTTTAAATGTATTTATAAGGACCAGAAAGACAACACAGTATAGTGGATAGAGAAGTGGCCTTGGGGCTAAGACGATCTGGGTTCAAGGCCTGTCTTTGATACATACTGACTTTGTGACCTTGGGCAAGTCATTTAACCCCCCTTATTGTTTCAAGCAACTCTCTAAAATTTTAAGTTGCAGAGATGTCCTACACTGAGAGAAGCCAGGGGCGGTTCTTCCTCTCTCTAACAATAGAGTTCCGTAGTCCTACAGAGAACTAACATTACATATATATAGCACAGCTCTAGTACCTATGCTCCTATTTTGAGAGTTTGCTATCTTGGAAGATACTCTTGCAAAATGAGAAACCTTTATGAACAGATGTGAGTGATGACCCCAAATTTTAGATGTCACCTAAAAACACAATGGAAAACAGATAATTGATTTTGTTTTAAAATCATTAAAACTCTGTCCTATTACCTATTTATATAATTTTCCCCTTTAAACATTTTTATATACCTTCAGGCCAGTTAACAGCTTTCCACAAAGTCTGAAGCTGGTGAGCTGTGGGTCCTTCTGCAGAGCTATCACAGGTTAGAGACAGTATCTTTTCAAGAAGTATCAAGTCATCTTCAGTTAACTTCTGTTCTTCAGGTGCAGTTCCATTAAGTTCTTTTAATTTACCTAGGATATGACCAAAAGTTAAAATCATTAATATCACAGAAACATCATTTGTAATCAGCCAGTCAACATTTACTTGCCAAATGTTTGCATGTACATTATGGGATGCACTAATGGAAGAAAACAGTCTTTTGTCCCTGAGAAATTTCTAATTCGAAGAATATTTTATTAACAAGTTTTAATTGCCTTAGAACCCAGAAACATTTAGCACCGGAAGGAACTCTAATACAGTCCATGAATATATGTCTAACCTGATTCTTACACTGTAATCAAGTTAAGAGTTGATCTAAGATCAACTAAGATCTAAGGTTACCTCTCTAAATAAAGATGGACAAAATAAAGTGCCAGAAAGTCACTTGAAAATGTTTTACAAGCTAATTATAACAGTCAAGGGCCACAAGTCATAAAATCATACAGGGGATTTTAGCATTGGAAGGGAAGGACTTTAGAGTCCATCCAATCCATGGCAAAGAGTATAAATCTTGGGGAAGAATGGGGAGTAAGGTTTGGGGGAATGAACTTCATGTACCTGTCATTTACCCATCATTTCCCAAGAACTTCTAAAGTGTTCTGCTTTCTACCTCTGTACTTTCAATCTATAGAAACTACAGGCTTGATCTAAGAGGGGAAAAAGAAAAAACTTGCTCCACTCAGTAGTCTGTATTTATTTCCCCCCTAACAAATCCAAAAGCAACTAAATGTTTTCATTTGTATAACTTTCTTTAATCATAGTGAGGCAAAACTCTAGATGTGGTGCCAAGAAAGGTCTGAATTTGAATCCTACCTAACACATTTACTAGATGGGTAACCACAGACTGTCTTTCAAAGTTGACTCTCAAATAAAAAATTATCAACCTTAGTTCCTTCATTCCCATTTTATAGAGAGTACCACATGTAGTATGTAGTCATTGCGAGGATAAGTAAACTTGATTTAAGTTAACAAATATTTTCAAAATAAGTGATCCCTCATAGAATCACTAGATTAAGGTAAGAAAGATGCTTAGTGATATCTACTGAATTTAATGATAAAACCATACTCACCCAATATTTGTGTCAGGTTGGCCTGGTCAAATGTGACAGCTTCCTTCTTGGGAAAATATATATTTAGTGTTTTAAATGGGGCTGACTGGAAGACACCACTACCTATTAAAAAGATTATTGTAAGCAGATTTTTAATAATTTTATTGCAAAATTTTTATTCCCAAATTCACATTTTCAATTGTTCAAAGAATAGAAAGACTATTGCAAAAATGTTTATAATTTGGTAAATATTAAGAGACCATTTGCTTATGATGTATTAGTTACATGATATTTTCTAAAAAGGAAATGGGGAAGAAATATAAATAGAGAACTACTCTGCTGCTTAAACGTTTGACATCTGTACAATGTGTGCCTTCAAGGTGACTAATATATTAATAGATTATAAAATAAATGTGAAACAAAAAGCTATTACTATTTTCAAGAAACCTCTCCTGATCAATTCCACCCTCTGTATATTTTTTTCCCTTCTAAATCACTTACTGTTTATACCAGACAAACATCCTAGGGTACTAAGAAGTAGAATGCAGGACTCCTGAGCCACTACAGACATTACAAAGAATGCAAGATACCACAGAAAAGCAAATTTATCACTTGTCTCTTCTAACTCAACAACACTGGAAAGTTCTTTAAGACAAAAACTGTATGTTCCACATCTCTTTTTTTTATTCTTCATGCTTTCCGAAGAAAGTGCCATGCACAGCAGGCACTTAATATATACTTGATAAATTTTAATTGGCCATTTACATTGAGAAAGATAAATCTACAAATTCCAAGCCTATTATATTATCACAACTTACCAGTAATCTGATTGTAACCAAAAAGACTGTAATGCACCTTATGCAAAATACTTGATAAAGAATGATGTAAGAAAAATCTAGAAAGAATCTGACAAGATGCTTCAAACTAAGTCAATATAACATACCTTGATAATTGGTGACTCCAACATGAAGGTGGGCATAGGGGAGGACAGCAAAAACTATATTGGAAATCGTTTCACAATTATGAATTTAAAGATTCAAAAGGCATATATACTACTCAGAAGCCTCACACTCTTCTAGCTTGCAATCTATAACTTATTTATTATGAGTATTTTCTTTGAAAATAGTGATAAGGCATTGGACAGGACAGGCAAAAAAACTTTTTACATGAAATTGATTATATCTTAGCAGATAAGAAATGTCTGATTACTGAAGTGAGTCATTTACCAATGAGCTCAGTGTATAGCCAGACTAGTTAATGCAAAAATCTAAATCACAACATTAGAAGGGAAAAGATGAGAAGACACTGTGTGCAATTTATAGCAGCTACAAAATGACCTATTTTTAAAAGCTGTTGCTTCTAAAAAACGGAAATGGACAAAAGTAAAAACACTGATTGTTTTATCAGTTCGCTAAGAAATTATCACAATCACTAAAATGAAGAGTCCAAAAAACAACTCCCCATCCCAAAACTATCTAAACCAGCAAGTACAATCTCTTTTCTAAAGAAAAAAAACTTGTCAACCATGGGCAAAACAGGTTTAGAGTATAAATTCATTAACAAAAAAATTATGGGAAACGATGGTGGAAGACATTGGCATGAAGCCCAATTATGTCAGTTCATTCTAAGAACACACACAATAGGTCCAAATATGTTATTGATTTCCATGCAAGAATTAGCATGGTAAAAAAATGTTATTTTCTGATTCTAGTCACCATGGGAGATTAAAAGAGCCGCCAACAAGAATGAGAGAGATGAAGGACCCCGTAGCAAGTAAGAAGGAAGAGGACAATTTTGTGGTGAAATACTTATTAGTCTTTTGTTGCACTCAAAGTTACCAGCTGGACTACCTCTAAGGATGAAGGTAAAGGGACTTGGAGAAGACTTCTTCACAGTATCAGGAAAAATGAAGAATCCTTTAAAAAGGGATCACCAAAAAGATAAAAACAAAAGACATTCTGAAGCAGAGTTGAACCCTGATGGTTAAAGGAGGCTAAAGGGTAGAAAAATCTAACAAGGAGAAAGACCACTGAACATTTCAAGCTAAATAAATGACAGACGGTTATTTTTACAGAGAAAAGAACCAGATCCTCTGATAAAGAATGATCTTGTACTCTAAGGAATGAAGACGTGGATCCATGGGGGTTACCAGAAGAAAGGTCATCCAATAAGATTCATAAGAAGAGACAAGTGATGATGATGGGTAAATCCCTATTAAGGGTATCAGGGTATTGGCCCACGAGACAATAATAAGGTCTATCTTATTATTAATGATTGTAAATTCCTTGAGGGCAAGGGCTGTCTTGTCTCTTTTTATATCCCTAGCACTCAGCACAGTGCCTGGCACAGAGTAGGTGCTTAATGTTTATTTAATTGAATTGAATTTTCTTGGAGTATGTAACCAGGACATGACCAAAAACCTCCCCAAACTTTTCAACCCTGTTACTAACTTCTGTTGATTCACATGGACAAAAAAAAAAGACAAAAAAAAAAGAATTGAGAATGAGTTACTAAAAGTTACAAAGTTTTGAACAAGAAATTTAACACACATTAATGACACAAATGCTAACTGAATTCAAGGCAGAATTGAGAAATGGTTAAGATAGTGTCAAAATGACAAAGAGTATGGATTCATAAATATCTGGGAAGACGTATGAAATGATACCAACAAAAATTAAAAGAACCAGAAAAGCAATTTACACAATGACTACAACCCTATAAAGAAAAACAACTTTGAAATACTGAACTACAACTCCAGAGGTCCAATGATGAAGCATGCTACCCAACTCTTAATAGGAAGGTGACTGATTAGATGTGCAGAACAAGACATACCTTTTTGGAGAAGGCCATTCATTTTGTGGATTTGTTTTGCTTGACTGTGCTTATTTATTAAAAAGGGACTATTGTTTTTAATTAGGGAATAGGGTCATTGGAATGATAGAGAGGCTAGCTAACAAAAGTAGAAAAGAAGTTCTTTTAAGCATTATACACACACTCTAGAAAACAGAAGGAAGATCAGAAAGAGGTACAAACAACAGGACAAAATTCATTATTTTTCCTCCCAAACCCCTCTTTCCAATTACCCTAACACTATCAAAGTTAACACCATCCTCCCATTCACCAAGGGTTACAACCTCATTGTGATCTCGGATTCCTCACTTGCACTTGCCCCACATACCCAATCTGCTGCTAATTTTGTTGTTTCTTCCTTGATATCTCTTCTCTGTCCTTTTCTCTCCATTCACACAGCTGATAAACACTAAGTACAGGCACTTATCACCTCACACCTGGACTACTGCAACAGCCTTTAGGTTGGTCTCCCTTCCAAGTCTCTCTCCATCCTAATCCATCCTCCAATATGCTGCAAGTGAGTTTAAAGAACTTGTCTGACCATGTCACTCCCTCCTCACCACCTCCCCCCAACGAGAAAAAAACAGTGGTAACAGGTGACCCCCTATTACCTCGAGGATCAACTATAAAGTCCTGTTTTGTCTTTTAAAGACCTTCACAACCTGGCCCCTTTCTACTTCTCCAGACCTCGTAGAGTTTACTCCCTTCCACACAGTCTATAATCTAGCAACATTGACCTTATAAGGTTACCCCTCATTTAACACTGCATATGACTTATATGCACCTAATTGTTTGCATGTTGTGTACTCCATTAGAATAGGACCTCTTTGAAGTCAAGGACATTGTTTTTGCCTTTCTTTGTAATCCCAGTTCACAGCAAGAAGACCTGGCACAGTGTTCACTGACAGGTTTGAAACTAGTATGTTAAATTTATTATATACTTTAAAAATAAGCTATATGTGACAGAGTTGTGGTTTTAAATATAATTCTATTTTTCTGTCCTTTGTATTTGAAAATATTCTCTCTTTTTTTGGGGGGGGGATTTGTCAAGTTTTCCTTAAGAGAAGCAAAAAAATAAAAGTTACTTAAAAAAAAAAAGGATGGTGAACAGAGTTTTCATTTCTGGACCTTGATTTTTTAAAATATGGTAATGATATACTTCATCTCTAGCCAGGAACCTACTAATACGCAAAGTCTGGTAAAAATGTTTGCCTAGTTTTACAATTCTAATAAAAAAGGTTGTAAACTGAGAAGTGAAACAGAAAGAAAAAAAATGTCTATGCTAGACACAATAGAGTAACAACAATGTAAGACATATTACACAAAGAGATATACAGAATAATTCATAGTAAACAAAATCCAACAAGGGAGTTAGCAATACAGTTATATATTGGCTTTAGCTATACATTCAAATGCAAAATATGGAAAACAAGCAGTGTAAACTAGAGGTCCTAATGCAAAGAAGTAAATTTTTATATGGTATTTTTAACCCACATTGGGAAAAACTGGATCAAAGAAGAGGTAGAACTTAGCCATGAAAGACTCATGTGAGTAAATGGACAAGAACCACAGAATGAGGTAGGATTTTTTTGATGATCTATAAATGAAGGAAGACCCTCTTCACTGAGATCACAGTCTCAAGCCATTGAAGTGAAATTAAGTGTTTATTCTACTTTATACTAGTTAAATATGGACTTAAACTGAGTCTACAACCAAAGAAAATAAGGAAGCTTTCTCTCCCTTGATACAAAATATATAAAATACAGCAGAAATTTGTACTCCAAATGTACCAATACACATGCAATACCAATATGCATAAGAACAACAAAGGAAAGCATTTTCCTAAGTTTTTTAGTTCCTCAATACTTTCAGTAGCTATTCTGTCATACAAAGATAATATAAAGGCTCAATGAGGGCAAAGATTATTTCATATCAAAACTCTGTATTATCCCCAGCATCTATCATTGTTCTGTACACAGCAGATACTTAATAAATGTTCTGTCAGATTTTTTCCCCTACTATCCAGTTACTTATAGAATACCTAAATATAAGCGGAGAAATTATGCTAGGTATTTTGAGATGAAACAAATATGTAGTTCAAATGGTCTCTGCTACCCTTCAAGATTTTTAAATCTTATTGAGGAGCTATCACTTTAACATAAAAACAATTATGGGCAACCACCATTAAAACACTATGTTACTAATCACGTTAAGGAGTTCAAAGAATTTTGTGGTCACTGTGGGCTGGTAAAAATCAGGAAAGGCTTCTTGGTGGAGCTTGGATTGGAACTAGAAGAGCAGAATTTTAACTAGAGGAAGAGAAGGAGTAAGGGAAAATAGCATTCCAGTCAGGAGAAAGAATGAACAGTGAAAAGAACTCAGGATGAGAATGGCTTATATAAAATCAGTGAAGTGGTCAACCAAACCATTTCCATGCCTTTGTACTGGCTGTCTCCTACATCTATAATACTCTTCCCCTCCTTTACCTCTTTGCCACTTTGTTTCCCTGGCTTCCTTCAAGATTCAGCTCATATCCCATCTTCTGTAGGAGGCTTTTCCTGGAGCCCTCCCCCGCCTCAGCTTCTAATGCCTTCCTCTCTAAATCTGTTTTCCTTTCACTATTTATAGTAATATATACCCATTGATTTATGCATCCTTTGAAAGAAAGAAAACACCTTAAAGGCAAAGACTATCTTTCTTCTTATCCCCGCTGCTCAGCACAGTGCCTGTCAGATAATAAGCACTCTGAAAAAATGTTTGTTGACTGACACAGTATGGCAAAATAATACTGTACAAACAGTGATGCTTATTGTTAAAATCCCTGAAAACCAGGCAAAGAAGTAGGAATTTGATTTACTAAGTAATAAAGGGTAATGTAGGCACTTTATTAAGAAGGAAAAATAAGAAAAACTGGTTTTGGGAAATATTCTTGAAAGACAATTTTTAAAGGCTTAAAAGATTTGAGTACATTTTAAGAATCTACCTATAAATCGGTCAACTCCAGCTGAAGGTACTCCAGTGCTTGTTGTTGAGCCAGGAACATAACGACCCGAACCTAAAACATAATACTGGAATTAGTAGCATCTACTCACAAATTATTTTATTTTCAAGTAAAAACTGTTTCTTACGTAGCATTTTTTTTTGCATTCCACATGATTTTTTTCAATACCAATTCAAATACACTATATATATATATATATATATATGAATAATTTCAGTGGAACCATGATTTCATCCAACATGGGTTTCCTAGCACTATTTGAAATAGAAATATAATTAACTGTGAATAAATCCTGAAGGTGGGAACATCCATTTTGCACATCATGTTACTTTTAAATTACATTTACAAAAGACCTCTGGCACTCAGAAGAGTGACCAATAAGTAAGTGGTTTTTGAACCGAATTGCTGACTGGAGAAAAGTTACTATGGAAATTCTACCAGTACAAGATGGAATTTGAGCAGTATTGTGGATAAATTAATGGACATGATTGGCTGCTAAGATAGGATAATACTTGTAGTTGCACATATGATGGATTTTAAGGTAAAGATGCTGCTACAAAAGCCAAACATGAGTTAGCTAAGACAGTGAAATATACCTAGTTCTGACAAAAGGAAGAAATTCTCAATAAATACTTGTTTCTGCCTTTCTTTGTAACCCCAATTCTTAGCACAGTACCTGGCATATTAAGTACTTAATAAGTGCTTGTTGACTTTTTAAATGGACTGCTTCTTGAAAATAAGTTAAAAAAAAAATGAATCAAAGGTGATCCCAAATTTTATGAACCTGGAGGAGATTCAAAGATAAGTAGTAAGATAATAGAAATGAGAACTGGAGTAATAAAGAATGAGGTAACAGAAATCAGAAGATAAAAATGAGGAAAGGTTTGCTGGAGAAGGTAATGAATTCTGATAATATGTTGGCTTAAGGGACAGTGGTATAACCAATTAAAGGATCTAGCAGAAAGCAATAACTATGAGACAAAGAGAAGATGAGAAGACAATATTAGAAATATATGTTTCTAAGAGATATGTGAATAGATCATTTCCCCAATATTTCTTAAACTAAAAAGTATTACATATTCAGGAATAAAATATCAACAAAGCCCAACCTTTACCTGTAAAAGGATCTGCAGCAGCTAACATGTCTGATCCAGAAGAAGAACCTGGAACATAACGACCACCACCTGTAGAGTTTAAAAACAAAAATGAAACCCTGTATCATCAAGCAAATTAATAAAAATTATCCCATAATTCTGCCCTGTAATGTTTTTCTACAGTCTGCTTATTTATTTAGGAACAGATATAAGTTAAAAGATCAAGCATAAGGAAACTGAACAATCTAGGACAGTTTCCTGAAGGCAAGAAGTATATATCTATAGAGCATTTTTTACTTTGTATACACATGGCTCTTCACATCACTGACCACCTCCATCCCACCCCCTCAAAAAAAGATATATAACAACAAAAAAAAAGTTTGCAAGTGAAAAGAACTAAATGAGAATTTTAGGGCTAAAATGAGTTATCCTGCATGCAGCTTCAATACTGAAGTACTCTTACACCCTGCCAATGCTTCACAGCAGGACTTGATATATGAGCACCAGGGCTGAAAAAGTACCAACTCCTTCAATTCTTAGGTAGAGCAATCCTTCTTGTTTTATTTTTAATCAAATTAAACTGATAAAGTTCAACAGTTTCAAAACAAGCAAAAACAGAATTAAAATTAATTTCCTATTACAAATGACCCATATTCTGATAATCTTGGGAGGAACTGGAGCTGATAGCACCAGAAGAATTTATTGTTTACTATGTCCCAGACACTGTACTAAAAGTGTTTTATAAATATTATCTCATTTAAGATGAGATGGTGATATAGCCAAGCTCTAGGGCCCTGCTCATCAGTGGGGGGAGAGTTTGGATAAGGAATCCTTAGAGCTCATATGCACCACATGTGGGTCCCTAGATCTTAGTTATATCATACCTTCAGGAGGGATTGTCTAATGCCACTGCTATGTTCTCCCTCCACTCCCATCAGGATTATCTGTTGAGAATCATTTAGTAAGCCAGCCTTAAGTCGATTTTAGAAAGGTTTACTTATTAAAGTGGCACATTAGGAATAGTCAGAATAAGACAATCCATTTTAAAGTTTGGAGCTTTTCAAGAATTTGTTTGTTCAAAGGTAGAAGCTGATCCTGGAGAATCTGAGAGAAGATTGGCTTGAAATGGAAAAGAAGAGGGGCTGAATCTATGATTTCATTTATGTGGGGAACTACTGGATAAGGAAACTCCCTCCACTAATGCAGATCAGCATTTACTTTTCGACTTAGTCTTAGAGATTGCCAAAAGCACTGAGCGGTTAAGTGACTTGACAGAACAATACAGTATGTGCCAGGAACAGGACTTGAATCTAGGTCTTCCTGGCTCTTATGACCAACCCTCTGAAGTTCTACCAAATATAGAGTAGTTTGGTTAACAAGTATTGGGGGTTTTTTTTAGAAATAGGTCTGTTATCTACCAAAGCTAGAATTAGGCACAAGCATATAAAATTGAACAAATAGGCTTTTCATTCTACAAGTTTTTAAGTCATTACTTTAGAACTCTGAATGGATTTTCTCATAGAGATCATGTTATCTTCCAAAAGACTGAGGAATATATATATATATATGAATTCATTCAGTTAGACTGCATCCTTGGTACCTGAGATTATTAATACTTGGGGAATTTGAAATTTTAACAGTACACAAATTTGGATCAAGAAACAAATCTGGGAAGCAGACCTGGGTAGGATTGCAGAGTGACAGCTTTAATGCAATGTAAGCAGATCATGCACTTATGGGCCTGGGAAAGATAAGCATTAAAAAGTTTGGGGTCAGGGAAGGAATGCAGAGAAAAGTGAGGAAAAGTTTAAACAAAATTACACGCATTTAAAAATTCAGCTTAATTCTAACCCTTGCACTCATTAGAAAAATAAAATTCTCTTCCTCTTGCTTTTCCTGTATCACATGACCTTCTTCACCCAGGACATGAAACTCAAGCTAATATTATTATTGAAGTTCACTTATATCATACATTAAACAGACATTTGTTTGGATGCCCAAAGAACATAATCACTATTGAGATAACATGATCTCTATGAGAAAATCCATTCAGAGTTCTAAAATAATGACTTAAAAACTTGTAAAAGAAAAGCTTGTACCCTAATTCTAGCTTTGGTAGATAACAGACCTATCAAAATATTTTATATAAGAACTAGATTTCAAAATTTTCATTCCCAAGGTTTTTCTACAACTTCAAGGAATCTCATATTTTAAAAACTTTTTAATGAGATAATGATCTAATAGATTATCATTCTGAAGAAATTTTAAAAATAAATTCTAGATAATCTAGATGTAGTTAATTATTTTTGATGTGATTTGTAGCTGTTTTTATATGGCAACTACACTATAAAATTTTAAGTTCACTACTAAATTCACATATTTATCAACCTGTTATGGAGCTAAAGTTTTAAAAATAATTTGTTAGATCTCTTAAACAGGCCAAGGAAAACGAACCCATTTCCTCCCCTATTCAAAAAAAATTTAAAAAGTCAACCATTACTAATAGAGGTATAATATGCCTCTACCCTTACCTGTAAATGGATCTGAAAAGTCAGTGTTCATATTTCCTAATGTCTGCCCTTTTGTATTATCAATAATAAATTTGGCCACTTGATCCAAAAACATAGGATTTAGGTCATTCTTCTGCAAAAAGTTGTATGCTGTCAACCATGGATCATCACTGGTATTATATGGCAACTTATAGGAAGGCCCGCTTTCATTGACATCAATGGTAAAAACATAATCAAATTCCTTTAAAAATAAATACAAGGGGAAATGGTTTGACAATAATTGCTTTTTTCACCATCAGTCTAATGTTACACAAATAAGAGCAAGTATGAAAAATTATAGTTGCCTAAACAGTTGTTTTTTAAAACATCAAGTTCTATTAGCATTTTTATCCAGTACCTTAAATTCCTGACTTTTAAAGCATATTAATTTTTTAAAGGCATGAATACAAATTTACCTTATTACTAATAATAAATATTTACATACATTTCAAAGTTTGCAAAGTGTTCTACATAGGTTATCTTCATTTAAGCCTTACAGCAACCTTATGAGGTAATTACTTAAAATTTTATCATTTTCATTTTATGGACTAGAAAACTGAGCTTTTGACAGCTTAAGTAACTTTCCTCCCAGTCACACAACTAGTAAATATCAAAGGCAAATCTCCTTAATGACAATTACAACAGACTAACTACTAAGCCTAGAAAAAAAAATAATAGCTAGTATTTGTATAGTGCATTAAGGTTTGTAAAAAGCTTTACAAATATTCTGTCATTTGACTCTAATGTACACAGTAAAAAAGTAAGTGATAACCCCTTAACTGATTGTTGCATCTACACATTTCCCCTCCACCCTCCCTATCCACCCTCACCTTTTTTGTACTCTTAAAAATCAAAGGCAGGAGTCCTCAACAACATGTTGACCATGATCAAGTGATTCTGGCATTTCAAATATTGACCCTTCAGGAGAGCAACCTGTTGGCTACCTCCACATCTCCCTGATTTAAATGTCAATTGCTCATGAAGGGCACTGCAGGTCCTCACCACAAAAATGTTGAGATCCCTGAACTAAGACATAAAAGGCAGCTAAAATTTCTATATCTAGAAAGAAATAAGATCTATGTTAGAAAATATGAGAGAGAAAAAATAGAATAAAAAGTTTGCTTCATTGTGAAACATTTTTTTTTAAACCCACACCCCCAGAAATCTATACTGGTTGCTCAAGTAAGCTAGGTACAGAGATAACTTCCAATTTCCTACAAATCAGTAATAAAACAATGGTTAACATACTTTTCCTTCATATAAAACTCTTCCAGAAGTTTGCTGATTAGCTCCAGATGAGCCAACAACATCACCAATCTTCAACCACCTTCCATCACTAACACTCCACTGATAGGCTTCAACTTTCTCCCCATCTCTGATCAGACGTGTCTGTCCCTCTCTAGTACCTTGAAAAAAAAAATTAAAGGATCACAAATACTGAAGAACAAAACATAATGTTAGAAACAAAGATTCCAATCCTTAAAAGTATATGGAAAAAATCAATACATTTTATCTTGAAGATTTTCTTTATTTTCATCTAAAACAACAAAATGTGATTCTAGTCTTAATATCAGATAGACATTCACACTGAACAAATAACTGACATAATCAGCAAAAAAAAATATCAGATTATATTTTACTACCTATCTACACTTTCTGGGCTAAACTGATAAAATATCAATATTAATTTGTGGCTATATTTTATGCCACTTAAAGCTCCCAATATTGTCTCTAACAATGGATAACAACAATGCATGGGTTTTTTTGTTTTGTTTAGGCTACTGGGGTTAAATGACTTGCCTAGAGTCATATAGCTAGTAAGTGTCAAGCATTTGGTCTGAGGTCACATTTGAACTCAGGTCCTCCTGACTTCAGGGCTGGTGTTCTATCCACTGCGCCACCTAGCACATTTTGAGAGAGCATATTACATAACTTCTAATTTTGGCTAATATCACTAACTTCCCCCTAACTTGAATTTATCCTTAGGCTAAGAATTTACTTTAACTTGAATCTATTTCTATTTCTATTTTAAGCCTGTCAGGAGAGTGATTAATTCAACTAATATTAATTGGCCATGTGCCGAGGGCTTGTAAACAATAGTTTAAGAAACTATGCCAACAGGGAGCTTCCAATTTAGGTGAGAAGACAATCTGCACACAAAGCAACTACTGAACAAGGAAGCCTTAAATGGAAACAGCCTCAGAACTAATCCACAACACTCTCGTTCTACGGGTGAGGAAACTGAGGCCCAGAGTGATTTATGTGACTTGCCAATCAATGGTCTCATGATAGATTTAGTAAAGACACAAGCAGAACATTCCTCAAAGCAATTAAGTGATACATGATGTTATCATTTGCCATATGGAATGTCTAGTGAAAAAGAACATTAGGGGACTACCTACTATATATATGGCACTGCTCGATTATGGAATTTCTCATATTGTATAAAATGAAGCATTAAAAATGAAAATAAATGAGACAATTTTACTTATCCTTTCATCTCCCCATAGCATCTTGTACCCAGAGAGCAGAGTTCTAACATTCAACTAACTTAAAATCTAGTCTTAAAGTTAATACATAAATACAAAATCAAAAGCACCATCATAGGAGATACAATAAGGATTATATGACAGCACAAACAAAACCATGAGAGATTGCATGGTACAATACAAAAACACTGGAATCAGTAAAATTGGGGTCTTTGGGCAATTTCTCCTCTCTGGGTTTCAGTTTCTTTAACTGCAAAAAGCGAAGAATGAACTGAATTGTCTCCTACGTACCTTTAAGGTCTAATGATCAATGAACCTCAAAGTGCAAATAACTCCTGAAGAAATTTCTAATTCTCAGACGCAATAAAAATCTTAACACCACCCAATTTCTAGACTTCTTGTTGGATTTTTGATAGCAGGATATTGCTGGTTTTACAAAGGAGAGATCACTGGAGAAAATATAATGAAAGAAGCACTCCTTTTCTATTCTCAGCCTCCAGTTCAAAAACACCCTCGATATGAATAGCAAGTTTTCAAAAGAAGAAATGCAAGCTATCAACAATCACCTGAAAAAATGCTCCAAATTATTAAGAGAAAGTCAAATGAAAACAATACAAATTATATTACCCATTTAGATTAGCATAGATGGCAAAAGGCGAAGAATAGCAATTGTTGCGAAGGGCAGTAGAACAGGCACATTAACTCGTTGCTAGTACTGTTAAAATTTTCATGTTTGTTGATATTAAGTTCAAAACAAAAAAAAAATGTAAAAACTAAAATCCTACCATTATTGATACCCTTATTATATCAAGTAGAGACTAGTAGTATACATGTGTAACCTTTTTCTAATTTCCATTTTTATAGGCTGGCTTTGAATAGTTCAATTATATATTGAAGAGAGCAATATGGTTCTACCCCAAGAATTTTTTCTAAGTTATTATTGTTGTTAAATCATTTTTCAGTCATGTCTGACTCTTCACGACCTCATTTGGGGTTTGTTTGGCAAAGATACAATTTACTAAAACTTCAGAGTCAAAAGCAATAAAAAATCATGAAACATGAATTTATATTTAGTATGTAAGTTTCTGTCTCCTCAAAGACATGTACCAAGAGAAAAGAGGGAACTCATCAGTATTCTTTTTACTTAGTATTAAATCTCAAATTAGTGATTAAGAGCTACTGTTTGGCATTTCAAGTACAATTTTGAAAAATTAACAGTCACTTCCATATGAATTATCTAAAATTCTTCCACAAAAGGGAAAGATTTTTTTGCCCAAGAAACAATATTTACCAGGTTCATTCAGATGCTCTCTTCCTGGAAGCTGGTCAGCATCAATATCTCCCAAATCACCAGTTTTTGAATCAATAGTTGCCCGAGAAAGTTCATTTTCAAAGGCCTGAAGTTCTTCAGGACTGGCTGTTCGTTCCACTGATTCTGTAAACACTCTGATAATGCCATCACTGTAAAATAAATAAATAAATGAACTTATTACTTTACTTCATGTTAGTGTATGCTGACGATTTCATGAATCAAAAATATAATGCTGCAAAAATGTAAACATTTCTAAAAAGCTGACAAGTGAGGGGCCAAACTGGTAAGCATGTATATATAATACATAGGTATCTATGTATCAAACAGCCAAAAAAAAAATATTGGCAAGATCAATTTAATAGTCTCCATGAGCATAGCGCTGAGCATTTATATCTTTTATTATTTTGTAGACAAGAGGCAGAAAATCTGATCATTTGTAGGTAAAATTTATAGAAAAACATATACTTTGATTTTCAAACTCAAAGTCTGGTTTGATTTCAAATCCATTTAGATACTACCAACTCAGATATGAATATTTACTGATTACCCTAAATCTGTTAAGTGACTCATCGTTTTGATATGACTAACAAATCATTTTTCATGTAAATTTCCTTCAATTTATAACGATTGTTTAGAATAGATTTTGCATATATCTTTTCTTCCTGAAAGTATACCTGTTCTCTAAAATTAACTTCTCCAACCTGTCAAATCTTATCACCTCCCTTCCAAGATACTTGCTTTCCACATTTAACATCAACCTCTTTACCATCTTCAGTCTTTCCCTGCATCCTCAAACATGCTTTGTAACTTTAGTTACTTCAACAGTAAAAATCCCCAGTCATTTCACCATGCTCTATTTCTCTTGCTGTTAAGACTAAGTTTTTTGCAAGAGTGATTTATTCCTCTTGCTTCTAATTTGTCACCATTTTCTTCCTCCTTAACTAATCCCTACTATCTATTTTTTAATCTCCTTCCTTTTGCCATCACTACACTTAGGTTGCCAAACCAAATAAAAACTCCATTGAGTTTTCCCTATTCTCTTTCTCCTGATATCACACAAGCACTTAAAACTCTTTTAATTACACAAAATAACACTAACTCGATCCTAAGTTTCCTAATCACTCATTCTTGGTCTTATTACATTTCACTCTTCTTCCTCATCCTATCTCCTATCTGTGAAGGTCTCAGGATGACAGGATTTTTTTTTTTAAGGCAATTGGGGTTAAGTGACTTGCCCAGGTTCACTCAGCTAGTACATGTCAAGTGTTTGGTCTGAGGCCAGATTTGAACTCAGGTACTCCTGACTTCAGGGCCGGTACTCTATCCTCTGCGCCACCTAGCTGCCCCTCAGGATGACAGGATTTAAAGCTGGAAAGGACCTTAGAGTCATCTTGTCCAACTTCTTCATTTCACAGATGAGGAAACTAAAGTATTAACAGAGGTGTGTAGCAAAGTCTTAAAACCTTAAATCCAATTTTTTTCTATTATATCACAAGGTCTTTGGTCCTCTGCTCTTCTCTCTTTGCCATCCCTTCCAGAGGGAAATGCCCTACTTCACACAGTAAGTGGCCAATCTGGAATTTGAACTCAGGTCTTGTCACTAAATCCAGCACTCTTTCCACTTCACTACTTTACCTCAGGTCTCCACCTGAGATTCTTTAAGTCTATGTTTCAATTCCTATTTCCTGTGTATAAGAAAATCTTTATGTAGCTGATCTGTTACCAGATTAACATCAGTAATTCTAAGATCAAACTCATATTTAACTGAAAATTTGCCTCTTTTCCAGATTTTCCTATTTCTTTTACTAGCACTGTCACTCCTACAATAACCCAATCTGTAAACATTTTACTTATCCTTCTTAGTAAGTCAGTGCCCAAGTTCTTTTTTTCCTTTGAAATTTTTCTAATAAACAATTCCCTCCTTTCTATTCCTGCAGTTACAATCAGTAGAAACTCTAAATGAGGGTTAAATAAAGGTTCTAGTCCTGACAACCAAAAACTAGCTGTGTAATCTCAGTCAAGTCACATAACCCCAGTGAGTTTTGTTTTCTTCATCTGTAAAACAAAGGCGTTATCTCCAACAAGAGGCTTAGATTAATAGTTCAAGTAATGGGTAGACTTAGACGACTTCTTTGGTACGTTTCAAATCAGAGATTCTATTATTCTAAATATTTCTGTCAAAGTTTCAAGGCTTTCAATAATTCAGTTGCATTTTACTTGTCCAAATGGGTTTCCTGATACTCTCTTATGTATAATTTCTACTTCAGTCATGCCTGTCTCTTTACTGTCCCCCATATATATATCATTGCTCACTTCCAACTTCCAACGGAATGTAAACATTCTGTTTACACCAGAAATGCCTCTTTTATCCTTCAAGACTATAAACTCCAGTCTCAGTTACTCCATGAAATCTCTAACCATACCTAGCCCATACTGATCTCAAACTTTTAAAATGCCTTTTGCACCATCTGTACTGCACAATTCGTTTTACAAGAGTATGTTATGCCAACATACTACACACAGAATAAGAATGCTATCTTTTCACTAACTTTCAAATATACTTTTGTTACCCTAATTCAAAGGTAAATTATTTGAGCAAGACTCATGTCTTATTATGTTATTACATCTCACAATACATAATGCAAGTCTAGGCACACAGTAAATGCTTAATACTTTAAACTGATATTTGAATACCTCGCACCAACCACAATGTCACCATTTCCTAGCACACAGCAGCACCAAATAGACTGTGCTGGAAGTCTGATTGTTTGGGCACATTCCCCATCTTTCCAGATTCTCAGAGATCTGTCTTCTGCTGTTGTCACAAAATCTAAAATTAACATAGGAACAATTAGCTATAATAACTAAGAGGGATGAACACTTATACATAGCAAAACAATGCTCTCCCTTCCTCCCTCCCCACCTTCCTCACTGAGAAGGCAAGCAATTTCATATTTGATATAGATTATACACGTGCAGTGTATAACATATTTCCATATTAGTCATGTAGTGAAAGAAAACATAGACAAAAGAACTCTGAAAAAAAATTTTTTTAAAAAGTAAAATATGTTTCAATCTGTATTTAGACACCATCAGTTCTTTCTCTAGGGATAGATGGCATGTTTCATCATAAGTCCTTCAGCGTTATCTTGGATCACTGTATTGCTGAAAATAGCCAAGCCATTCACAGCTGATCATCTTACAAGATTGCTGTTACGTTGTACACAGTGTATTTCACTTTGCATCAGCTCATGTAAGTCTTATCAGGTTTTTCTGAGAGCATCCTGCTCATCTTTTCTTATAGTATTCCATTACAATCATATGGCATAATTTGTTCAGTCATTCCTCAATTGATGGGCATACTACCTATTTCAAATTTCCTACCACCAGAAAAGAACTGCTATAAATATTTTTGTATATATAGGTCCTTTTCTCTTTTGTTTTTTAATCTCTTTTTGAATACAGACCTAATAGTAATAGTCACACAGCTACATAAAAGAGTATGCAAGATTTTATAGCCCTTTGGGCATAGTTCCAAATTGCTCTAAAGAATGGCTGAATCAGTTCACAATTCCACCAACAACGCATTAATGGCTCATTTTTCCCACATCCCCTCCAAAATCTTTCATTCTCCTTTTCTGTCCTATTAGCCAATCTAATATAAGTATGAGGCAGTACCTCAGAATTGTTTCAATTTACCTTCCTCCAATCAACAGTGATTTACGGCACCTTCTCATATGGCTATAGATAGCTTTTTGGTTACTTCATCTGAAAACTGTTCGTATCTCTTGATCATTTATCAGTTAGGAAACAGCTCCTATTTTTACAAATCTGACTCAGTTCTCTATGTATTTGAGAAATGAGGCCTTTACCAGAAAAAAAACTTGCTTCAAAATTTTTTTTAGTTAAGATTGCTAAACATATTTCCCTCCATCCTATTTCTCCCATCCCTCTTTATTCTATTCTCTCTCCTTTCAGCCTGAACCTCCTCAAAAGTGTTTTGCTTCTGACTACCACCTCCTCCAATCTGCCCTCTCTCCTATCACCCCCACCCCTTTCTCTTAATCCCTTCCCCTTCTACTTTCCTGTAAGGTAAGACAGATTTCTATACCCAATTGAGTACATATGTTATTCCCTCTTTGAGCCAATTCTAATGAGAGTAAGGCTCATTAACTCCCCCCTCCACTGTAAAAGTTTTTTCTTGCCTCTTTTATGTGAGATAATTTACCCCATTCTACCCTTCCCTTTCCCTTTCTCCCAGTGCATTTCTCTTTCTCTCCCCTTAATTTTTTTTAGATATCATTCTTCCATATTCAACTCACACCTATGCCCTCTGTCTATATATACTCCTAAATGTCCTAATAATGAGAAAATTTTTATGAGTTACAAGTATCATCTTCCCACATAGGAATGTAAACAGTTTAACCTTATTAAGTCCCTTATGATTTCCCTTTTCAAGCTTCTCCTGAGTCTTGTATTTGAAAGTCAAATTTTCAATCTCCATTCTATCTATCTATTCTCTGATCTTTTCATCAAGAATGCTTGAAAGACTATCCATTTTTCCCCTAAAGGATCACACTCAGTTCTGCTGGGTAGATGAATCTTGGTTGTAATCCTAACCCCTTTGCCCTCTGGAATACCATATTCCAATCCCTCCAATTTTTTACTGTAGAAGCTACTAAACCTTGTGTTATCCTGACTGTGGTTCCACAATACTTGAATTGTTTCTTTCTCGCTGTTTGCAATATTCTCTCTTTGACCTGAGAGCTCCGGGATTTAGCTATAATATTTCTTGGAATTTTCATTTTGTGATCCCTTTCAGGAGGTGAACAGTGGATTCTCTCAATTTCTATTTTACCTTCTGCTTCTACACTATCATGACAGTTTTCTTTGATAATTTCTTGAAAGATGATGTCCAGGCTCTTTTTTGATCACGGCTTTTAGGTAGTCTAATAATTTTTAAATTATCTTTCCTGGACCTATTTTCCAGTTCAGTTATTTTTCCAATGAGATATTTCACATTGTCTTCTATATTTTTCATTCTTTCTATTTTGTTTTATTGTTTCTTGATTTCTCATAAAATCATTAGCTTCCATTTGCTCAATTCTAATTTTTAAGGAATTATTTTCTTCAGTGAGCTTTTGTTCCTCCTTTTCCATTTGGCCAATTCTACTTTTAAGGATTTTTTTTCTTCAGTGAATTTTTGTGCTTCTTTTTCCAATTGGCCAATTTTACTTTTCAAGGCATTCTTCTCCTCATTGGCTTTTTATATCTCTTTTACCATATGACCTAGTCTGTGGGGTTTTTTCAAATAGCACTTAATTTTTTTCCCAATTAGACGTCAACACAGTTTTTAGCATTCAATTTTTACAAGAATTTGAATTCTAAATTTTTCTCCCTTTCCCTCCTCTCTTCCTAAAATGGTAGGCAATTTCATATAGGTTATCCATGTGCTATCATGTAAAACTTATTTCCATATGAATCACATTGTGAGAGAAGAAACAGATCAAAAGGAAAAAAAAAACAAAAAAGAATAAAGTAAGTGAAAAAAGTATGCTTCAATCTGCATTCAGAGTCTATCAGTTCTTTATCTGGATGTGGTTAGCACTTTCTTTCATCAGTCCTTTGTACTTGTTTTGGATCACTGTGTTGCTGAGAAGAGCTAAGCCATTTATAGTTGATCATCACACAATGTTGCTGATACTGTGTACAATGTTTTTCTGGTTTTGCTCATTTCACTTTGCATCAGTTCATACAAGTCTTTCCAGGTTTTTCTGAAATCAGCCTGTTCATTTCTTATTGCACAGTAGTATTCTATTACATTCATATATCACAGCTTGTACAGCTATTCCCAAATTGATAGGCATCCCCTCAATTTCCAATATTTTGCTGCCAAGATAAGGCCTGCTATAAATATTTTTGCACATGTAGGTCCTTTTCCCTTTTGTATGATCTCTTTGGGATACAGACCTAGTAGTAGTATTGCTAGATCAAAGGGTATATGCACAGTTTTATAGCCCTTTGGGCATAATTCCAAATTCCTCTCCAGAATGGTTGGATCAGTTCACAAGTCCACCAACAGTGCATTAATATTCCAATTTTCCCACATCTCCTTCAACACTTATCATTTTCTTTTCTGTCACATTAGCCAATCTAATAGGTAAGAAGTGGTACCTCAGGGTTGTTTTAATTTGTATTTCTCTAATCAAAAATGATTTAGAGCACTACTTCATATATGCTCATAGATAACTTTGATTTCTTCATCTAAAAACTGCCTGTTCATATCCTTTGACCATTTATCAATTAGGGAATGGCTTGTATGTTTATAAATTGGACTCAGTTCTCTATATATTTGAGAAATGAGGCCTTTATCAGAGACACTTGCTGTAAAGATCGTTTTCCATCTTTCTGCTTTTCTTGTAATCTTGGTTGCATTGGTTTTGTTTGTGCAAAAGCTTTTTAATCTAACACAATAAAAATTATCTATTTTACATTTCATAATGCTCTCTATCTTTTGTTTGGTCACAAATCTGTAACTCACTTAACTTCTCCTCTAAGAATTTGGATGATATACCACTTGGTGCATATGTTTAGTACTGATATTACTTTATTGCCTATCGTACCTTTTAGCAAGATGTAGTTTCCTTCCTTATCTCTTTTAATTTGGTCTATTTTTCCTTTTGCTTTGTCTGAGATCAGGATTGCTACATCTGCTTTTTTTTTACTTCAGATGAAGCATGATACATAAGCACTGAACTGTTCCCCACCCTCACCCAGGTGCTGCTGATTCTGCTGATCTTCTAAGTCATCTTTGGCTACAAATTTCACCCTGTCCTTTTATGGGTTCTGCTACTTCAAGAGTTGTTTTATGGGGTTTTGGGGACAGCTCAAGCGAATAGTCACCTTTTCTCCAGCCATCTTGGCTCTACCTCCTATAACATTGTTTTTCTATCTTTCTAATTAGACTAGGCTTTTTCCCTTGGGGTCTGGTGTACAGGGGCAAGACATGGATACTACAATGAAGAATGAGTCTAAAAAGGTTGCCCTTGAATTCCAAAGTGATTCTGCTAACCACTGTGTTTATTCTATATAATCTACTCATGACTGATATAACCAGAAGTATCCAGGATATGCCTCTGTAAAGGCCCCAGCTCCCTTTGTCCTCCTGAATATAAGAATAAGCCTAGCATTAACTACCTCTGGCAACTGGAACAGGCCAGAAATTCTGGGTAAGGCAGTTCTCTCCTAGACACATACCTTCAATAACACCAGAACCAATAACTAAAATTCAAGTGGCAGGAGATAGGGCCAATCTAACATTCTCAATATTTCTTAATATTCTAAATTTACTCAATATCCTTTGTCTATTTGTTCACTTTGTATACTACCAAATAAACCCCATAGTTAGATCAACTTACTATTAAGTTCTTTCTCTGTTCCCTGAACTCTCAGACCACAAGAACATATGTACATTACAATTTATTTCACACAAATAATGAAAATGTATTATGCTCCTTCATTTCACAGTACATATTTCCAGCTATTCCATTAGAAAACCATGGATCATACCAACAAATCAATCATATAATTTTTTTTCTGAGGTCTAAGATCTTTCAATCTTATAATTAATAATTAGCTTGCACTGATATACAGAATACATACCTTTCTCTGTCAAGAGAATGAATTATTAAGTAGGATATTAAGTTACTAAAATATCAAATAACTTACTGTTATTTTAAGAAGCTATTTTATGAAAAATGTCCATTACTACACTTTTCTAGTTATAGCATAAGAATCTTACCTTTACAATTTGGGAAAACAGATATACTATAAATATAATTTGTATGCCCATAAAACACTTCAAGACACTCGCCAGTAATTTGCCATCTTCTAATACTGGCATCATTTGCACAGGAAAGAAATTCTGTTTCATTTAGAATTGCTAAACCTCTCACACAGTCTTCATGACCTTCATAAAGAAAAAAGAAATTAACAGAGTATCAGTAATTTGATGACTATATTATATGTTATTTACAGAATACATTAAAATATAGTAACAAATGATCTGGTGAGATTTTAATCTTTGAAGAGATGAAGTAATCAGTTTGTATTTCAGTTTTGACAATCCATCAGAAGCCTTACATGTATTTCATGTAAAATACACATGTATTCTTTCAACATCCCTTCACGTTTTCCACCTAAAAATTCTGAGGAAAATTACCTTTGTTAAAGCATTTAAATATCAGATTTTACAAAGACCAAGTTGTTCTGAGCTTTAATATGCAATAAATTAGTAAGCTCTTACATATGACAAATCTTACCAAATGTTTTATGTACTAAAACACTGTAAGTCCTCAATTTACATATAGATATTTATTACATAACAAATATTTATAATGATATAATCTCTGACAAGATTATTACCATCAAAAAAGAATAAGACTTCACAGAGCCAACTGCCATGCATCAATAAATCAACAAAAAATTTATAAAGTACCTTCTATGTGACTGGTACTGTGCTAGATATAGAGGATACAAACATTAAAAGAAATAATTTCTACTCACAAGAACTTTACATTCTAATTGGGGAGGCAACAAGGACATATCCATAGAGTAAATATAAAGAGAATAAATGCAACCAAATACAAAGTAGTTAAATACGAGGTAATTTAAGGAGGGAATCAGGGGTATACCTCATACTACCAATTTTGGAAAGCATATAAGCTGTGCTACTGGTAAAGAGTTAATAATTTTCATATTTTAAAAAAATGCCATACAAAGGATTCCTTAGAACACATCAATATGGTGCCCAAGTTCAATTTTCTTTTGTCAAGGCACATCAGAGATAGACTAGCAACAAAACCGATTTCTTCCAGAATTAACAAAGTCCCAAGTATTTCTCTTAAATATGGAATATGAAACAGTGCTACTCTGTGATTACTATTTTCCCCTCAGCTTTTAGTGACGTATATAAAAGGAGCTTCTCCCAGTACTACTCGAGATAATTGCTAACTTGGAAAAATAAATTAATCCAACGAGTACACAAAAAAATCTTTCATGTTCCTGTTTTGTCTAAAATTATGTAAAATCTGTGAAAACAGGTAAGAATCACTTTATTTTTAGAATTATCTAATAATTAAAGCTTGAAAAATCTACCTTCTAGAACCACATTATAAACAATCCTGGCATTTTCTGGTGTGTTATGTTTACATTTAAAGTAAAGCAATAACAATACTGCCAGATGGACAGATAGAAAGCAACTGGTATAGCACGGACTTGGAGTTTTCTCCATAATCTATATAACTGGGGCCAGGTTATGACCCCTTCAAATCTAACTACACAAAGAAAACAGTCAAAGTAATATAGTTCATAAAGAGGCCCAGAGATAGTGATTTACTTTGTTAATAAAGTGACAGCCAATCTAAGTAACAAAAGCCGGATTCAAACTCAGTTATTTTAATTCCAAATTTAGTATTATTTTAACTCTTACCTACTTAATTCTCTCACTAGATAAGTTATACCAACTTAATCTTCATGTGAATGGTTTCACATAAACTAAAGCCATTTTGTTTCCTGTTCTTACCAGAGAATGTTCTTTCACACCTTCCAGCTTTCCAAAGTTTAATAGTTTTGTCTGCTGATCCAGTCAACATTAAACCTTGTTCTGGCAATATCTTCACTGCCCATACTGCTGCTGTATGACCCTGTAAATAAGACTGGAATCAATCTAAGGGGTCAAAGAATGATCATGCAAATAAAGAACCAGAGAATGATCACACAACAGTTCAAGAAGATACTCAATTATTTATAATGTTGACTCAGAATTACTATACCTGTAACGTCATCATGCATTTGTCATTGAGCCAGACTTTGGCTGTAGTGTCCCATGAGCCACTAAGTAATGTTCCAAATTTTCCAGATGAAAGGCTACAAACTAGGGTGAAAAAAAAAATCAGTGAATATTTTTACATATTTCTGTCTTCAAATCTGATTTTATATTTTAAAAAGGAAAAAAATTCAGCCTTCAATACGACTGCTTGTGGTGCCTGAGTTTCTCATTTTTGAAAGGACGTTGTAAGAGACATCCCAAAAGTGACTTTAGACTTAAAATTTAAGCAAATACATCTAGTCTTAGTCCTTTTAGCTAAACTTCCTAGAAGGTAAAGGAATCCAATCATCTGATCCTCAAATTAATACTCCTTTTTAATAGTATAATTAACAAAAACCATCAAAATTATGCCTCATTTTTCTGCTAGCAAAGAGGCATGGGTGAAAAAAAGGTCACCTGTCTCTAAAATTGTACATACTATATATTTAAAAGAAAATATAATTTTTTTCATTGAATTTATAAAAGTTCAATTAAAGAAATTTAAAGTCTTCTGAAGCAGCAGGATTTTCCTCTCATGACATATCTCTATCTTCAATTGTGAAATTCAGATTATTTTTAAGATTAGAAAATTACTGAACTCTTTATATTTGCACATACCAGCATATCTTAATTTTTAAAGTTTAATAAAACCTAAAGAGATATGAGACAAGCATTGACTGAAAAAGAAAATATCAAGGATAATGACAAGTAATATAACTTAAAATACATTTGATATTCTTTCCATTCAGCCATATTTTGATGCTTATTTATTTTAGTATCCTCCATAATGCCAAGGGCATAGTAGGTACTTAATGACTACATACTGATTAAATAATCCTATCTGAAGTATCACAGAAATTCCTTCCTCTTCATTCTTGTAGCTAGACCTCACCTTATTCCCTACACAGGAGGATACACCAAACATTCCCCTATTACATCCAGAAGTAATTTTATCATACTACTGACTAACATGGCAGTGTGCACCTCAAGCCACACGTGCCAAAATGTACCTTGTGTTAGTTACTTAGTTCTTTGATTTCCCTCCTCTTCTAGGCTCTGAGCTCAAAGAGGGAAAAGGTCACTTCATATTCTTTTTATCTGCTATTGTAGCAAGGACGGTACCTTGAACATAGTCTGTGCTCAGTAAATATTTGCAGGGTGAATTAAAAATCATTATAACAGTACCACAAAAAGACTAAAGTAATTTGTAGGCAATAAAAGGGTTTTTTTCCTGAAAAAGAAAAAGTAAAATGCGTTCATAGTATCAAAATTAATGCCTATCTGACTACATCCACTCAGAGGATAATATGAAATTGTCACTTAAAAAAAAGAAAGTTGTTGGGTTAAAAAACTAGTTAGTATATTTGACCTTTCCTACAAAACTGCTAATGATATTTAGTTCTCCAACCCTCTATTTTGCAAAAGAAGACACATTCAACTGTCATATTACTATCATTATATTTCACATTACAGGTCCTTTATCATACATTCAGGCTTATTTATGTATATATCAACATGTTCCAGATTGCAAGTTGCTTGAAGGCAAAGATTTTGCTGTCTTAAGTATTTTTGTATCTAATTTCCATCTCTCCACTCCCACAGTGGTTCTAATGTAAACAGACACTAAATAAATGAAGCAATGTGGAATATGCATAATCATCAAATCATGCGATACTGATTATGTTAATGTACACTGATATCTAACATATTCTAATGTTTAATATACTCTCAAATAATAATCATGCAATTTAGAAGATTGCCAAAACATAACATCAACAGCCCAGAATTTATACAGCACTTTAAGATTTGCAAAGTGCTTTACAACTACCATCTCATTTTAGCCTCACAACAACCCTGGGAGGTAGGTGCTATTATCTTCATTTTACAGATGAAGAACAGAAGCACATAGAGGTTAAGTGATTTTTGGCCAGCATCACGCAGCGAGCAAGTGACTAAGGTCAAATCTGAACTCAGATCTTCCTGACTCCAGGCCTACCTAGCACTCCATCTGCTCAGTCACATTGCTGCTATGAAAGATTGCTGCCTTTGTGGCCTTGGAGCACATACAAACTACGCTTCTATAAAGTTTCAAGAACAAAGATCCAAATTATCTTCCTTTGACTTAAAAGTCACAGATGTTTCTACCTTAATAGCTGAAAGATTCTTAAAAACTACAGAAAAGGGGATACATTATCATATGCTCCAAATAAAGAGAACAGAACACTAGATTTAGAGTTAGAATCCCCGGTTTCTGCTATTTTTATTAACTTGTATGACTTTAGCAAAGTCCCAAACTCTTGGGGCCTCAATTTCTACATCTTCAAAATGTGGAGTTGTAGTAGATGATGTCTAAGATCCCTTCCAGATCTAAATTCTACAATCTTTCATAATATTTGACTGTTGAAATGACTCCTTATGCATATTTTTATGCCATTTCAGATAAAATTACATACAACAAATCGGAGCGCATAGTTTTATACAAAGTAGCCATTAATGAACAAACTGATGATAATAAGCACAGTACTCTTTTTTTTTGGAAATAAGGAATAAAACATACTTTCCAAAATAAAATTAAATTATACCACACTAGTTTTAGGTACATATAACATTTTCTGCAGAAAAAGAGGGCATTATCTCACCAAAAACACTGTCAATTTTCTATTCAAACAGAACATTAAACATATCCATTGAAAAACATCAAAATTATGCAAACATATTCCTATAAATGAATTTGTTACTTTCTAATAATGACTTAATTCCAAAATTCCGGTATACCCAGCTTTACCGATAAGCAAAAATGTTGTGATAAAACAAAATGAAATATATTTAAATACTTTACGAAAACTAGAAAGAACCATTGTAGTAGTAGTAGGAACAAAATAAAAAACATGATTCTTATTGACCAGAAAATATTAATTTTATGCAACTTGGAGAGAATAAAACTTTAAGTGAAAAAAAACTGACATTATACCTACCAGTGTTTTTGTGACCTTTCAGTATATAAAGTGGTGCTGAACTGTCCAGTGTAAATATGCAAATATTGTGGTCATTTCCACCAGTGGCAATTAGTCCTCGAGGATAGATATCACTTGATGGTATAATACATACACAAGAAACAAAATTGGAGTGGCCACTCATATAGTGCATTTCAGTAAAACCCCTGTTAGGACTGAAAAAAATATGCTAATCAATATATTGTATATTTTATTTCCATAGATATAACCTAACAAACCATCAAAGATACAAGATAGTCATTACATATTTTTCTTAAAGTTGAACTTTAGTGTGTTATTCTAATGATACCATGTTAAAGTTACTATTTAATCACCTAGAATGAAATAAAAGTTTTGAACCTCAGCCCAATCAATTATTTTATGCCCTACTGAATTAAAAAACAGAAGGGTAGTATAGTACTTACTACAAAATAAATGCTACTAATTTATAACTAGAAATCTAGTTGAAATGTCCTTAAAATACATCAATTAACAGAAAGAACAAGGGACATAGAAAGAAAGAAAATAAATTTTATATTAATAGATTATCACTGAAACTTCATTTCCTCTTTCAGCAACCGTTACTCTAAAAGTCAGGGTTCTGGTTCAAGTGAAATGATTCCTGAAATTATAATAATTTGATCCAATACAGAAAATCTCAACAATGACAGTAACAATGCTAACATATGATAAGCATTCACATGGCTCTGGAATAGAGTAATCTATTTTAATAAATAGCATGTCTATCATTCTAAATTACAGAAGATGGTCTAACACAGGGACATCAAGGCCACAATTCAGTAGTAGATATGAAAACAGGATTTTCAATCTGTTTTACATAGCTCTACTATAGCACTCTTGTGCTGCTTCACATAATCAAATGAACTAATTAGAGTTTATCAAAACGTGCAAGATGCTTAGTTTGGTAGTGAGGCTACAAAATGGGCGCATGAGAAAAGATTACCAACAACACATGGTGGTAAATGGCATGTCCTGAGTAATTACGGTAGTTCAGAGAAGGGAGAGACCACTTGCAACTAGGGTTGTCACAGGTTTCTGCTTCTGGAGACAGGCATATTAGGATTGGCCAATCAAAGCAGCTTATGATTTTGATAAGCAGAAACAGAGAGTGGGGTGGGGTGGAGGGTGAGAAATGGGATGAAGAACACACTAAAATATAACATCCAAGTCAAGGTCCTACATTCTTGGGAAACCTCACTTGTGCAAACTCTGAATTCAAAACCAAGGTCTACTCTAGATCATATAATCAGAGGCGGGCCCAAGGAATTTGAAGCAACAGCATGGTAACTATTCTAGGCTCATGAAAACTCAAGATTTATGCTGTAGTCATGCCATTGCCAGTACTGAAGTCACTCCCATAAAGTCATTAATAACTTCCTTCAAGGGGACTGGGTCTTTGTAAGAATAAGATTAGGTGTTCCCCCCAAAGTAACTTTAAAACTTAAGGCTGACCTTAGAACTGATCCAATTTCCTGGGGTACAACGAATAGGGTTAAATCCAAAGCCCATATTTATAAAAAGTACTTAGCACGGTGCCTGGCACATAGCAGACACTATATAAATGCTTATACCTTTCCCTTTCCCCACCCTCTGAAGTGAATCACAGTGCACACACACATCTCTAGATTGCACTGCAACAAGACTAGTTTACTCCTTTTCACCTGGAGTATTGTAATAGCCTCTTACCTGACCTCCTCTACCTCCAATCTCCTTCCATACTCCAGGTTTATATTCGCAATTTGAGTCAACAGAGTCCCCCAAGGATCCAATATCTAGAATTATAAGTGGACTCTTTAGGACAAGAATTCAGCTCCTCTCCCACAAAACCCATAACCTCTAGCAGCTTTATGAACCTGCTCTCATCTGAAAGTGACTATGATCCAGGCACCTCAACAGCAGAACCAACGACAAGTAACTAAGAGCTCCCCAAAACTTAGTGGCCTGGACCCAACACATAAACTAGATCACAGTAGCTGATTCACCTGTAAGCCTCCTTCTTTGTACTGTCCTGCTTTAAGTCCTAAGCCTCAGGACTTATAAAAAGTAAAAAATCTATTTGTTTATTCATTACTAATAAGTCTGAGTCTGGGTAAGACAGTAAGGTCCTTGAGAGCAGAGATCATGTAATTTTTCATCTCTGTTCCCTGGAATAAGCCAATTGTTGAGCATATAAGAAGGTGTTAATAAATGTTTGTTGAATTGAACTGAGGTGAATTTTATTTACCTTATGGTGTAGCAAGCACCAAGCAACTCTTCCATTCAGTTAAGGAAAATCCAAGATACAAACTTTGAAAGGACATCAGTCTCAATTAAACATTTAGTTGTAAGAGTGAAACTAGATATATTTACAGTAGAAAATAGTATTCCCTCACAGAATAAAAAGCAATGAAAGATAAATTGAGACCTAAGCCAAATCATCTGAAAAACATGTATAAACAAACAGCTATCAGTATTTCTCTAGCAGTTTTTCTCTTCAGTAATAGTAGAACTACTACATCTAATCTTCAGCATCTCAATACTTAATGCGTTATATGAGGAAATGGAAATGGCAATTAAGAAGATGGAGTTGGGAAGCACTGCCATAGTTTGTCTAGTAGATACAGAAGAAATCTGTGCTCAAGATGACAATTTTGAAGGTCCTCATGGATCAATTTTGAACATCTCAAAGTGATTCCCAGATCATGGCTTTGTATACAATAAAGCTCCTTTGAAGATACAAGAGATATGAGCCTGGATAATAGAAGACTTGGAAGGATACAATAACTATCTTTAAGTATCTGAAGGGCTGACACATGGAAAATGCTTTATTCTGCTTGGTCTCAAGTACCAAACTAGGAGCAATGGGTGGAAGCTACAAAGAAGCAAATTTGTGCTTGAAATAAGAAAAAATTTCTTAACCATTAGAGCTATCCAAAAGTATAATGAGCTACCAAATGAAGTAGAGGGTACCTCACAATCAATAATGGATGGATAGCCACTTGCTGGAAATGTTGTAGAAGGAATCCTTTTTCAAGAATGGGTTAGACTAGATATTCCATTTCCGAAACTCTCTAACGTTACCAAAAGAATGGAGTGAAAAAAAACAACACATTAAGATATCATAAAAAAAGATGCAAATGAGCAAACACCAGCAAATCCCAACCTTTGCCTCTCATCTATATAAAATCTTTTTGAGAATGGTGTCTACACATATCAAAGTGTATCCTTGATAAAAATATAAGAAAGGGCAGGCTTTCATAGATAACTTTCAAAAGAAGTCACATCTTCAGCACAATTGGCTATGAAAATTTGTTAATTACCAAAAATAAAGGAATAAATCTGACTCAATAGAGCATTAAATGCACCCTTAACTACAGGCTCTCCTCTAACAAGATCAAGATACAAAAGTTAAGATTATTCTTTGATTTCTTGACTAACGTAATCAGAGAAAGTTGATTCAAGAATATCCAGCACAGGAAGACATATGCTAGCTAAAGATTTGCCAGTATGATAAGAGTCCATATTGAAGAGATACTCTATAGGTAGTAAGGTTCTCTAGATGCTCCTATTGCAGATAACACTGTACTGATTATATCAAACTCCTCAGTGAAATACAGAGTCATTCAAAAGGGGTTGATATAACAACCTAGACAGGAGTAAGAAGGTGGATGAAGAACATGTATTGCTTAGACTATAAAAAGTAGCTGGAAAGGTAGACCAATAAGTTATTTCATCAGCACACCCATGTGCGTGTGTGCGTGCGCGCGCATGTGTACACACACATACACACAAATTCATCTACCTTGGACAGACAGAAGATGAAAAATGAACCCAGAATTGAAAAGATGGAAAAAAATAAAAATTTCTGATGTCCCTTTGGGATACTGCTGTCAAAGACTCCAAGATGTTCCCTTATGTAAAGCTCATCTTTTTAATACAACCAGTCACTCATTGGTGCTATATGGCTTCCAATCGTGTTACACTACAATGTCCAAAGAATCAAAATTGAGAAACACCACCATGTGGAAAGACTTATAGTTGGCACAAGTACACTACAGCATACAGGCAATGATAATTGGTACTCAAAAAATAGTGTGAAAAAAGACACTATCCAGGAAACATACAACCAGAAAAGAGACAAACTAAAGCTCATTCGGACAGCAAACTGTTGAGAACAATTGGAGAGCCTGAGTATTACACTAGAAACAAATAAATACTAAAAAGGCAAAGAATGAAAGAGAGCTCCGTTTTGAAAGATTTACAAAAAAATAGGGAGAGGAAATGCCTCACTGTAAGAAATGATAGGCTGTAAGAGTATCTACAATGAAAAGATCTCCAACATGCTGAAGCATTATTGTATGCATAAGTAAGACCAGGGTTGGGGAACCTGGGCCTCAAGGCCACATGTGACCCTCAAGGTCCTCAAGTGCAGCCCTCTGGAAGTTTGTATTCAAAAGGCTACACTTGAAGACCTAAAGGGTCACATGTGGCCTCTAGGCCCAGGTTCCCCACCCCTAGTTAAGATATTCAATATACTGACTACACTCCAGAAAGTACCATAAATCTGCAATGAACAAGAAGAGCATAACTGTTGTCTCCTCCATTAAGCCCCTTGTGATTAAGGACTGTTTCATCCTTTTTACTTGTATCCCTAGTGCCTGCCACATAATAGGCCCTTAATTCTTGTTGTATTTATGAAGACACTTAAGATACCTACATCTGAGCAGCATTATCTAAGAGGAAGAATTACTACTATCCTGAAGACATCAGTATTTGTGAGAAACCCCAAGACAAAATTTCACAAGTGCTTTTTATACGAGCTTCTATAAAAGCTTTTATACAAGTAAATCAAAATGTCCTACTTTGCTGCCCCCCCCCCCGCCCCCATCAGCCTAGAAAATCCAGACACACAAAAGTTCTTCCTGGCTGTATGCTATGAAATCACCTCTTGTCAAGATGCCTTTGATGTACAAAATAATATCTAAAAAATCATCCTAGAAGTAAATTTCTATTTTACGAAAATTTTCTTCCGCATCATGCTACCACTTAATCACTTTTTTAAACCACTGACACTAATGTTAGACTACTGAAATCTAACACACAAATACAGAAAATAAAAGAGTGCGACCGTGTACTAGTGATTTTGGAGGTAGGGGTTCTGAAATGATTTGCCAACAGCTATAAACAATTCCTTTCCCTTGTCAACAATTTAACGAAGTATGCCCTCGGCCTAATCAGAGTCTGGGCGACAGGAGGAGGCAGCTGAGTCTAGATGGCCCTGTTCTAGATAATTTCGCCCAGCTGGAAACGCAGTTAAATCTCTTAAGTCAAGAATTCCGGGCTAGGAAGACGGTCCAACAGGGAAGGCTGGGGCGGGGCCGTGTCCCTCTGCGGACTCCGAGGCCATGCTCACCTGTTCGGGGCCCACAGACGGGTGGTGCGATCGCGGGACACCGACACGAAGGCCCCCCGGCGGGTAAAGGCCGGCTACCACGCCCCGCACGTCCAGCTCGTGGCCCAGAAGCGAGCAGCTCAGCCGGTACCTGCCCCCGCCGCTCGCCATGGCCCCGGATCCCCCGGACAGCGCGGGGATGAACGGAGGGCAGTAGGGAGTGCACCGGGGCGGGGAAATCCCGGGAAACGGACACAGTGCTTGTCCCGCAAATTCCCCAAAAGGGAGGCCGGGAAAGTGGGCGGACAGAGACCACCCCCGCCAAGCGCTCGAGCCACACGTAGAGAGTTTTTGCGGTGACTCTAGAGAGTAAGAGCAGGAGCCCGGGGAGAAGAGAGGGGACCGTGAGGAGACCCGGGCGGGAGGGGGGGGCGGGGAAACGGGGGGCGGGAGGCTCTGACACAGCAACCCTACACTGCACACGGGAAATGCGTCATCGGTCGCAGCCGGGCGTGACGCACTTATTAGGGGGCTACAGGCGGGCGCCCTCGCCTCATTCTCTGCGCTCTGCTTCTCCACTCCGCGGAGAGAAAGTAGGGATGATAACATTGCGGTCGAAGGACGCAGATCTTCATATCCTCTTCTGGATTTAACCAAGCTCGAGTTTTAAGCCCGAGATCAATCGGGACTACAAGTCCCGCAGAGCAATGCGCCAACCCGAGTTATGGAGGGGGGCGGAGTGAAACCGAGCTCCTTCTGAGCGGTTCTGGGATACCGAGCTCCCCGTGTTGCACCTTGGGAGTTGTAGTTCTGTGTAAACACTTTTCCCGTTGCAACCTTACCCGGCTTCCCTCAATTCCATCTCTCCCAAAGCATCCACTCTTCCCTTCGTTTATATGCGCAGTCTTTTTTTTTCTTTCTTTCTTTCTTTTTTAATTTTTTTACAAGCCTCAACGTCTGAGATGATGACCTGATCTTTCTGTAGCGCTCCGTGAAACTGCATTCCCAAACTAGACATAGAGTGGATTATTTGTATGTTCCACGGCGTATTGGACATCTCGAATTGGCTATGCTATATACATTTTAAACTTGACACGTCCAAAACAACTCATTATGACCCTTTCAAACCCTCTTCCCCTCTCAATTCCCCTATTACTGTTGAAGGCACCAGCATACTTCCAGTCACCCACGGTCTCAACCCAGGTGTCATCCTTGAGCTCACTGCCCCTGTCATATTAGTTACCAAGTCCTGTAGATTTTACCTTATCATTGCCTTTCATATACGCCTCCTTTCTGCTTTGACACCGCCAGCAACCTGTTACAAGCCCTCATTGTCTCATACCTGGACTATTGCAATAGCCTGCTGGTTGGTTTCCCTGCCTGGTCTCTCCCTGTTCCTGCCCATCCTCCACTCAGCGGTCAAAGTGATATTTTAAAGTGGGGGTCTGACCATGTCATTCCCCACCCCACCATCCACTTAGCATAGTTCAGTGGCTCTTTATCACACCCAAGATCAAATATAAAAGCCTCTGTTTCACATTTAAAACTTCATAACTTGGTTGCCTCCTACCTTTCTATGCTTCTTAAATCTTACTCCTCCCCACATACTCTGCAATCTAATGACACTGGCCTCTTCTTGTCTACTACTCAAACAAGATATTCCATCTCCCTACTCCAAGCATTTTTACTGGCTTTCCCCAGTCTTGGAATTCTCTCCACATTCTGGCTTCCTTCAAATCTCAAATAAAATCCCATCTTCTACAATGTTTTGTTTTGTTTTTCCCCCCTTATTCTCCCTTAATGCTAGTGAGCCATCTCTCTGTATATATCTTGTACATAATTGTTTGGGTGTTGTCCCTTCCATTAGACTGTGAGCTCCACAAGAGAAGGGATTGTTTTTTGCCTTTCTCCCAGGTATCTCCCAGTAGTTAGCGTGGTGCCTGGCACAGAATAGATGCTTAATAAATGCTTCTTGACTCCAGTGACCATGTTTAAGCATTTTTAAAAGTCTCTGCATACTTGCTACTTGCTTTTAAAAGATTTTTCTTATTGAACACTGCATGGAAATGAGGTTCTGTGAAATTATAAACCTTTATTATATAAATTAAGAGCAGCTAGGTGGCACAGTAAATAGAGGGCTGGGCCTGGAGTCAGGAAGATCTGAGTTAAAATCTGACCTCAGACAATTACTAGCTGTGTGGCCCTGGACAAGTCACTGAATCCTGTTTACCTAAGATTCCTCAACTGTAAAATGGGCTGGAGATGGAAATGGCAAACCACTAGAATATCTTTGCCAAGTAAATCCCAAATGGAGTCACAAAGAGTTGGCCAGGACTGAAATGACTGAAGAACAAATATAAAGTAAACTATACTACTAAACATTCATTTCTTCATTGATGGTATGAGGCATATTTAATTCAAGGAATATTTATCAGTTAATCACCAAGCTTTTATTAGGCATATATTACATGCCTAAAACAGAGCTAGGTGCTACAGATAGAATTACAAAAGTGAAGTGTATCCAGTGCCCTAAAAGAGCTTACTTTCTGCTACTTTCTATTCACAGGTGAATAAATACAGGATATATACAAAATACACAATTATTGGGGAAGGGGAGCACAACCATTGAAAGTTTTTGAATATCTTAAACATGACTAAATACTGTTTTAGGAATATCAATATGGCAGTGGAAAGCAGGATAGCTTAGAGTGGAGTGAAGAGGAGGCATTTTATGTAATTTTAATGGTTCCAACTTGTACTGGATCACAGAAAAGAAAAGACATTGAAGACCATGCAGTACAATCCTTCATTTACAGATGTGGAAACAGAGGTTAAGTGATATATCAGGAGAAGTAACAAGTAGCAGAAATCTGAAGCTAACTGATTCTGCTCCCAACTAGTAAGTAGCTGTTGACTTGGGTTTCTTAATCTGAGATCCATAAAGCCCCAAGGGTTCCATGGATAGACTCAAAGGAGCCCATGAACTTTGATGGGGGGAAAAAGACAATTTTTCAGTAAATGGACAATATGGAAGAGGGAAAAAGTAAGTTGTCAGGGACTTGATGTGTGAATATTTCACCAGAACTTCTAATCCTACCTTCCAGTAACCAGGAGCTATAAATTACCCTTTTAACACACAAGTTCCCTACATGTGTGCCTTACTATCATTTTCTATGAGTTTGAGGTCTCTCTTCACAGGGACCTTGCGGGTGCAAAGGGAAAATGTGCCCCCAGTTCAAAATAATTGTTTCTATAACATCTGGACTTGTTATAACTGCTTAGTAAATATGCTTTCTAAGCATTAATTCAGCCTGGCTGCTAACAAATGGGAAGCTCACCAGAGGGTTGTTGTGAGTGGTAGTATTAGAAACCACAGTCCCTCAAAGTTTACTTCTAAAACTTCCTGAACATAATCAGCTGCCCTCTGGTGACTTTGAGTGATAAGTGAGATTTACTGAAGTAGCCCTAGAGGGGGAGCTCCACTTCTTGTTAAAAATAAAAAACCTTGTTATTAAAAAACAAAGAGGGAAAAATAATTAGTTTAGCAGAATCGACAGAGCAACCAAGTTTGACAGTACATACAACATTCTACACCTATTTTCCCCCACCTTTGGAAAAAAAGGGAAGGACATTAATTTTCTCATTTCTTCTTTAGGGTCTTCATTATCACAGCATTCTTTTCATTTTTAAAACATATTTACACTACTGCAGTCACTGTGTATATGCATATGTATGTATATGTATATGTGTACATGTGCATGTATATGTATATGTACATACATACGTGTGTTACACACATTTACATATATTGTTTCCCTAGTTCCAATTATCTTACATTAGTTCATACATTCCCATATGTCTCTGAATTTTTCATTTTTATTACTTCTTAGATATATAATATTCCATGGAAATCAATTACTAAAAGCTCTCTCTCCTTCCCTCTTCTTCATGTCTGGCATCGTCCTCTACCCTCCTTCCCTCCAGGCTCTGATAATAAAGTGTCTCTTCAACTCACCAAAGCTAACTCCTCTCCATGTGCCCTTCCCATCTTCTCCTATAGGTTGCTCCCTCAATAATGCTTTTCTCTAATAATTTCTCTCCCTAACTACTGCTTTCTGCCCTGTTTCATACAAACATGTCCCAGTCTTTTTCATCCTTTAAAAAAAATCTTACCAGATCCTACATCCTCTCGATGTAGTATCCTATATCTCTCCTCCCTTTCTCAGCCAAACCCATAGAAAAAAAAGTCTGCATTCATTACCTCCAATTCTTGTTTTCCCCTCACTCATTCTTCAACGCTTGCACTCTTGCTTCCTGCTTCTCTCAAGAGCAACTGTTGTTGCCAAATCTAATGGTCTTTTCTCAGTCCTTATACTTCTTGACCTCTCTGCAGCATTTGACAGTTGACCATCTTCTCATCCTGGACACTCTGCTCTGAATTTTTATTCTTGATATTATTCTCTCCCACTTCTCCAAACTCTCTTAACACCTCTTCAGTTTACTTTACTAGGTCATCATCCACATCAATCTTCCAAACATCAGGTTTACCCCAAGGCTTTTTCCTAAGTACTCTTCTTTTCTCTCTCTACCATTTCTTGTTGGTGACCCCTTCAATTCCCATTAGTTTAATTATCATCTATGTAGTTGACTCCCAGATCTATATGTACAACTCTAGATTTTTATTTTGTTTTGGTTTCTGAGCTCTAATCCAACATTGCCTATTGGGTATTTTAAACTTGATTGATGTCCCATAGACACACCAAGCTTATCACATCAAAACTTGTATCAAATTTAACATGTCAAAAAATTAACATATTATCTTTCTCTGAGGCAGCTAGGTGGCACAGTACATAGAGTGCTGTATCTGTAGTCTGCCTCAGACATTAGCTGTGTGACCCTGGACAAGTCACTTAACCTCTCTGAGCCTCAGTTTCCTCACCTATAAAATGTGGATAATAATATCACCTACCTCCCAGGATTATTGTGACAAATGAGATAACATGTGAGGTGCTTTGCAAACCTTAATGTGCTATATAAATGCTAGCTATTATTATGTCCTCCAAGCCTCATCCTCTTCTAAACTTCCATGTTTCTGTCAAGGGTATCACTACAGTGGGAGAACTGGTTTGGAGTCGGTAAGAATACCAAGGCCAGGGTCCTTCCAAGAAGGGCTTTATTGACGTAAAAGCAAACGGAACCAAACAGCTCAGGATTCTGGTTGGTTGGGTGGAAGGGGAATGGAGACTTGCTTATATCAGAGCTGAAAGGTGAGTAACTTATGGAAATTTGCTATGACATAATCTTTGTGCTATGTAAGCAAAAAAAAAAAAAGACTTGTGCCTGCGCTGTACTGGATCTTCCAGGTGGCTATCTTGAAATAGCCATACTTTTACTCTGGAGTGTCCCTTCATTACCATATTCATAAGATGTAAATGAACACTTTGACATCACAGAAGCTACTATCTGGCATTATTGCACTTGCACAGTCTTGGGAAAGTCCCTTGACCACAAGGTCGCTGGTGATAGGGTGGGCTGAGGGTCTCTAGACCACAAGGTCACTGGTGATAGGATGGGCTACAGAGTGGTGAAGTTGTCTATTCAGTATATGGGGGAAGTAGTTGCCTGCTCAGCATATGAGGAATTAGTTGTCTGCTCAGCATATAGGGCTAAGAATATGGAGGAAGGGGTTACCTAATCAGGATGTAGGGAAAGGATGGGGCCTCACTGCTCTGGGAGAAAAAATAGGACTTTGCTGTTCCTACTCCATCACTCTACTTCTCAGTTTCTCAATTGTTTAAAAAATTCTCCATTCTTCATTCTCATTTACCCTACATATACAATCAGTTGCCAAATCTTGCTTTTATCTCCCTGGTATCTCTTGCATCTGTCTCCTTCTCACTCATTACTCAAACAGGTACCTTCTTAATTCAGGTCTTCATCACCTCTCACCTCGACCATTCCAATATTCTCCTATCATCTTCTTACCCCAAGTGCATTCCTACTCCAAACCACCCTCCACCTAGTTGCCAATGTCATTTTCTCTTAGCCCACATCTGACAATGTCACTTTTGCACCCAGTAAATGAAAAGAAGGAAACATGCATTTATTAAGCACCTATTTGGTGCCAGGAAGTGTGCTAATCACTTTAAAAATATTAACTCATTCCATCATGTTATGTCATTTGAAATAGATTCCACATTACCTCTAAGGCAAAATATAAACTCCTCTGTTTTAAAAGGGCTTTAGCACTTGGCCCCAGACTACCTTTCTAGCCTCATTACTTTATAACTCCCCTTCCCACACTCTCACTGCATAGCCAAACTGGCCTTCTTGCTGTCCCTTACAAATAGCATTCTACCTCTTATCTCTATACCTTTGTCCTGGCTGACTTCACCTGGAATGCACTCCCTCCTCACTTCTACCTTGTAGAATCCTTTCATTAAAGACAAGCTTCACCTTCTATCTCATCGATGTCATGGAGCCTTTGGCAATCTGGTGAAAACTATAGACCCTGTTTCAGAATAATGTTTTTAAATACAAAAAATAACATAAGTAGGATTATAAAAGAAATAAATTATATTGAAGTGCACTTATGAAAAAAAAATTAAACAAGTTCACAGACTGTTCTTCTTGATTCCCACAACTTCTAGCGCCCTCCCTCCCTAAACTGTTTTGTATTTAGCCTGTATGTACTTAATTAAGGAATGGGAGAATTTAGTGGTCGGTGAGAGCCCTGTCCTTAGGAGCATGCATAGCTTGCTTTGCCTGATGCAATCCTTCCTGAAGGCTGAGCTTAGGTATAGGTATGTGTATGTGCATATGTGTGTACACACACATGTATATGTAAGTGTATATGTATGTGTACTATGTGTATATGTATGTATATGTGTAAGTATAGGGTATGTATTATATATATATATATGCATGCACTGTGTAGTCTATGTATATGTGTACATGGATATGCATGTGCAGTATATATGTATATGCAAGGGTATATGTGTATATATATATATATGTATTTGCATATGTAAGTTATGTGTGTATGTACATGCACATGAGGATGTGTATATGTATTTCTAAATGTATATTCATCTGCATACTTAGATATGTATGTCTCATTCAATAGAATGTAAGCTCCTTGAAAGTACTTGGGGCTTTGTAGCTTAATAAATGCTTGCTGATTGCATTACCAGCCAAGTAGCGGGTTCTCTCTTCTTTCCTCCCTTACGAGAAGAATATTAGAAAACAGGGGAAGAATTAAGGCAAGATCGGTCATCTCGCGAGAGCTAAGTGCTGCTTCCCCCTTGGCTGGGAGGAGGCTGGGGGAGGAGGAAGGGAAAGGGAGGGGGAGCGAGAGGGATAGGGCGCCGGAAGCGCCGAGCTCTGCAGGGCTGTATCTGGTTGCTTGGATACGGGCTCAGGAGCCTTGGCTGCGTGGCTGTTGGAAGCCCCCTGAGCAGCTGGCCGGTTGGGGCGTGCTGACGCCGGGCAGCGGGTGGGTGGACTAGGGATCCGGACGGAGGAGGGGCATAGGGGGCTCCAGCTCTCGCGGTTCCCTGCGGCGTGCCCCTAGGACCCCCGGATTGAGGTGAGGCATCTTTCACCCTACCTCGCTCCCCTTCCCTTTCTTACACACCTTGCACACCCTTCACCGAGTCGCTTCACCTCTCTCTCCACCCAGTTCTTTTCCTCATCAGCACCCCAACATACTGTCCCCTACCCCTCGACTTTCCCTGGGTCGACTGCCTCTGCCCTCGGACTCAGGCCTTTGTGATTCCTGCCTGAATCATATGCCCCGGTCAGGCACCCCTCTCCCGAAATCGGGAATGTTGCGCCCTGGGCTCTTCCAAACCGGCCCCCCCCCCGCCCCAGCCGCAACTTGTTCTCTGGGTGCTTGGGGGATGGAGAGGGAGATGGGGAGCTGTGAAAGTTTGACTGGAGGGAGTAAGATGAGACAACGGAAATGAGAAAAGAAAAAAAAGCGAACAAAACCGAACCAGGGTGAGTTCTAGGATTTTTTTTTTAAAGCCGAGACACAAAATTTCAAAGCTGGAAAAGATGTTGGAGAGCAGTAGGTTCAACAGTCGGATGTTTTTGATTTGTTTGTTTCAGTTGAGACATTCAGGCCCTGACTTTCTAGGTAAGTGCCCTAAGATCTCACCGCTAGTTAATGGCAGAGTCAGTACTAGAATCCAGGTTTTCTGACTCCTATGGTATTTCCCGGTCATCTTAATAAGCTCCTGCGTTCCCTCGGAGATTAACTATTCTGTGTGTGTCTTGTTTGTACTGAGTCCTTTATTTGTTTTTCCCCCAACTAGAATATGAGTTCCTTGCGAGTACGGTCTTTTTTCCCCCTGCCTTTGTATAGTATTCATTTAGCTCAGTGCCTGCCATGTAGCAGAAGCCCAAAATAAATGCTAGTTGACGACGTTTTGTTTCCATATTTTACCAACTAGAGAGGAAAGTCGGAATAGAAGCAAGCAAAGGTTTTGTTTGTTCGTTTCACAACCTTTTTGTAAATAAAAACAAAAATATAAGCCCCAACATGTGCTGTAATTTTCTCCTAGAAAGAGACTTTAGGATAATGGGATGATGTTTCCAACAGAAATAGCTA
Organism: Phascolarctos cinereus; assembly: GCF_003287225.1. NCBI lineage: Eukaryota > Metazoa > Chordata > Mammalia > Diprotodontia > Phascolarctidae > Phascolarctos > Phascolarctos cinereus. The sequence goes on from NW_027555847.1 coordinate 195,065,173, forward strand.
CTAGTCATGTCCAAGCCACCTGTGGAGAGTACCTTTTGACCAAACTCTCCCTCATACAGTAAACATTTTTCAAAGCTTTTTTTGGGCAAGATACTGTGGTAAACACTGGCATTAGGAAACTTTTTTAAAAGTTTTAACAAACAAACAAAAAACAACAATTACCACTTGGACTCAGTTAAAAGGCTGCCCTTGAGGACCTAGAAGGCCACATGTGGCCTTGAGGCCACAGGTTCCCCACCCCTGTGCTAGGGTCTTTGAGGTGTTTTTTGTTGTTGTTATGTTTTGTTGGTCTATAATCAGAAAGTGTTATTGCTGCTATGTGCTCAGCAGCAGCACTTTTCTGGGTATAGAATCTCAGAACTGGAATGAATATCAGAGGATAGACAGTTTATCCAGCCCCTAACTAAATCAAGAATCCCCTCTAAGTTGGTAAGTATCTTAGGCACTTACTATGTAGCAGGGACCACTGTACTGGAGACAGTAACCACTGGGGATACAAAGAATGGCAAAAAGCAGTTCATGTCCTTAACAAGCTCACCATCTAATAAGTGAGACAGCCTGCAAACCATTATGTACAAACAAGATAGATATAGGACAGATTGACGATAGTCTCAGAGGGAAGGTACTAGCATTAAGGGAAATTTTGCAGCTTTTCTTACAGAAGATGAAATTTTAGCTGAGACTTCAGGAAAGCTAGCAAATGGATACAAAGAAGCAGAGAATTCTAGGCATGTGAGAGGACCAGTGGAAATACCTGGCGTCGGAAGAATGTATATCTAGTTCCAAAGAAGAGCAGGGAAGCCAGTATCATTGAATGGTAGTGTACAGGGAGGGATAAATACTCATTCAACAGCTATTAGAAAACCTGTAGTGTCATATCCCCATTCAGATTATTCAACTTCTAGTTAGATATGATTATTAATTAGCTTTTCCTTCTTGTGAGACATTGATCCATTGATCTTGTTTCTGTTTTGTGAGATCTCTGCAGAATAGGTTCAGACCCTTTTCACATGATACATCCCTTCATATATTTTAAGACAATGGTCATGTGGTCCCTACATCTTCTCCTAGAATAATACAGTTGGAAGGGATCTCTGAGGCCACCTAGTTCCTCCCACTTACTTTAGAGATGAGGAAATTGAGGCCTAGGAAAGGTAAGTGATTTGTCCAGGGTCACACACAGAGTTTTGAAAGCAGAATTTTACCCCAGGGCCTCTGACTCCAGGACCAGTGTTTGTTTCACTGTATGATACTTCATCTTCAGCCCCTTTACATTATTCTTATGTCATTTTTGAGTCCTGCTATTTCCCTGATTGTTCTCTTCTCCAGCAATTCTGCTAAACAGGAAATTAAGTTATTCTGAAATAACTTGTTCTGAATGAATCCGTTTTCTTCATAGTTAGTGTTCACCGCTTCTCTTTCTATGTGTTTGTAAACCATTAATAATCTTTTCTAGAATTTTGCCAGAAATCCATGTCAGGCTCACTAACTTTTAATTTAAAGGCTTCCACCACTTTGATGAAGTTTGATATGCTATTTCCCTATCTTCAGTTGTGCAAAAAACTCTTTCCTCTTTTCTATAATTTGTTGTTGTTGTTAGTTTTTGAGCTTGGTTCTCCCTATGTCTATCCTGTAAATGCAGCAGCTATTTACTGACCCCATTTCAATACTGACCCAGAAGCTTTGACCTTCTCTGTTTCAGACCTGGGCTCTTTAAATGGCAGTCTAGTGATTCTTTTCATTTTATTGGTGAGTTCACCATATGGGGGCTCACCATATTCATGCTAAACTCGGTGAGGACACACTACCAGTTTTATCCCTAATGTAGCTCAGAATTCCTTAACTCAAGCTATCCACCTGCCTAAACCTCCTGATGCTAGGGATTACGAGCATGTACCACCACACCCAGCTATTTTCCCCTGGTTTCTTAAAGATTATAGCAGCCATCAAGGTATAGTGTATAGAAAGTTGGCCTTGAAGCCAGGAAGACTTGGATTTAAGTCCTACCGCTGACACATACCGACTGTGGAACCCAAGGTAAGTCACTTAACCCCTTAGTGCTCCAGGCAGCTCTTTATGACTGTAAATTCAGAGAATGTGGTGACCTACATTAGTAGAGGAAATTCCTCGATGGGAGCTCCTTATACCAATGAAATCATACGTTCATTCCCTATTTCTGCTTCACTACAGAAGTCTAACCTCCATGTTATTTCATTGCCTGTGGATGTAATTTGTCCAGATGACTTAAACTTATTTAGGGCATCTAGATGAACTCTTATCATCTCCTTAAGTTTTGATTCCTTGTTAACAAATTCTTTTTCCTATCCTTCCAAGTCTGTTTTCATTATCAGAGAATCTGAGTTGGAAGGTCATCAAGAGGTCATCAAGTTTAACCCTGACTTGCACAAGTAGGCATATAGCTTTTCTTTGAAGACCATCAGTGAGTCATTGATAAAATGTTAAATCTTAGAAGACCAAGCATGGATTACTAGAGTACTCTATTAAAAGCCTCCTTCCAAAATGGCATCCAACCATTAATGACTATTTGTTGCTTCCAACCATTTCAACCCAATGAAACAAGCATTTATTAAACACTTTCTATTTGTCAGACATTATACTAGGTTCTGGGGGTACAAAACAAAATAATTGCTGTCTTTAGGGAGCTTACATGCTTTGGGAGGAGGAACAATGTGTACACAGGTTTGTACAGGGAGAGGATGCTGAGACTATTGGGAGTGGAAAGACTTGAAAATTTTTAGTAGATTTTTCTATCGTTACATTATCTAGATCTCTCTATTTTTCTTTAAAACCGTCCTTTATTAACTAAGAATGTTAAAAAAGAAAAAAGATTGAAAATATCTGATGTTGCAGTGTTCCACAGCCTTAGAGACCTGCAAAAAAACTAGTGGAAGGAAAAGCTCTTCTCTTTTTGGGGGGGCCAGTATTCTGTATATTACTTTGCAACATTTTGTTTTAGATTATGTTTTATTGGTGGTTCTTTCATTTACATTGACAGTAAATATATATATTTTCCTGGCTCTGCTTGATTCATTTTGTATCTGTTCATGTCAGTCTTTCTATGCTAATCAGTGTTTACAGGCTATTTATCATGTTAATTGTTTCTTACAGCCCAGTATTATTGTTACAATTATGTATCCTAGTTTCTTTATCCATTACCCATTCAAGGTACATCCACTTTGTTTCCAATTGAAAAACCAGTACTAGTACTGGTAAAAACTAGTATTCCAGCCTCAGCATTGCAGGGAGTTAGGGCTTTTATGAGACCATGCAAGTATAGTCATAGATCAGCATGAGAGGTTTTAGCAAATGCTTTGCTCAAGTCTAAGTAAACTGTATCTACAACATTTCCCTGTCCTACCAGTCTAATAACCCAGTTTAAAAGTCAATAAGCGTAATCAGGCATGATGTTCCTTTTAAAATGATGCTGATTCTTTGTAAACACTGCTTCCATTTGTACATGTCCATTAACCATTCTTGTAACAATGTTCTAATTAAGTTCTCAATAAGAATTTAATATGTATCCAATGTGTGCAAGCCACAGTGATGTGTGCTGGGAGTAGCAAGACAAAAACAGGTGACAGTCACTGTACTCAAGGAGCATATGTTTTGGGAGGTTTTTTTCTGGGAAATATAAGAGATAAATGTACAAGTAAATATAACATGAGAGCACTAACAAGGAGGGTGATGAGGGAAGTTTTTTGCATAAGAGGAAAATAAGGAAGGTGGTGAAGCTACAGGCATAGATGAGAGGGGGATGCATTGTAGCAATGGTGAATATGCTGTGCAAAGGTGCAGAGGTAGGAGATGGAATACTGAATTTAGGGAACAGGAAGCAGTCCAATTTAGCTAGATCCTAAGATTATACAAAGGAGAATAATTTGAAATAAATTTGAAAAGTCAAACTCAAGCCAGATTGTGAATGGCTTTAAATGCCAAATAGAAGAATTTGTATTCTAATTTAAAGACAGTAGGAAGCCACTGAAGTTTCTTGTGCAGGGCAGGAGAATGATAAAGATTATGCTTAATAAAAATTATCTGTAACAGATGAATTAGATAAGAAAATCAATCAACAATCATTTATTAAGCATTTATTATGAGTCACGCATTGTGCTAAATGTTGGGGATACAATAACGAAAGTGAAATATTCCCTATCCTGAAGACACATTCTGATATAAGACCCTTACAATATAGACAGATATATTGTGTAGCATCTGAGGAGGACCAAGAAGTTCTTCTGCAGAAGATGATGCTTGGACTGATTCTTGGAGGCAACTAAAGATTCCTGGTGAAAGTATAGAAGAGTATTCCAAACATAGAAGGAAATTAGGAAGGTGTTAGCAGTAGTCCCAGCAAGAAGTGTTGGATGCCTGTGTACATCCCATTTGAAATGCCCCATGGACAATTGGAGATGCAGTACTAAAGTTCATGGAATGAGAAGTTTCCCAATATTTCTGGAAATAACTTTTCCCACCTCCCTTCTGAACTCTTCCTTATAACACAGAAAAACAAAGACACCTAGTGCAATGATTGAATCTGACAATGTATATAATATTCTGTCCTAATAGCCCCACTTTTCTGCCGTGATGAGAGCTTTATACTAAATTTCTTTTATTCAGAAGCATCCATGTTTTTATATTTACTTAGTTTGAGTTCTTTTAGTTATCTTTTCCTTTAAAATACTGTAATCATGTATGTTTTTATTTTGGTTCCGCTTATTTCACTGTGAATGAGCCCATATATAATCCCATGTTTCTCTCAATTCCTCACATTTGTCATTTGCTATACAATAATACTCCATTGCATTCATATACCATGGTTTTGTTTTGTTTGTTTTTAATATTCCCCACTTGATAGATACTCACTTTGTTTCCAGTTCTTGCTACCACCATGGCATTTATGTTAACAAAGAACTGGAAACAGAATGGGTATCCATTGTGGAATTGTTGAACAAATTGTTCAAAAGGAAAGAGGTTGTTATTTTTTTCTTTTTGTAATTTTTCCCCTCAATTACATGTAAAATAGTTGTTAGCATTTCTTAAAATTTTGATTTCCAAATTCTCTCTTTGCCTCCTCTCCCTCCCCTTTCCTTAAGAAGGCAAGCAATTTAGTATAGATAATACATGTAAAGTCATGCAAAACATATTTCCATATTAATCATATTACAAAGGAAAATTCAGACCAAAAAGGCCCCCCAAAAAATAAAGTTAAAAAAAACTGTGCTTTGATCTGTATTCAGATTCCTTCAGTTCTTTCTTTCTTTGGGAGTGGATAGCATTTTTTTCATCATAAGTCCTTTGGAATTGTCTTGGATCGTTGTATAGATCAGGCTAGTTAAGTCGTTCACAATTGATCATCATACAATATTATTGCTAATGTGTACAATGTTCTCCTGGTTCTGCTCACTTCATTTTGTATCAGTTCACATAAGTCTTCACAGATTTTGCTTGTCATTTCTTATAACACAATAGTATTCCATCACAATCATATACCATAACTAGCTTCCAATTCTTTGCCACCACAAAAAGAGCTGCTATAAGTATTTTTATACATATAGGTCCATTTCCTTTTTCCTTGACCTCTTTGGAATATAGACCTAGTAGTGGTATTACTGAGTTGAAGGGTATGCACAGTTTTTAGCCCTTTGGGAAGAATGGTTGGATTAATTCACAACCCCACCAACAGTGCATTAGTGTTCCAGTTTTTCCACATCCTCTCCAACATTCATCATTTCTTTTTCTGTCATATTAGCCAATCTGATAGGTGTTAGATGGTACCTCACAGTTGTTTTAATTTGCATTTCTTTAGATCAATAGTGATTTAGAGCATTTTTTTCATATTACTGCAGGTAGCTTTAATTCCTTCTTCTGAAAACTGCCTATTCATATCCTGTGACCATTTATCAATTGAGAATGACAAAATTTTCTTTTTTTTTTCTTGGTGAGGCAATTGAGGTTAAGTGACTTGCCCAGAGTCACACAGCTAGTGAGTGTTATGTGTCTGAGGCCAGATTTGAACTCCTGACTCCAAGGCTGGAGCTCTACCCACTCTGCCACTAGCTGCCCCAACAAATATTCTTGTAAATTTGACTGACTTCTCTATATATTTCAGAAATGCAGCCTTTATTAGAAAAACTTGCTGTAAAAAGATTTTTTTTCTTACTTGTGTGCTTTTTTTCTTATCTTGGCTGCATTGGTTTTGTTTAATGTAATTAAGATTATCCATTTTACATCCCATAATGCTCTATCTCTTGTTTGGTTATAATTTTTTTCCCCTTTTTGTAGATCTGACAGGTAAAATATTCATGCTTCCCTAATTTACTTATGATAGCATTATATCAAAATTACGTACCCATTTTGACTTAAGCTGTGAGTGTTGCTCTGTACCTAGTTTCTACCAAATTGCTTTCCAATTTTCCTAGCTGTTTTTTGTCAGTTCTTACCCCAAAAGCTTGGATCTTTGGGTTTATTAAAAACTAGATTACTATGGCCACTTACTAATTTGTATTGGGTACCTAATCTATTACACTGATCTACCATTCTATTCTTAGCCAGTACCAAATTGTTTTGATGATTACCACTTTGTGATACAGTTTGAAATCTAGTACTACTAGACCACCTTCCTTCACATTTTTCTTCATCAATTCCCTTGATGTCCTTGACCTTTTTTCTTACAGATGAATTTTGGTATACTTTTTTCTAGCTTTCTAAAATAATTTTTGGTAATGCCATTTGTATGACACTGAAAAAGTAAAATAATTTAGATAGAATTATAATTTTATTTGTTGGCTCTGCCTACTTATGAGCAATTAATATTTCTCCATTTGTTTAGATCTGACTTTATTTGTGTGAAAAGTGTTTTGTAACTGTGTTCATATAGTTCCTGGGTTTGTCTTGGTAGGTAGACTCCCAATTATTTTATGTTGTCTGCAGTTATTTTAAATGGAATTTCTCTATCTCTCCCTACTGGACTTTGTTGGTAATATATAGAAATGTTGATCATTTATGTGGTTTTATTTAATATCCTGTAATTTTGCTAAACTTGTTAATTGTCTTGACTAGTTTTTTAGTTGATTCTCTAAGTATACCATCATATCTTCTGCAGAGAGTGATAGTTTTGTTTCCTCATTGCCTGTTCTAATTCCTTCAATTTCTTTTTCCTCTCATTGAAATAGCTAGCATTTCTAGCACAACATTAAATAATAGTGGTGATAATGGACATCCTTGCTTCACCAGTGATCTTATTGGGAAGGCCTCTAGCTTATTTCTGTTACAGCTAATGCTAGTTCTTGGTTTACTTATCATTTTAAGGAAAGCCCCATTTATTCATATGTTTTCTAGGGTTTTTAATAGGAATGGATGTTGTATTTTCTAAAAAGCTTTTTCTGCCTCTATTGACATAATCACATGATTTCTGTTGGCTTCATTATTGATATGGTCAATTATGCTGTTAATTTTCATAATATTGAGCCAATTCTGCATTCCTGGCATAAATTGTTCTGTGGTTATATTGTATGATCTTTGCAATATATTACTGTAATCTCCTTGCTAGCATTTTATTTAAAATTTTTGCATCAATATTCATTAGGTAAATTGGTCTATAGTATTCTTTGTTTTTGCTTTCCCTGGTTTAGGTATCAATTCCATATTTCTGTCATAGAAGGAATTTGGTAGGATACTTTCCTTGCCTGTTTTTCCAGGTAGCTTATATAATATAGGAATTACTTGTTCTTTAAATGTTTGGTAGAATTCATATAGTCCTGGGGATTTTTTCTTAGGGAGTTCATTTATGGCTTATTCAATTTCTTTTTCTGAGATAGAGTTAAGTACTCTATTTCCTCTTCTGTTAATCTGGGCAGTTTATGTTTTTGTAAATATTCATCCATTTCACTTAGACTATTAGATTTATTGTCATATAATGGCCAAAATAGCTCCTAATAATTGTTTTAACTTCATCTTCATTGATGGTGAATTTACCCTTTTCATTTTTGATTCTGGTAATTTGACTTTCTTCTCTTTTAAAAAATCAAATTAACCAATGGTTTTTCTATTTTATAAGTTTTTTTATATAAAAACAGCTCCTAATTTTATTAATTCAATGCTTTTCTTTCTAATTTATTAATCTCTAATTTTAATTTTCAGGATTTTGAATTTGGTGTTTAATTGTATATTTTAAATTAGTTCTTTTTCAAGTTTTTTTTTATTTGCATGCCCAATTCATTGCTCTGCTCTTTCTCTATTTTATTGATCTAAATACTTAAAGATATTCATTTTTCCCGAAACTTCGGTAATGTTGTCTCATTATTATCAGCCTCTTTAATGAAATGTTTCTGTGATTTTTTCTTTAACCCACTCATTCTTTAGGTTTAGATTTAGTTTCCAATTAATTTTTAACCTGTGTTTCCAAAGCCCCTTATTGAATGTTAATTGAATTTTATTACAGTATAATCTGAAAAGGATGCATTTAATATTTCTGCTTTTCGCATTTGGTTGTGGGGTTTTTATATGCTAATATATGGTCAGTTTTTGTGAAGGTGCCATGTTCAGCTGGAAAAAAGTGGTATACTACTTTCTATTGCCATTCAGTTTTCTCCAAGGGCCTATCATATCCATCATTTTTCTGTGAAGAAGTGGGAAACATGTTTCATAATTGATCCTCTGGGCCCACGGCTACATTGATCAGAGTGCTTAACTTATAACTTATTTTTCTTTATAGTGTAACCAGAAATTCTCCTTCTTCTGCTCACTTTTTTCTATATAATTTCGTTTAGGGCCTGCCAGGTTTTTTCTGAGCCTGATCCTTTCTTATAGTACAGTAATATGATACTATATTCATATAAAATAATTTGTTCAGCCATTCCCCAATTGATGGGCATCCCCTTAGTTTCCATTTCTTTCCTATAGCAAAAAATGCTGCTACAAATATTTTCATATATAGGATTCCTTTCCATCATTCTTTTATCCTCTTTAGAATTATAAGTCTAGTAGTAGTATCACTGGATCACAGTTTGAAGCAACAATTTTTAGGTATAGTTCCCTATTGTCTTCCAGAATACCAATTCACAGCTCCAACAGTATATTAGTGTGCATATCCTCCCACAACTTTCCAGAAATTTAATTTCCCTTTTTCCAGCAATTTAATTTCCCTTTTTTGTCAGTTAACTATTTCTCTTGTAATTATAATTGTGGTTTTGTTTGTTTGTGGTTTTTTTAAAGACATGGTCAATAAGAATTTTGCTTTGCTTGACCATGTTTGTAATAGAGTATTTTTTCCTTGCTTTCTTACATTGGTCAGGGCAAGGAAAGTGGGAGGTAGGAGAGAATACTAATCTTTGTTTGAGAATAAAATATAACTGAATTTAAAATAATTCTAATTGCCTCGATTCTGTGTAAGAAATTTTTTAAATTTTACATAATCAGAATTGTACATTTTATCTCCTGTGACTCCTCTTATTTGGTCAAGAACTTTTCTCCTGACCATAGGTTCAAAAAGTATTTCCTTCCCACTTCTCTGTTTGATTATTATCCAACATTTAATATATAAGTCAAATATCCATTTGGAGCTCATTTGGTTTATTCAGTGAGATGTTGCTCTAAAGTTAATTTTTCAGATCATTTTGCAGTTCTTCAGAAGATTTTGTTGAATAGTGATTCCTTCTCCCCACTGGTTGGGGTCATGAGTTTATAGAACACTATACTGCTATGTTCCTTTGCTTCTGGATCTTGTCTTTCTAATCTATCCCACTGATCAACTTTTCTATTTTTAACTCATATTGAATAGTTTTGATGATTACTCCTTTGTTCTATAGTTTTTTTTATCTACAACTGCTAGTCTACTTCCTTCCCTCTTTTTTTCATAATTACATTTAAGATTACTGATCTTTTCATCTAGGTGAATTTTGTTATGATTTTTCTCAGTCCATAAAGTAACCCTTTGGTAGTTTGGTATTGCACTGAATAATAGTCATTTTTATGTAACATGGATATGTCCATGTGGGTTGTCTAAATATATAGAGATAGCTCAGGGATGATACCAATAGATAAGATCTGAGACCTTACTTGCCTTTGCAAAGATTAGATTATATTAGATTTAGCATTTATTAAGCACCACATACCAGGTACTGTGCTTGGGTAGTCCCTGCCCTCAAGCAGTTTACATTATAAAGGGGGAAGGCACATATAAAAGGGAGTTGAAAAGTATGGGATGAGGTGAAGTATCTTTGTGGAGAGGGAGAGTGGATATCAAGAAGGAAAATTAATCTGAGGGGTTAAAGGCTAACCTGATTAGGAGTGAACATGGCTGGAGTTTACTTTAGGAAGGAAGAGGCTACAACTCAGTGCCTACTGCCAGCATGCTATTGGATGGGGGGGGGACTGGGGAGGAACAGGCAGACCTGGAGTACCACCAAAAACAAGCACTCTTTTCTCCTGCCTCCCAAAAGAGTATAGGACTAGAATTATAACTATCTCAGGCAATTCAAATATCTGTCTAATGTAGGTATGCAAAGTTGAAGACAAAAGAGGCACTGTCTCTTATTTCTTTCAAGGAAATGTATCCTCTGTCTATGTATATTCTTTCTAATTGTAATATAGTTCATAAGAGTTACAAGCATCCATCATCTTCCCATGTAGGGAAGTGAACAGTTTATTAAACCTTATTTAATCCCTTATATTTTCTCTTTCCTGTTTACCTTTTTGTGCATATTGTCTTGAGTCTTATCTTTGAAAACTGAATTTTTTGTTCAGCTCTGGTCTTTTCATCAGGAATGCTTGAAAGTCATCTATTTCATTAATATCAATTTTTTCCCCTGAAAGATTATGCTCAGTTTCACTGGGTAGGTGATTTTTGGTTGTAATCCTAGCTCCTTTGCTTTTACAGAATATAATATTCTAAGCCTTCTAATCCTTTAATGTAGAAGTTGCTAAATCCTACGTGTCCTGACTGTAGCTCCACAATATTTGAATTTGTTGCTGTTGTTGTTTTCTGACTGCTTGCAGTATTTTTTCCTTGGCCTGGGAGTTCTGGAATTTGGCTATAATATTTCTGGGAATTTTTATTTTGGAATTGGTGAATTCTTTCAATTTCAATTTTACTCTCTGGCTGTAGGATATCAGGGCAGTTTTCTGTGATAATTTCATCTCTCTTGCATCTATTTTCCAGCCTAGTTGTTTTTCCAGTGAGATATTTCACATTTTCATTCATTTCATTTTGTTTGATTCTTGATGGAGTCTCATGGAGTCGTTAGCTTCTACTTGCCTAATTCTAATTTTTAAGGAATTATTTTCTTCAGCTAGTTTTTCTACCTCCTTTTCCATTTTGCCAGTTCTAGTTTTTAAGGAATTGTTTTCTTTAGTGAGTTTTCATACATCCTTTTCCATTTTTTGTCCTTCTTTTACCAAACTATTGACTCATTTTTCATTATTCTCTTGCATAACTCTCATTTCTCCCTATGCTGGGCTGTGCTCACCTTTTACCTGAGTGAGACAGATCTTTCCTGTATTCCTTCTAAGTTATCTTGGGCTGGAAAATTGTTTCACCCCATCCTTCATTCATTTTGAGGTGTTAATTAAAGTTGTTTGCAGGGAATTTGGGAGAACGCAGGCAAGTCCCTGTCTTTTTTCTAACATCTTGGCTCCACCAAATAATGCCAGCGGCATTAAGAGAAATGAGGAAGTGGCTCCCCAGAGAATATATAACAAGTTCATTTTTGAATATGTGTTTGAAGTGCTGTTGAGATATCTATTTAGAAACATCTACATGGCAATGGAGATTTGAAGTTAGATTTGAATTTGAGAGATAGAACTAGAAGTTTGGATTTGGGAATCAGTATGGAAGGTGATATTTGAAACTAGGATAATGACTAAATGGCTAAAGAATTTTGAGAAAACAGAGTTAAGGACAGACTTGAGAGAATCTCTTCAAGAGGGTTGAGAAGACAAAGAGTAACAAGAGAAACAGCAGTCAGAAAAGTTCCTTACCAGGATAGTAATGTCACAGAAGCCAGAGGATGAGACAGTTTCAAGAAGCATGTGACAAATTATTCCACATGTTATAGAAATATCACAGATAACTGAACTATATTTTCTTTTCTCAGCAGTGGCTAAAGTGAACAAGAGATGGCCAGTAATCACAAACCCCCTTCTGCTCGCCCTATTTCACGTGGAGGAATTGGATTGACAGGAAGACCTCCTTCAGGAATACGGCCTCCATCAGCAAGTATTCGAGTGGCAACTGGAGTAAGCTTTTGAAAAAGTGACATGCTTAAGAACCATACTTGATTATTGTTATTAATTTATTTGCTATGAGGGCAACTCTGTGATAGAATAGAATAAAGGGCTGGATTTGAAGTCAGGAATACTCGAGTTCAAAACCTATCTCAGATACATATTAGTGCTGTGATCTTGGGTGAGTTATTTAATCCTTCTTATTTAGCTTCAGTTTCCTTATCTGTAAAATGGAAATAATGATGTCATCTATCTCACAGGGGTATTATAAGAATCAAAGAAAAGTGCTTTGTAAATCTTAAAGCACTATGACATTGTTAACTGTCATCACCGTTATTATTTTTCCTGTTACAGGTTTTACTCATCAAAATGCAGAAGTTTTTTTTATGTGATATCTCTTCAAGTTTTGTTTTATTCTGAAGACATTCTGTTAGATATTTGTTTTTAAAAAACAGCTAAAGAATCTTACTATTACATGTCAGACGAAATTTCTTTTAGGTCTTTAAGTATTCCAAGTAAAAAATTTGTGATGACTTTATAAATACCCCATGTTATTAGGTAGGCAAAAAAATAATGGGAGAAGAAAGCTCACAGCCTTCCTTGATCTGACACTTTTTCCATTGCCACCCCCTCTATCAGTCTGGGCATTTGGGGAGAGAAGGATAAATGTAAATTGAGGGAAGTAGCAGAGGATAAGTGAGCAGGATAGAGAGATGTTCTGGCATAATTTCCACGCACTCAGAACTGGAGGAGGGAATTAAAGCTGACTCTCCTCCACCCCTTCCCCCCCCAAAAAAAAACTTCCCTGAAATGTCACTATCATTTAAATATTACTTACTGTACATGCTTATAGTTCAAACAGTAGAAAGTAAGATTTTTTTCTTCTTTTTTTCCCTAGTGTATATTATCCTACTCTTCAGAATTGGAAGATGAAATCAGGCATAATATTGATGTATATTAAGTAAAACTGATCATGTACTTGCTTTTGTAACACCCCTAATTTGCTGTTTGAGTTCTCAGGGGTGAGTGCAACTCACAGGTTCTAGGGGATAACCTTGTAGCTTTACTACTGTAGCTCTGGAGCTTCTGCTTGTACCCTTGCAATTAACAATCAGGCAATAGACTCAGTGAGCTATTATCAAAAGCATTAACCTGAATTGAAAAGCAAGAACAGTTAAGTGCAAGGCATTTGCCTTTATAACCTGGGGCACTTTCCTTAATACATAATATGTCTAAGAGGGCTACAGCGGTAGTGAGGCACACACATGCAGATTACACATATGGCCAACACAGCGCACAATTCTGGATGGTGTCTCTTCACTCTCCAGTGCCTCTATGTAGTTCACTACTTGGAAAGATGTCTCTTCCATATGGGTAGCTCAGTTTCCTTGATGTGCATCTAAAGTCTTCACCACCTCCAACTTTATTCTTTTAGCTGCAAAACTCAGGTTAGGTACTGTTGTGTTCTGAGGCTTTCCATCTCCCAGGCAAGGAGATGGAAAAATAGAGATTTAACCTTCACCTCAGGTAACTCTGGTTCAAAGCCAGGTCTCTTTGTTAAGAGCTCTCACCCTAACGTATGGTGACAGTGCAGTATGTTTCCCTAACCTTCATCTCTTTTCACACGAGTCATAACTAAATAATAGCCATTTGACCAGCAATCACTAAACAACTCTGGGGATCTGGGTTCCCCACTTGGTTGTTCTAACTTTAAGATTCTATTGCTGTTTGAAAATAAATGACAATCAGTAGGAGTAAAGAAATAATTTCTGCCCTTGGAGCAAGTTCACTGTCCATTGGATTTTTATATGCAAATGAACTACTTTACAAGTTATACAATGATTCAATCACAACTGAAAGGGTTTTACCCTTATATTATATTGTTTCTATGTTTGCCCCTTACCTACAAATTTGCAGAAATCTAAAAGGGGCACACCTTCACATTCATATAACAAAGTTTTGACAGACTATTTTGGCATGCACACCATTGAATCACCTGAATTTTAAAAAAAATTTCCTTTTGATTTCATGCATCAGTGGAAGTATATTATATTATTGAAGAAAATTCTTGGGTTTTTTTAGATGCCACCTGGTACATCAAGACCTGCCTCTCGAAGTGGTACCATGGGGCCTGGAGGAGTATTGGCTTCTCAAATAAAAGTTGCAGATCGTCCAGTAACACAGCAAGGTTTAAGTGGAATGAAAACTGGAATGAAAGGTATCTTTTACAATGAGTAGACAAGATATTTCAATACCACATTAATAAATCAGAATGACATTGTGAGGAAGAAAGGAAGACTCATGCATCTTGGCTATAGCAACATCCCTTTCTCTTTTCACTCCTATGTTTCATTCAATGAGACCTGGCTTCCTCTTGATGGCATAGCTTTCCTGGCTCTCCTTTACAGCACTTTGCACTTTCACTCATGTCCAATTAGTTACAACACTCTTTGTTCCCCATTGCCACTTCTAGGTTTTTCCTTTACTAACATCACTCAATAATCTCTTTGAGCTTCATTCAATCCATATTTATTACCCAATCAAGATTTTGGTAGCTGTTGTCAACCTACTTCTAGGACACAGTTTTTCCTTCCTCACTGAGTTCAGTGCCTATCTCACAGTCTCCTCCCCAGTTCCTGCCCCCTAACTAGAGGACTTTAACACAGAGATTGTTAGTCCCTCAAACAATTTAATCTCCCAGTTCTTCAACTTACTCAATTCCATTTTCCTCCCCCCAACTTCAGGTACTCACAAAGATGGTCATACTATTGATCTTGCCATTGCCCCCAAATTTTCTACTTCTTTATTTATGAACTCTAAAATTCCTTTATTTGATTATAATTTGTTGTCATTCCACTTCTCCTTTGGCTTTCAACTCCTAACCCTGTTCTTCATCCTCACCACAAACTCCAATCACAGCCCTCAGTTCTTTCCTAGGCAATCACTCCTGTACTGGCTACAGTCTTCCTCCCTTCGTTTTGATCCCTTAGCAAACCATTTCACCTCTACATTGTCCTACTCTCTACATTCCCTTGCCTCCTCATCTGTTACCATTCTTGCCCTGCCGTGCCTCAACCTTGGATTCTCCCACCATTTGCTATGTCTTATTTCATGTAGTGTTAAATCAAGTATGAAAAAAAAAAATTGTGAAACAATGATGACTGGGTTCACTATCAATTTCTATTACATAATCTCAACTGGTCCTTCACTGCAACAAGGCAGTGCTCTCTATCTCCCTAGTTGATTCACTATTCCACTCATAACACTGACTTTTCCAAAATTTTCCATCCCTTCTCAAACTCTTCCAACCCCCACTCTCTCTCCTGAGAATTTTATTTCATATTTCCCTGAAAAATTGAGGCTATTTGCTGAAAAATCCCTCTTTTCTCCCTCTTCTCAGGTCACGTCACTCAGAAGCTTTTTTGCTACTACTTCTTTCTTTACTGCTGTATCATATGCAGGGTGACCCTTCTTTTTCCCATGTTCAACCCCTCCACGTGCACAAGTGATCTCATGCCATCCCATCATCTTCAGCAGATTATCCCCTCTGTCATCCCCATTTTTTTTAACTTATATCTCTCTTTTTCTACTGACTGCTTTCCTGCTGCTTGCAAATACAACCATGTTTCCTCCTCTTCAAAAAAGCCTCATTTGTTTTATCTGTCCCCACCAGTTATCATCCTATATTTCTCCTGCCTTTTGTGGCTAAATTCCTGAGAAAATCACATACAGTTGGTTGCTCTACTTTTTTTCCTTTCACTCTCTTCTTAATTTTGAGTCTAGCTTCTGACCTCATCATT
Source organism: Phascolarctos cinereus (assembly GCF_003287225.1). Lineage (NCBI taxonomy): Eukaryota > Metazoa > Chordata > Mammalia > Diprotodontia > Phascolarctidae > Phascolarctos > Phascolarctos cinereus. Next base: position 195,081,216 of record NW_027555847.1, read on the forward strand.
CAGCTGAAACAGCTCCAAAGTTACCAGTGATCTTTCGTTTGCCAAATTGAATGGCTTTTTCTCAGTTCTTATCCTTCTTGACAACTGTGCAACTGTCAATCACACTCTCATCCTTGATACTCTTTTCTCTAGGATTTGGTGATACCGCTCTTTCCTGCTTCTCTTCCTAAATATCTGACCACTACTTCACAGTCTCCTTTGCTGGTTTTTCATCTGCTTGGCTGCCACTAACCATGAGAGTCCCTCAAGGCTCTCTCCTAAGTCCTCTTCTTGTCTCTTATGTTATTTCATTTGGTGATCTCATCAGCTTCCATGCTTTCAGTTACCATCTTTCTTCTATTGATTCTCAGATTTATTTATTTATTTATTTGATTTTTTTTTTTTAAGGCAATCAGGGTTAAGTGGCTTGCCCAGGCTCACGCAGCCAGTGAGTGTCATGTGTCTGAGGCCGGATTTGAACTCAGGTCCTTTTGACTCCAGGGCTGGTGCTGTACCCACTGCACCATCTAGCTGCCCCAATTCTCAGATTTATTTATCTAAATAAACTCACATTCTCTCCTGATTTATAGTGTTCCATCTCCAACTGCCTTTTGGATGCTTCAGGCTGGACATCTTAAACTCAACATGTCGAAAACTGAGCTCATTATCTTTTCCCCAAAATCTTCCCCACTTCCTAACTCCCATATTACTGTCAAGGGCACCACCATCCCCCCAGTCACCAAGGCTCACAATATAGTTGTCATCTTCAACTTCTTACTCTTCTTATCTTCTATTTCCAATCTGTTCCAAGTTCTGTTGATTCTACTTTTGTAATATCTCTTATTTAAACCCTTTTCTCTCCTCTGACACTGCAACCACTCTAGTGTAGGCCCTCATCCCCTCACGTTTGTATTACTACAGTAGCCTTCTGATTCATCTCTTTGCCTCAAATCTTTCCTCACTCCAGTCCATATCTCCACTCAGCTATCAGAACTCTCTCCCTAAAGCTTAGGTTTGGCCATGTCCACCCTTACTGAGTAAACTCCAATGGCTTTCTATTACTACTACTCCAGAGTCAAAAGTAAAATCCCCTGTTTGAATTTAAAGCCCTTCATAACTTGGTCCCTTCCTACCTTTCCAGTCTTCTTACCCCTTGCTTTCCTCCAGGTACTTTGCAGTCTAGTGACATTGGCATCCTGGCTGCTCCTTGCACAAGAAAATCTGTCTCCCCATTCTGTACATTTTTACTGCCTTGTCTTTATGCTGTTAATTACTTTACTCTTTACCTCTGTCTCTTAGCTTCCCTGATTTCTTTCAAGTCTTATTTGATCTTCTGCTAGAAGCCTTTCCTAGCCCCTACTTAATACTAATCCCTTCCCTCTGATATTATCTCCAATTTATCTTGTATATTTAGTGTTTGTACCTGCCAGTTGGCATGTTGTCACCTTCACTAGACTGTGAGCTACTTGAAGTGAAAGATATTTTTTTCTTTCTTTGTATTACCAGTGCTTAGTACAGTGCCTCTCACTGTGCTTAGTAAATACTTGTGGACTCGACTTGATTGATAAAAGAAACTGAGTGGCACAGTGGATAAAAATCTACATCTGGAGTCAGAAATACCTGAGTTCAACTTCAGCCTCAGATACCTATTAGCTTTATGACCCTGTGCAAGCCACTTAAGATCTCTCTGCTTCAGTTTCTTCAACTGTAAAGTGGAGATAACACCTTCCCCCCAGGGTTGTTATGAGGACAAATGAGAGATTTGTAAAGTGCTTAGCACAGTGTGTCTGGCACACCTCCTTCCCCTTTCTTCTTCTCTTCCTTTCTTCCTTTTGAGCAGGGAACAGTAACATGATCAGTCAGTCAACAAGTATGTATTAAGCACTTACTATATGCTTGGACAGTTCTTGTCTTCAAGAAGCCTCCATTCTAATGGGGGAAGACAGTATATAAAAGGGAAGCTGAAAGGGAGAAGGGAAGAGTGAAGTGCCTCTGTGAGGGCAGTGGCTAAGTTGAGAGAATGAGGGATGGCTGATTTGGACCTTTCCCCAAAGTGGAGGGTCTAGGATAAACTCACCAATGGGAGAAATGGCAATAAGTAATTACTGGTTTGTGTCCTTCCCCAAAATGGAGGTTCCAGGAAGAACTCACTAATGGGAGAGGCAGACATCTGCGTTAGGAATATCAACTTAGCAGCTGTATTGAAGGATGGAATAGAGTGTGGAGAAACTAGAATAAGAGAAACCAATTAAGAGGCTGTTACAGTAGTCCATGTAAGAAGTGATGAAGGCCTGAACTGGGGCATTGACTGTTTAAATGGAGAGGAGATGAATGCAAGAGATGTTTTAGATAAATAGATCAATCGATCGCTCTCTATACTACAAGTCTTGGAAACCATTTTGATATTGGGAGTGGAGAGCAGAGGCCAAGGTGAGTAAGAATGACAAATCAAGTATGGCTCCTTGGTTTTCAGCCTAAGTGATAGGAAGAACGATGGTGCTGCCTTTGAAAGAAATAAAGAAGTAAGGAGGAAGGGTAGATTTCTGGGAAAAGACACTCCCTGTTTTGGACATGTTGAATTTAAGATATCTATGGAATATCCAGGTAGAAATGTCCAGAAAGCAATCTGAAATGCAGGAATGGAGCTCAGGAAAGAGATAAGGGCTACGTATGTATATTTGGATAAAGGTGATATTTGAATTCATGAGAATAATGAGACAACCCAAAAAAAGTATAGAGAAATAAGTGAGGGACCAGAGAGAAGAGAAAATGGAAGGTGTATCGCTTGAGTAAACTATCTTGATTTTAACTGTGTCTTTAAACATTGTTTTCAGATGGGTAGAAAAAGATTAATAATGCCTTTTTGAAAGTCCTCTATTTTTGTGTGTGTTAATTTCTAAAGCTGTCCTCATCTTATACCAACAATTTTTTCCAAGATGCATATATGGTAAAATAAGAAAACGAGATCATTTTCCATAGTCCAATAATAATATGGTCACCTCCCATTGTTCTCTATTTCTGCAAAGAAGGGAGATAGCTGTGTAAAGCTTGGTTGTCTCAATTAGATATGCTTTGATTTAAATTTTGGTCATTCTTTCCATTACTTGTGGTGATCATCACGTATATTGTTTTTCTTGTATTAGTTCATATATGTGTATATATGTATATCCCCATGCCTCCTTCATATTCATCATTTTAAAATGGCAGTTATATGCCATTATATACATGTAGTACAGCTTTTTAGGCCATTACCTCGTGGATGGATATTGACTTTGTTTCCAGTTCTTTGGTAGTACAAAAAAGGGCTGCTATAAATATTTTGGAATAGAGTAATAGATTTTAGATTTGGCCTATAAATTTATATTCCTTCTTATGACATCAGAGATAGGAAACCAATCAGATGTGTGCATATATGTGAGATTTCACCCCTGCCCCCAGTATAAAACTCATCCATGATCCTTGTTTGCATAATTGAATGCCCTGGCAATAACCCTTCTGTGGAACTGATATATAGGTATCCACAAGCTGCTAAGATTGTATTCTTCCTTTTAGGTTCTTTATTCCTGTCTTCTTACTCCCTGGGGTCTCTTTAGGTCTAGCCCTAGTGTGAATTAATATGCATTGTAGTAAAAGCCCAGTGCTGTCATTATTTACTAACCTGACTGATTCCTTTGTGAAACCTCCTTTAAGTATCCAACTGCAGACTAGCTTTTATTTTTAGATTTTTACCATACCATAATATATAATGACATAAAACTAAATGTTTGTTGTTGTCCTGTAATATAAAATACTGTAGGCAGGGTGACATCCTGGAAAAAGCACTAGACTTGGAGTGAGGAAGCAAATGGTTTTGAATCCTGTCTTGACTGCTTACTTTTTGACCTTTAGTCATATAACCTCTCTGAGTCTGATAACATTTCATCATCTGTAAATTCAAGACCATGATAGCTGTAGAAGTTATTTCACAATGCTATTGAGATGACCAAAATAATATAATGTTTGTAAAACTGTTCACAAACCCTAAAGTGCTATATAAACGTCAGCTGTTATTATCATTAAAATGGCAAATGATACATTAATTTCCATTGAGATAAAATAGGAAAATTTATTTTAATATTGAATTGCTCATTTCCTTCAAAAATTAGTTTTCTTGGTTTTTATTTCATTCTTTTGTTGACTTGAGAATTAATGTATGAAGACAATCTTTGGAAAACTAGAGTATGATTTTTATATCTACTTTGGATTTGTTTCTTAAGTGACATTTTAAAACTTGGCTTTCAAACAAAATGCTAACATTCTTTTTATTTTTGTTGTTAGGTCCCCAGAGGCAGATTTTGGATAAATCTTATTATCTTGGGCTACTTAGGTTTGTTTGCTAAATAATTTTTAAAACTATAATATTGATATTATAAGCTCTATTTTCATGTCAAAATATAGTTGCAGAAACTACTAATTAATTCAGCTTCTGTTTATTTCTGAGCTATTTTTTCCTTGAATCATTCATTATTGCATTGAATATTCTACAAAATATATGGGATTGCAAAGCTAATAGAACATTCTTAACCTTATATAGAGTGTCCCAAAAGTCTTAGTGCAGCTTTAAGCTTATTGCACAAAGACTTTTTGGACAATTTGTAATTATGTGTAGATTGTATATTTTAAGTCCACCTTCCCCCTCCCCCCCCAGATGAAAATCATGCTTTAATAGGTATTTAATTAGAGCAAGATGACTGGGGCTTTCCAAAATTTAGAGATAAATGATACTACTTTCATTGAGCTTAGAACCAAGTTAGCAAGAATTGGTTAAACTAGGAAATAGCCAGATAGTATACTTCTTCTCCTGCCCCTGCTGCATCCTAAGTAAGGCCCTTCAAGGCCTGGGTTGCTCTGCCCTGCCTCATCTTTGGTGGTGACTTCATGATGTTCCAAGGTTTTTGTTTCCTTCCTAACCCTTCTGAATTGCCTCAGGGGCCAACAGAGTTAATGTCAAATCATCATCACTTTAGGCTTTCCTAAAAGGGAAAAAAAATCCTTAATTTTAATAATGGGCAACAAGTAAGTAGCACAGTGGAGAGAACACCAGGCCTGGTGTCGGAAAGAACTTAATTGAAATCTGGCTGCAGACACTAGCTGTGTAACACTGGCAAATCACTTAACCCCATTTGCTTCAGTTTCCTCATCTGTAAAATGAGCTGGAGAAGAAAATGGCAAACCACTGCGGTACCTTGGCCAGGAAAACCCCAAATGGGATGATGAAGAGTCAGACACAACTGAACAATAACAAATTTGGATAAGATGATCATTGCTGTGCTTTATAAATGCATGTATTATGGATCTGTTATGGCAAGTGGCACAGTCAACCTATCGATCTATATGTATTTACTGAGCATCTAGTGCATGCCTAGTGCTAATCATTTATTTCTTATTCTCCATCCGCCTTTTTGCTATCTCACCTACTCCACAATGTAATCTCCACCTTCCTGATTTCTTTCTTTCTCCTCATGGCCCACTATCTGTATATTCTTTTTTCTATTACTTTTAATTCTCTTTGAATCCAGTCTTCCTTTAGTTCTTCTATTGCCACTTTCTCTCCATCTTACTATCTTTGGACCCTGTGGGACTCAAGCACAGTAGCAAGATGGAGCATGACTAGCTTACAGATTATCTTAAAATCAAGGACCAGTGAAGGAGATAATGAGTAGTACTGGCATGATAAATTTCACATAGAGCTCAACATTGAATCCAGACAAGGGAAAATAACTGTCTTTTCTCTTTGACCTTTTCAGTGGCACCAGAAGGTAATAGCTATAACTAACAAGGACTTCATTTTGTGTCTTAGGGTGGCAGAAGTTGGGAATGTGGTAGGCATAAGCATGTTTCACTACTAACTCTGCCCTTATATTTCTCCAGTTTGACCTAGACTAGACTGTGTTCAAATCTTATTCCATTTCTATTAATAAATGAAGCTTATATGTCTAAAGAGCCATAGATACCATCATTAGAATATGATGGGCACCTGAGGTATATCACTGGATTCTTCATTTTTGCTTTAGTCAAGATATAACCACTTAAGAGTTCTCTTTTTTTGTGTGGAGATATTACAGAAATAATTGTAATATTATTAAAAATTGTATTTAAAGAGTATTATTAACTATAATTAATTACTTGAAATAGTTATTTCAGATTTGAAGTACCATTAAGGCTTTTCCATTTCTTTTCTGTAGAAGCAAAATAAGTGAACTTACCACTGAAATTAATAAGCTTCAAAAGGAAATAGAAATGTACAACCAAGAGAATTCAGTGTATTTGTCATATGAAAAGAGGTGAGTCATAAATATTATTTAGGAAAAAATGGTCAAGCATTTGCCTTTTTTATAAGTAGAGCGCATGTATTTATGATATACTACAAGAATCTGATCTTGATTTTTTTACTATCATAAACTTTATTAGTTAAATGGATATTTCTTGAGTGCCTACTATGCACAGTTGCATATTGCTAAGCATTAAGAGATAAGATACAGACTCTACCTAAGGAACTGTCTTTCTAATTGATAGCCTATTGCACCTATTCTGGCTCTCTTACTGACTAGTGGTTTGACCTTGGCAACTCAGTTAATCTTGCTAGGCCTTGGCATACACAACACGTATATATGTTTATACGTATGTATATGTGTGTGTACATATATGTTATATATATATATATATATATATATATATGAACACTTATGGGATGAGTCTAGATGATTGATGTCTCCTCTAATTCTTAAAGTCTCTCATTCTATAATTTTATATAAGGTTAAATAACAAGTTAAAAATAATAAAAATTAACTATAAATAAATATGATAAATATAAAATAAATATGATGAATATATCAGTGCTAAATATAAAGAATAATAAATATAAAGTTATCGATACAAGACAATATAAGATATCGTGAAGTAGTACATAATTCAGTAACAACTAAATGTCAGCAAATTCTGTGAATTCGTATGTGGAAAAATATTTCTATGGATTACAGTAATCCAGGAAATTTTCATGGAGAAGGTATGATTTGCAAAATAGGTCACTTTTGGATAGAACAAAGGAAAGATGGCATTCTAGATACAGGAACTGGCTTAAGCAAAGGTAGGGAGACAGAAAGATAATATTACTACAGAACAGTGGAATAATATCACATTTCGTAATTTTTGTAAGAAGCATTTTGAAATATAGATGTTATACAAACATATGTCACTGCTGTTACTGTAGCAAACCTGGGACTAGAAAAAACTCTGGTCTCCCAGTTCTTACTACAACCTGTTTTCATAAATTATGTTTTCTGATATATTTGATTTTTTTCATGTATACAGGGCAGAGACTTTAGCTGTTGAAATCAAAGAATTTCAAGGACAACTAGCTGACTACAATATGGTAATTGTCCCTTTCCAAGATAATTCTTATTGCATGATTTAATTGCCTTTTAAATATATTATTTAAATATATTATTCTGTCTTTTAATCCAAAGATGGTTTCATTATTGAATATTTTCCTAATAAGAGGGGCAATTGTTTGTGGATGGATGAAAATTAATAGTAATTTTGATCAGTTGAAATTGTGAAGTGTTAAAATTGTCTACGCTACATTTTCTTATCAACAGAAAACAATTCAAGTAAGACGTAATAGAGGAAAAGAAGTTAGCACTCTCCACACTGTAAACAGGTAGAAACTTAGCTTCTTCCTCCAAGGTAAAAAGAAACGAGGGTCTGGGTAAAGTGAAAAATTTCACTGGATATTCTGGATTTCACTGGATAGCCAAATTAACATATTCATATTACGAGGTTCAACTTAGCTCTTTATCAGGAACCAAATCCATAACAGCCCCTCAGGAAACCAACAGAAAAGTTATGTGAATTTCTTCCTACTGAGAAAGGGCAATAGAAGTACAGATGTAGTAGATATCATGTAGCTTATAGAACGTCATGAAAACTGCAGGTAATAAAATGAAAAGTTCTCCAAGCCTACTTTGGTGTACGTGCTAATTTTTTAAAAATATAAATATATAAATATAAAATACAAATATAAAACTAGTCTGTTTTTAGTGACCTTAGTTGCTTAATTTCTACAGGGAAAAAAATCTATATTAAAACAAATGCTTAACAAGATACGGAATCTTTTGGTTCTCCCAGTGATACAGATCAGAACTAATCCATGCCTGCCCATCCTGTGTAATTCTCATCCATGTTTTCCTATAAATAGAGAGGAAACAACTTTTGCCAAATGGTATATTGATTTTGAAGCAGAAATTTTTTGTTGTTAGGTATCTAAGTGATTACAGGATACAGTAGATACATTATCTATTAAAATGGCACTTACCATATTGATCTGAAATAGGCCACATAAATCTGGTTAAGTTAAATAGCACTTGATTTTTGTAAAACCTGAGAGCAAATTATGATTAGTGTTATTTCTAAGTGTGTGCTACATGTATTCTTCTTTTCACTGAGATCAGCTTTTTGGGTAAGGTCTTATTTTTGGAGGTGACCTATATTTAGACCAGTACAATAATTTTACCAATTTTCAAGTCACCTCTTAGGTAGTGCTTGTATGGTTTTATTTTAAAAATCTAATGAATGTTAGCTGTTAAATTTTGCTTTTTATTTATTAAGACCAATTAAAGCAGAAATCATAGTGCTTAATGTATTTTCTAGACAGAACATATTATGCTAAAATAAGTTACTCTTCATGTATTTATTTCTTTCATGTTACCCATTTCACCTTTCTGTAATAGTCTTCCTATCCAGTCTTTCTTTTGTTACTTTGACTTCCTTTAATTTTAGACAACTTGAGAGAGACTCTTTGGACTTTTGTGCAATTATATGTTAGCACCCCAAATTTAATAAACTCCCAAAAGGTTTTTACCATTCTCCTCTCTGCACAGGAATTGAACTCTCTTTACTATGAAGCAGAAGCTACTGGGCAGAGCTTTTAGGAAAGACCAGCTTCTACTGCTTACTTCTTTAACCTAAATAATATAGCCATTAGCCAAATACCCACTTGCTCTCTAAGATAGTCTAATGCTGTCTCTTTTGCAGAAGATGCTTAAAATTCTTTAATATTCATCTTTCATAAAATAAGCCTCCAAGCAGATGACTGTTTATAAGACTGATTAATTGTAATATTGATTAACTACAGAGATGGCTCTTAATAATTGATGGTATTATGATGTCTTTTTTAGTTAGTAGATAAACTCAACACCAATACAGAAATGGAAGAAGTAATGAATGATTACAACATGGTAAGATTTATAGTTTTTTACTAAAAGCTCTGTGAACCTTTTAAAGTGATTTAGTTGACCCCTATTTTATAGATTCAGATATGCTACAGGTCAAATAATTTACCACAAAATATAATGTCTGTGCAGTAAAAGTCTGATATAATTCATCTTTTAAGTTGAATATTAATCATGTTTCCTTAATAACATTTCAAAAGATTTCCACTGTCTTTAAGTTGTATACTCTCTATTATCTGGACCTTTTAAAAGTGGAGGAACCTTGATATTTCATCCTATAAAGTCATATCTGAATCCATCTCACATCCTGCTACATTATTTGGGAAAAGAATTCTATATTTTATCATGTCTCCATTTTCTTATTTCTGGTAATATTTTAACGCAAATTGAGCTAAAAGGTTAATGGAAATATTCATCCTTGTGTGCAGGTTGGGGTAGGGACTAGACCTGTGATTTCATTGGTATAAGGAACTTATGAGTGAGGAACCTGCTTCTACCATTTCAGGGGAGTACTTGTTCTGTAACTTAAAGTCTTAGAGAATTGGCTAAAGCACAAAGATTAAGAGACTTGCCTAGGGTCACACAGCTAGTATGTGTCAGAAGTACATCTAGAACTCAGATCTTGTCTCCAAGGCCAGCTCTCTATCAGTTATACTTTGTTTCCTTTCTTCTTTACATAGCATTTAGAAAACACAGAAAATTAACATATATAGAACAGGATAGCTAGATGGAAATAATTCAGGTTGTTTTATATATGAGATAGAAGTGAAATTGAAGTATGAATTAGTTCTATTTTGATGCCGCATTATGGTACAGTGGTGGTATCTTGGGATGGTTAAGCTGTACACCAGCTCTGGCAGGTCCAAACAAGCCAGAAAATCTTTTGCAAGGGGCTGGTGATTGATTGTACATGTATTGTCCAAACCGTGGCCTAAGCAATGCTTATCACTAGGCTACGTCAGGGTAGTGAATTTTTCAGCTGAAGTCTTGCTTCAGGTTCTTTTATTATGTTATGTTATAGGGATTCTGCTTTCTGCATTGATGTAGGGATATCTCCCAAATCACACATCCTTGAAATTTTGAAATAAATATTACAGTTTGGGTTCTTCTTAGATTTTGGTTCACTTAAATTCATTTTGAGTTCTTTTAAAAACACTAATGATTCAGCTAGAGTATTTTTGAAGTTATAATAAATAAAACACAATTCATTCATGAAAGTCTATAGCTTTAATAGCAAATCCACAAAATAACTTATTGCAGAATTATTTGTGGCAAACTTGAAATTTTGGTTGTATCTTTAGAGGCAAAATAAAGTGACTATAAAGATCACTATCTTGAGGGAAATGTTGAGATTTTTTAAACCTGAATTTAGAAAATCAATCAATGGCCTTTGCCAAACTCCTTATTGTACGCTTGATCAACTCTATGTGGTTTAAATTCAGTGGGCCTCAAAAATCATATTATTTGTTTATTTAATGAAGAATTTGGTGGGAATTTGGTAGGAAAAAATTGTCTATGAAAAAATCCTTAATCTCTAGAAAGTTATTGTCAATAATGTGTTTAATCTTGCAAGGATATTAGTTAACTTTTAAATGCAACCTTATTTTCAACTTTGTTAAGCTTTATGCATTGAGCAGAAGTCTACATTAACAATTTATCATTTAGTTCATTACTAACAAGTGTCATCATTTAAAGAAAAATAGTGTGTCTTTAATGTTGTTTTCTATCATTAACATTTCTGATTAATTATCTACACAGCTAAAAGCTCAAAATGATCAAGAAACCCAAAGTATGGATATAATATTTACAGAAAGACAAGCGTAAGTACATAGTTACCTGAGAAAAATAACTGCTTCGTAAGAGAGTTTTATGGGGTGACTGAAGGTCAGATTTTGGGGTGATAGGCAAAATGATGTTGTGCGTCATGGAAAGAACAAGGAAATAGGAATAAGAAAACCTGCGTTCTAGTCTCAGCTCTGTCACCTTTTTGCTGCTTGACTTCAGGTTAGTTGTTTATTCTTCATGGTCCTCGTTTTCTTCATCTATAAAATGATAGTGTTGGACTAGAACACAAAATCTTAGAGTTGGAAGTGAACACAAAGGTTGTCTAATACAAGCCATAACCTTCTACAACATTCCAAGCCAGTGATTATCCAGCATTCATTTGAAGACTTCAGGGGATGGGTTATCCCACTGCCTGCCTATGCAATCCCTTCTACTTTTGTACTTCCTTAATTGTTAGAAAGTTTTTCCTTAATTAGCCTTTCTGTAGTTCATTCTTTTTGCTTATAGGTCTGTCCTCTGAGGCTAAGCAAAAGAAGTCTAAACATATGATAACCCTTCAAATATTTGAGAATGACTATCACATTTCCCTCTAAGACTTCTTTTCTCCATGCTAAACATTCCCAATTCCTTCATATGGCATGGTCTTTAGTCTCATCACCATCATCACCATTCTTGTCCCCTTTCTCAGTATATACTACAGGTACTGTACATAGTAGACACATTTTTTGTACCAGACCTGTTTTCTGTGATTTAAGGAATTCCTTGTGAAACTGGAATCTGCTGTGAAATTTATAGTCTTAGAGGGTTGCCTGTTTGCCAAGGTTAAATGATGTACCCAAAGCCACACAGGTAGTATATGTTGGAGGAAAGATTTTTACCTGTTGTCCTGACTTTAAGGACATTCTATATCCGCTCTGTTATGCTGCTTTTCTAGGTGATTAATATAAATAAGTAAAAGATGTTGACATTGACATGACCCCTAATAACTAGAATTTGTAGAAAACTCAGAGATGAACATACTATTTGTGTTTGTGTACTATCCTAAAATAACAAATGTGTCCTCATCTCATCACAGCATCTGTAATACTTGTGAAGGCAAGAAATACAATTCATCATCAAAATTGTCTAACCTTCAAAAATAGTCTAGTACCTTTTACCTTCTGTGCACTCAATACATACTTGACAATTATGATCATAATGATAAATAGTAACAATGATAAACAAAAATATATTTTTGAGATTTAAATATTGAATTCAGTAAAATCAGATAAGTACTTGCAGAAATATTTTATTATACAAAATTCCATTTTAAAAGAATAGTTTCTGATCTCTTATAAACATATTCCAATTTCTAATATTCCACTTCTAATTTATTCATTCATTCAGCAAATTTTTATTGACTATAAAAGATGCAAAGTTATATAAGACACAGTCCTAGCCCTTTTAAAGACTTGCAGAGTTTAGAAAATGACAGGAATGGTTCAATCTTACTTACCTAACCTTTTAATCCATAGTTATTTTATTCATAGGCATTATTTATAATTAACATATTTGTATATTCTGTAAACTGTAACTTTGTAATTACCAGTGAATTAGCTTCAGAATGTGATATATTTTAAGTCTGGTTGACATTTAATTAAGAAAAATAATGCTTACAATCTTAGTAGTATGTTCTAAAATGCTACTAGAAGAGTTTTAAAGTATAAAATATGTTTTTAAAAAGAAATTCTGGATGAAAGTCTCTCCCATGATTTTTTTTAAAAAACATAAACTTCAAACTAAAAACAAGGAATTTTGTGAAGTTGATTTCAAGAATTAGAAAAACTTCTAAGTTAATCGTTACCTCCACAAATGTGTAGGGAACAATTTTATCTTTAAATGTTCACATATAAAGGGAACAGGACGTACTGTACTAATCTAAGAAGCAAAGAGAAATATGCAGGTTCTAACATTGACTTTTTGCCTTTCCAGTCACTACTGTGTTAAAATCACTGTATGTTCTGGTTAGCTTGACCTTGACCATTATCGTTACCATACCAAACCATGTAAGGGAATGACAGTGTCTAGACTTCATTCTACCTTCATGGCAATACCAGCATGTTTTCCTCTGTACTAATCAATCAACAGCCGTATATTAAGCCCTCACTCTGTGCTGGATATCATGCTAGGCATTGGTAATACAGAAAAAGGCAAAATCACATTCCTCCTTCAAATGGTTTATGTTCTAAAGGAGGGATAAATAGATAGTTAGATAAATAGATACCTACATAAAAATACATACTTTGTAGATGGGAAGTAACTTTAAAGAGGAAGGCTCTAATAGTTGGTCAACTAAGAAAGGCCTAATGGGATGTTTAAACTGAGTCCCTAAGGAAGCCAGCTTCAAGGAGCTTTTTGTTCTACCTAATGGCTCAGTGTGGCTCTCTCTCTAGATGTCAATTAAAACTAAAGCTATATAGCTGTGCTTTTGATTTAGTATTGGTTAAAAAATCCATTTAAAAAAACATTTTGGAATTTATGACTTTTAAAACTTTAAAGATATTAGTTAGTCAAATAATATTTATTTAACAACCACAGGGTATTATAGGTAGTACCATCAGCATATTGGAGAGCTTTATCTCCTGTCCTTTAATAATTATGTTTTGTTTCATTAACATTGCTGAGTGATAGATAAAATATTAAATTATTATAATTATGTAATTACATTGCATAGCAGGTTGTTAAATAGTTGAAAAAATATGTTCTTATCCTCTGAATGTTAATTATTTTTAGCAATATGGTATAAGCAATTATAAGCAAGCAATTTGATCTTACAAAAGGTATCACATATAACTTCCCTCAACATACATTTCTGTTTTATTATAAACATTCTTAAAATTAGACAGATATATAAATGTTATTATAAATGACAAATGTCTCATCCTCTTGCCCTATTATCACTGAATATGTGCATCCATCTCTGATAACTTTTTTTTCTTGGTAGAGATTTGGGTCGCATTTAAAATTTTAAGTTTTGAAATTACTTTTCTGCGGATTATTATGTGAAATTAAATCATTCTTATTGGCACAATGAAGTCTATACTTCTTAGTATTATCTTTCATTTTTTCATAGGTAGAAGGTGTAAAGAATTATAGTATATTTTGCTGTATGCATCTGTTGTAGCTATCTACAACAATTACCTGTCTTTTATGATTGAAAATAATTGAACAGAAAGTGGTGAGGAATGAAATAAATACATGTATTTGTGTGTGTTTATGTGTGTGTGCATATGTATTTCACTTTAGTCGCTAGACAGCATGTCAGTGTGGTTATGACTGTTCCACATTATTAAAATCAGTGGCCATTTATTTTGTGATTGCACCAATATAAGGTTCAGTTAAAGCACTGCTCTAAATTGTCACCAGAATTAGAGAAATTCCACTGAACCCGTGAAAAGCAATCAGTTGTACCTTCTAAGTGATAAGTTAATTTTATGAACATAATTATAATTAATTTCAGTTACTGTCATTTTCAAGTATCAGCTTTTTTGTTCATGGTATAGTGGAAACAGTAATGAATTTGGAATGAAAAGACCTGTGTTCAAACCTCAGCTCTGCAACCTCTGTGACTTATGCAAGTACCTTAAGTTCTCTGGGCCCTCATTTTCCTCATTAGTAAAATGAGATGGTTATATAGATGACCTCTAAAGTTTCATCCAGTTCCAAATCTAGGATCTGATGTAAATGTTAGAGAATAATAGGGCTTAGCTAGTACATATGAATGAGTCGGGATCCAGTGTTCTAATAATTGACAAGTTATTAGTTTCAGATCCTCATATTACTACTACTATGCTTTACCAGTTATTTATTACTGGGATTGTCCACTTCTTAAAATTTTTCTTTTAACCATTTCATAATGGTCATTAGTGTGTGTGTGTGTGTGTGTGTGTGTGTGTGTGTGTGTGTATTAACAAATATAGGAAGTTTTAGTTGTGGTTTGATATTTGATGTACAACAAAATCTATGCCTTATTAAATTAAAAATATGTCAGTCCACTTACAAAGAATCAAATTTTGAACAAAATTAGTTTTCTTCACGCATTTCTTGAGCATCTATGTATTTGTCTTCAATAAACCCATCTTCGTCTACCACAAATGCACTTAATTGATCAAATATCACTATATTTTCTTCTGGGTTTGTATTTGGTATTTGTGGAAGAGAATTGGAGTATACAGTAAAATCTTCTTCATATGTGTCACCCTCTTGCTCATGCAAGCGATGATGATTGTAGCTAAACAAAATGTTATACCATGTTGGGCATTTGAAAGCAATAAGAATCAGCAGTGAAGTTACCAGGACCACAACTACAACACCAACAAGAAGGGCCCAGCTTTTACCAAGAGGCTCAGATTCTTAAAGAGAAAGAGAAAAAGACTCTTGTCAAATTGAGAAAAATGAGGTAAAAGAATTCATTACCTCCAAATTATTTATTGATTTATAAGTGTTAAAGACTAAATACCACCCACCTTTCATTAGTCACAAATTACCTAATCTGTTATAAAAAAAACTTTTAAAACATGGCACTTGATAGATAATGTGTACTAATAGCTTTTTCAAAATAATGACGATTACCATACTGTAGATATCCTTGTAGCTTTTTTTTTCTCTCTTGATCATACCATTCTTACTCACTTTAGGAATCAGAATGGTGAAAATGGATGGGTCTTTTATACTTGTGTATTTATTAGCCTGAACTTTTGGGTAAATAACAATAGTGTTAATTAAAATTAAAATAGATTTTTCCATATTACACAAAATTGGAATTTTGTAGGATATATTAATGTTCCAGAATTTGATTTTTCATAGAGAAGTATCTCCTACCAAAAAAAAAAAACCCATGTCACAGAAATAATAAGGATGAATTGAAAGTCAAATGACAAATGTTATTGGATAGAAAATCAAGTCATCAGTGGGTCAAAAACGTGTCAGGGAAAAGAGGAATGCAGGAGTGCATAAAGACTACGTTTTATTCATATCTGTATCTCCTAGGATGTGTCATCATGTCCTGCACATAGTGCTTACTCAGTGTTTGCTGAATTGAGTTGATAATGAAGCTAGAGAACTAAAGAGCCGAGGGTACCAGCATGTTGAAAAGTTGTGGGTTGAACACAAGGGTAGCATAGGAGCATCCTCTTACTTTGAATATTTGTTAAAAAGAAAAATGTAGGGGCGGCAGGGTTGCGCAGTGGATAGAGCACCGGCCCTGAAGTTAAGAGAACCTGAGTTCAAATCTGGCCTCAGACCAAACACTTGACACTTATTAGCTGTGTGACCCTGGCAAGTCACTTAACCCCAATTGCCTAAAATAAACGAACAAATAAGTAAATAGAAAAAGAAAAATGTAAACTTATCTGAGAAGACTCCTGTCAAATTGTTTTTCTGTTAAAACTTGGATAACATTGTTTTATAATTCAATTCCATCAATAAGCATTTGATAATCAACAGGCAAATGGCAGTGCTACATATTGCATTATATAGGAAACACACATACAGAAAGATCATACAGAAAGATCCATATTCTCAGGGAGTTTACAGTCTACCAAGGTATAGCAACATGCATATTATTTATTTAGACTTAGACTTTCCTTTTTACATTGCTTCATACAAAAAGATTTGGAGAGTAATAGTGAAATGTTTCTTACATATGATGCAGTTGGATTTAAGTAATCTGAAAATTTGAATTTCTGTATAAAATTTTAAATTTAAAAGATCAGTACATTACCTGCATTTTTTGTTATGTTGTTCACAGTGTCATTTAAATTTTGAAAAAGTGTTGAGTTGCCAGAGGACTTGAAATGAATATTAGAAAATTGAGTTATAGGTAAGGGAGATTTTGAATGACATCCATTCTCGTAAGGTGCTGCTTTGATGCTGTAGTTCTTTAGGGCATCTGGAGAGCTACACATTGTGATATTCTCACCTTCTGTGAAGTAGAAGGAATAAGTTATGAGATAATGTTGATAGGGTTTATTTATTAATAACAATTTATATCAACATGTAGCTCCCTTCATCTCATTTTCATCTCAACTCATTTTTCTCATTTTTAATGTTCTTTCACTGCCTAGAGATAATATCAAAATAGTGCTTTTTTAAAAGGGAGTTTAATATTCACTTACCTTCAATTTCCTTAAAATAAAGGGTAAGCAATTTATTATAATTTATATTAGACTCATAAGGTGACAAAAACTTAGAACTGGAAGGAACCTGGCCCATCTTCTCAACGTTTTCATTTTATTAATGAAGATACAACTTATTTTAGTTAAGTATTTGTTTGTCTAAATTCACATAGCTGGTTGTTGGCAGACCGGAGACCTAGAATCTAGGTCTCTGACTTCTATGACAATATTCTTTCCACCATACTATACTGGGTTTTGTTTTTGTTTTTTGTTTCTTTTGAGGGGGGAGAGAGGTGGCCCCTGTAATGAAACTTGAAAGACTTAACGAATCATTAAATAGGGCATTGAGAGGTAAAATTGACTTCCCCAGGGTCACATAGCCATTGTACATCAGAAGCAGCACTTGAACCTAGGTTTTTCTGATTCTAAATCAGCTGTCTATCCATTGTCAAGCTGCTTCCCTTAATTACTTTTATTCATTACACTTTTCATTAAAATAAAGAATTCATGTAAGCCTGTAAAAATAGCCTGTTCTGTTGTACTGATAGAATTGCTACTTATACTTAAATGAGAAGATAATGGTTAATAATATGCATTTCTTTCCAAGTAAAGTTAGCCATAACATATTTCTATACAGACTGAGTGACATAAGTAGTTCTAGTTCACTCAGATTACTGGTGTTGTCATAGTAATTAAAATTGTCGCTAGAAAATGTAGTCGTATAGGAAGACCTTGGTTACATTTTCTTTTGCCAGTTTTGAAAATTTCACTATATGGGATGTACCTTTAGAAGTTTCTGCGTTGTCAGAGTCAAATATTTAATTTATTAAAAAATGGTCGTACTATAATGCAAATCTTTAAATTTCTGTTCACTCTGAAATAGATAGGCTCTTTCAAAAACATTTTCCTCAAAAAGTCTTACTGAAGCAGTTTGTAAAAGTTGCATGTTGCTAAGAAGAAAAATTCTGTATAAATTTCAAGTTGTACCTAGTAGAGAGTCGTACCATTAATAAGTAGGAGGTGGTAATATCTCTGTAATTATGAAAAAGTGAAAAATAATATGGTACAAAGTTGCCTTTTCCTGGGTGTGTGGAGGAGGTAGAAGGAGTCCTGAGGGCTTATACCTTTTCTATATAAGGATATCTGGAATAGTCCTCTCTCATCTTGAAAGGGTGAAAGGAAGGCAAGAAAGAAGATGGCTGTAGTTTATTCAGTAATAGTCTATAGAATAGGCTGGTCACAGGAATACTGTAATTACCAGTAGGTGGCAACTAAGGAAATAGAGAGGGTTTTTGACATCAAAAGTCTTTAGCTCACCATTTTGGATCCAGAGCAGATTTATAAAGGAACAATTAGAGAGATTTGTGAGAAAGGTACTGAATTACCCATTAAACATGTATTTCATTTAAAGTGACACTCAAATATTATCTTTAAACAGAAGTTAGTTCTGAGTGTGCCTCTTTTGAAATAAAGTTGTATTTTAAATAATGTAACATTAAAATCAGGATATTCAAAGTGTTCAGTCTATAATTATAGTTCAGCCTATACAACTAAAGTATCTATTGTCACCAGCATATCCCACACAGGAAGAATGTCATAGTAAAAAACAATCTCAAATGCCAAAGCAAGAAATATAAAGATATGAAATGCAAGCAGCATCACACAAAGTGAATTTTTTGTTTGAGGCAAATAAGATCTAATTTTATGTACATATTCATGTTACTTTTGTTATTCACAGTTGCTGCTTTTCAAAGTATTTCTTTTCTATCTAAATATGAACAAATTCATTGTTTTTACATAATTTAATTTTATGCGAGTCTTCTAGGGAACGACAACCTGAAGTGAAGCTCATGTTATTTTTGAAATATTTTCATTTTTATAACTTACCTAGTATTACTTTTGAGGTATTCAACCAGTTCTGTAAATTATATAGACTACAAGAGCAGTTCCATGGATTTCCATATAAAATTATTTTTTCCAGTTGAAATTGTCTTGGAACATCAAAAAAACTTATCATGTTGTTTTGCAAATTCAAAGCCATCAGGCTTTTTAGAGGTATCAATGTAGAAGGATTCAGTTGAGCGATTTTATTTTGGCAAAGACACAATTGTTTTAGTTTATCTAATCCTACAAAAGCATTCTGCTCAATTGTATTGATAGAGTTGCTGCTGATACTTAAAATTTCCAGGCTGGAAAGACTACCAAAACTATTATTATGTAGGAAAACAATTTTGTTGTTGTTCAGATTGAGTTCAGTTAGTAAAACATGTGTCTGAAGAATACTTATATCTATTCTGTTCAGGGTGATTTGGTTATAACTGAGATCAAGTATAGTAACATTTTTATTTATATTTTGTGGAAGTGAAGTATGGTTCTTTGCAGTGAAATTATGACTGCCATCCTGAAAAAGAACAAAAGCATATTAACCAGAAAAGAATTAACAGACTACCAGAAGATCTCAGATACAAATTGTTCTTGAAAGGTAGGGATAGGAAGGAACTGGTTTTGAAAGGGCAATCCAGTAATTGATTTATTGCAATTATGGACTTAAAATAAACATGACAAGCTGTTTTCCTGTTCTAGACTAATTTTCCAAAGGATTTGGAAATCCTGCACGCATGCAAACCATAGAAGACAGATTCTGATTTGTTATACTGATGTAACAGAAATGACAAGTGAATCCCCTGATTTACTGTACTGACTTACCCTCCATGAAGCTGCATGTGCCCTCTGTTCCCATTCCTTAGGACATGTGCTCTGGATTCTTTTTTTTTTTTTAGGCAATTGGGGTTAAGTGACTTGCCCAGGGTCACACAGCTATAAGTGTCAAATGTTTGGTCTGAGGCTGGATTTGAACTCAGATCCTCCTAACTTCAGGGCCGGTGCTCTATCCACGGCGTGACTCAGCTGCCCTTGTGGATTCTTATTGAAATGATACTACAAGAAAACAGAGCACAATAACTCTACCGCTTGAACTTCCAAGGCCTTTGGATATTTCTGGAAGTTTAAGGAAGAGAAAGCCCTGAATATAACTTTAAAAATTAGTTATTTTTACTCAGTTTCTCTTCTATTCCATGGGGATGGTGACTTTCTGAATCAGTCAGCGGTGACACAACCCTTAACACACATGGTATCACCTCTTTTATATCAATTTAACCAGAATCAGCCCTGTATGATTGGTATGTATGCAGGATTACCAAATGATAGGGAACACCAATCAGGAATTTCTGTGTCATCTCAGCAAGAGACCAGAACTCATGACCAGCCCCCCAGGAAGTGACCCAATTCAGATCCAGTCCAGTAAGTGAGGGGATTATTCTGATCACCCCCACCACAATCATATACTGTAATAATACTATTATTGACTAGTGATTTATCAGGAGAAAGGCCGTATAATATGTGCTTATGTGTCCTTCAAGGAAACCTTCTGTGTGGAAATCCACGCTTTAATGAACACATAATGAAAAAAATCCTTTTCATTATACCCAATAGCAAAATGCACACAAAGAGACCTTATCATAATAAAATTCTAAGAAAACACAAATATCAGTTTTTGCTTCAGAATATTTTTTACCATAAATAGGTTATTTTAAAAGGCTTCTTATATTCATGAATAAAGTGTATGTTTATATCTTGGAATACATTCCAAGCTCTCTATTTCCCCCTTCTCTTCTAAAAGAATGTCATTTCTAGTTTTTGAATGACAGTCCATGGAGAAGTGCAGAATTATTTTTATATCCACATTTTTAGGAACCATAGCTATCATAATGCAAGTCTTTCGAATCAGATCATAGTTCACAAATACGATTTTGAATAAATATCTTGGTTGTTTTTTAAGAAAGACCAATTAGTTGATTAGATAGGTTAATTATAACTTTCAGAACCACTGTTCTGATAGGTCACAGTGTTACTATTTCTGTTCCTGTAGAATGTTCAGCCAATTTGACTCCTTTTTAATGGTTTACTGGTGCTTTCAAAAATATATGGCTGTCATTTCACAGTGGCTACCTCCCCAGAAGAACCTTGTCTTGTGACAAAAATACAGTTAGGCAATTCAGACTGGCACACTGATCGTGTCTGATGGCATATATACCTATAGCCTACCACATTTCTACCAAAAGGAGGAAGATGTGCCTCATAAATACTCTGGAGTCAAGATAAATCGTCTGGAGTCAAGATTGTTTAATATATTGATCATAGTTCTTATGAATGTACTCTATCTTTTGAAAACTCCATTGAAGAATTCATACCTCTGATTTCAAAACTTACTATTTTAAAAGTACAGCTTAGGCCTGTTGCTAAAAGTGACAGTTCCCAAAGCAAGATTAAGATGCCTGTGATTTTCATCTTTAGAGCCTAAAAGAAAAGACATTTTTTACGTAAAGCTAAGGTTTTAGTAATTATTACAGTATTTTATTTAACTTTGTTTTCTCAGATTCTGTTTAAATTTTTTCTTAAAATGCCCATGGCATTGATAAAACAAAAGAAACAGCAGTGACCTCATACTTCACCAACCTA
The DNA here is from genome assembly GCF_003287225.1 of Phascolarctos cinereus. Classification (NCBI taxonomy): domain Eukaryota; kingdom Metazoa; phylum Chordata; class Mammalia; order Diprotodontia; family Phascolarctidae; genus Phascolarctos; species Phascolarctos cinereus. The sequence goes on from NW_027555847.1 coordinate 195,102,922, forward strand.
GACCTAACAAAATAGTAATAATTCAAATATCATAGCAAATAACAGACTATAAGCTTCTCATTAATGTAGTTCTTGTTGTTAAATATGTTTGATTAGAGTATCTAATGACAGGACCTTTTTTAAATAATTGACACATTTTTACATAGATGGTTGTATACATTTTTAGTTAAATGAATTTTGTTTATGTGAAAATATACTTTTTCACATTGGGAAAAGTCTCATGATTTCATTGCTAATGAAACTTGTACAATAATGGGGATAAGTGTTCAACTTAGATTCAAGAGAGACCTGTGTTCAAATCCCAATTCTAACATTTATCAGTTTGTGGCCATGGGCAAGTTAGTCTCTGAACCTTAGATCTTAAAAATGAAGACAATAATTACAAGTTCATCATGAGAATAAAATTAAATAATGTATTTAAAGCACTTTACAAACCTTTAAGTATCATAAATGTCAGCAATCATGATCATAATCTTATAGTTACTACTATCTATTCAATGCAAATATATAAGTATCTATGTTCATGTGCCATGTGAGTTTACTTCAGTAAAGTATAGTAATATATATTTCAGTGGATTCATCATTTGGTTATTCCCTATATTGGTGCAGATCACAATACATACGTTTTTTCTCATTCTGTGAAATTGTTCACTAATTTCTTTCCATTCTCTACCCAGGCTCTTCCCAATTGCCTTTTTTTTTTAGTTCATGGGGCGATGGGTCTAGAAATGAAAGGTATCTTCAAGGCCATTCTCAGCCCTTATTTTATACATAAAGAACACTGAGGCATAGGGTGGTTAAGTACGTTTCCCAAGCTTATACAGTTAATAAATTCAGAGGCAGGATTTGAATCCATTTCCTTTCAGTTCAGAAATAGTGTTTTTTTTCCACTCTACCACATTTCCTCTATTTCTATTATCTCTTTACTTTCATTACATGATTAACCTACCTTCTTTTCTTACATATTTCCTTGATAGTATATTTTACACCATTTATGGACAAAGTTATTATTAATCATGTACTACAACCTACTTATATCCACCAAAGCTTCTACTTTTATCTTTGGATAAACTGGAATTTTTATTCTTTAGAGATTGTGGTGTTCCATGATTCACATCCATATAACATCACCAGGAGAGTACTTCAATATTTAATGATGTAGTTATTCTCTCCAGTTGTATAGATCAGTGTTATCAAACTCAAGTAGAAACAGAGGCCACTAAATCATGCATAAGGATCCTTGTGGGCTGCTTATTTAATTAGAAAACCATATACTAACATTATCAATGTTCTATTGTATATTTATTTTGTTAAATATTTCCCAGTTACATTTTAACCTGGATGTAAGGACTGTGTGTTTGATACCTCTCACATAGATCACAACCCATCCATACTTCATCTTGTGCAACATTGTCCACGTCTTCTGATAGCTTCTCCTTAGTGGGTCCAATCCAAGCCCTCTCTGCTCTTTTATCATGTTGGCTTTTAAATTGTGTATGATTCCAACTGTGGGTCCTTGGTAGTTGAATTCTTTCTTTCTGTCTGATTGAGGTATTTTTTTCATTAACCTGAAAGTTCTAGATTTGGGCTATGATGTTCCTGGGAAAATTCATTTTGGAGTTTCAATAAGTGACTGCTGGATTCTTTCTATTTCTACTTTGCCCTCTAGTTCTAAGAAATGTGAACAGTTTTAAGATTTCTTGAAATTTGATGTCTAGGCTCTTCTTTTTTGGTCATGACCCCTAGGTAGTCCAATGATTCTTAATTTTTTTCTTTGGAATCTTTTTTCCAGGTCAATTACTTTTATTATGAGAAATCTTAAATTTTCTTCCATTTTTGTTCAGTTTTTTGACTTTGTTTTAATATTTTTGTTGATGCATGGAGTCATTGGCTTTTTTTTAGTTCATTCTAATTTTTAGAGAATTTATAATTTGCGCAAGGCTTTGTAATTCTTGTGCCTTTCTGATTCCTTCTTCCATAATTCTCATTTAATTTCCAACTTTCCCTCTTATTTCATTAATTAAAACATTTTTAACTCTTGCTTCACCTCTTTCACAAATTCTACTTGAATTTGTGCCCAAGCTGCATTTTTCTTTGAGTCTTTGCTTGCACATGTCTTGGGATCAGTGTTTTCTGGGTTTGTGACTTGAGAATCCCTGTAACTTTTAATAGCTTTTTTTAGCTTTTAGTATTTTATTTTTCCTCAGTTACATGTAAAGACAATTTTTAACATTCATTTTAAAAAACTTTTAAGTTCCAAATTCTCTCTTTTCCTCCCTCCTCACCCCCATTGAGAAGGTAAGCATTTCCATATAGTTATACATGTGTAATCATACAAAATGTATACATAATAGTCATGTTGTAAAAGAAAACAGACAAGAAAAAAACTCAAGAAAAATAAAGTAAAAAAAGAAGTATGCTTCAATCTGTATTCAAACACCAACAGTTCTTTGGGACAGATAGTATTTTTCATCATAAGTCCGTCAGTCTTGAATATTGCTGAGAATACCTAAGTCATTCACAACTGTTTATCTTACAATACTGCTGTTACATTGTACACAGTATATTTCACTTTGCATAATTCAATGCAAGTCTTTCCAGGTTTTTCTGAGAGCATCCTGCTCATCATTTCTTATAGTACAATAGTACCCTATCATATTCACATACCACAGTTTGTTCAGCCTTTCCCTGGGCACCTGAGAACTTCTCCTGGTCAGATCTGTCCCCATATCCACAGGCCTCTGTGTCTCTCTTTTCCAATTTGGGGTGCAATAATGACTCTCTTGTGACTTTTTCTTGGATTTTCCCATCAGGATTGGTCTACTGCATTTTCTAGCTCTGTTTCGAGGAGTTTGGGCAGGGGGAACTTATTGCACTGCTTCCTAGTACTTTGCCTTCTTGGCTTCACCAAGCATATCAGTTTTCAAGACATAAAAATCCAAATATGAATTATGCAGACATATACATATGAAAACCTACCAGAAATGTTTGACAAAATTAAGTGTGTAAACTACATGTGAAATAACTTGCCTTCTCAGAAGTTGTATGCATGTTTGTTTGTTTATTTTTTTACCATTGTGATGATCACATAGATGTTTCTAGTCATTCAACTTGAAATTTAGATATCCCAGTTAAAAATAAGTAAATATCAGTTTGTAGAGGTTTAAAATACAGGCATCTCATTATGAGACTGCCGAAGATGAAGTCAGAGCCCTGGATTTGAATTCTGGTTCCAGAACATAAAAGCTTTGGGACCACAGGCAAGTCAGTTAATCTTTCTGAGCTTCAGCTTCTTAATCCATAAAATGGGAGTAATAGCTATACTACTTATCTCATAGACACATGCCAGTTTGGAAAGAGCTTTGAAAACTTTAAAGCAGTACACTAAGATGATGATGATAATAATCATAAAAACAATAACATCATGATGTATTTATAAAAATGTATTTTTTTTCTTTATAGGAGTATTTAAATATTTATTCTCTGAGCATCCCCACTTCACTAGTTATAGAAAACTATAAATACTTAGGGAAAAGTTACCATATGAAAATAGAAAGAAAACTATGTCAACATTTCAGTCCATTAATGTTCTTTGAGTATTCAACCACAATATGGAACTCATTATTTCAATATTGATCAATTCCCTTAAATTTTCTACTCTACCAGTTGGTATCACTTCATTTTATTTAAGGATTATGAGAAAATCCCTATACCAGAGTTCTATTCTGATGCCTGATCATGTTGGAGATAACTAAGGGATTTCAGAGGCTTTGTGTAAAAGAGGTCCATTCTGTAAACCCTTGAGTATAGACAAGACTAACAAATAAGGACCAAGTTAACTACGTTCAGATAAGCTAATCACCAGATGGTTGGCCATTTGCAATACAGAGATTTCAACCTGAATCATAGGAGAGGGTACAGAAACTGAGTAATCATGAATTTTCTGAAGTATCTGTCATGAATGTAACTGTAGTTGAGATTATGAAGAGCAAGCCAAGAAGCTGCTACAATTAATGGAAAGCATTATACATTCATTTAAAGACTTAATAATAAAAACTCACATTTAATGTTTTCAGTACACTTTCTTCAAAACCACCTTATAAAATAGATGGTTCAATGAAGAAAACAAATCCCAAAATTTTAAATGATTTGCAAAACAAATGGCAGAGCCAAAACTTGAACCATAATCTTTTTTTGTTCCAAGTCCAGTGTTCTTTCCATTGCACTGAATTCTCACTCTTTCTTATATTAAGCAAAACCTGAATGAAGATTACATACATGTCACTTTGGGTTGGGAAAGAATTTTGGTATGTTATTTGTACCAGATCATTTCCAATAGACAAATACTTAGCAACAAATAGCCATTTCCGTATTTTTAAATGCTCTTTACTGACAAATTCTGTAGCTTCCAATGTTAGCTTGTTTTTGTATTTAGGCAACATATTAAAGAAGTTTTTCTTCATGTACTTAATCCCATAGACCTACTAGAATAGGGAGACATAGAAAATCATGAATAAGTGAGAAGGAAATGATTGGTTTGGTGAATCATCATACTTCGTATTATGAAAATGTGAAAATATAAATGGTGGAAGTCTCTGCGTACTCCAATCCATCCTCCACTTGGCTGCCAAAATGATCTTTAAGAGCAGATCCGGCCATGTTGCTTCTATAGCCCTCTCAGCAAATTCCAGTGGCTCTTTTTACATCTAGCATCAAATATAAAATCCCCTTCACAACCTGGTGTCTTCCTACTTTGCCAGTCTTTTTGCACTTTATTCTCTTCTAGATACTTTGTGATCCACTTGCACTTACCTACTTGCTGTTCCTCACATGTACTCCATTTCCCAACTCTGTGGCTTTGCACTGGCTGTGTGAAATGCTTTCCCTCTTCATCTCCATCTCCTGGCTTCCCTGGCTTCTTTCAAGAGTCATCTCAAATCTTACTTTCTTCAGGAGGCCTTTGCTAGAATAGTGCTCCACTGCCCTACTACGAATCCCTTCCCTATAAAATTACCTCCTATTTTCACTATATATTTGCATATTATTTTCCTCATTAAGATGTAAGCTCTTTAAGATCAGGGGCAGTGTTTTTGCTTGTCTGTTTTCCCTTTCTTTGTATCTTCAGCACTTAGCATAATGTGTGGCACTTAGTAAGTGTTTGTTGATTGATTGACTGACTGACTTACATTCAGTTTGAAATGTCTGGTAGGCATTTGGTGATATACTACTAGAGAGCAACTGGGACTGGATATGTACATTTGGGAATAATCTGCATAGAGATGACAGCTAAATAATGTGAGCAGGTGAGGTGTCCAAGTGAAAGAATAGAGAGAGAGAAGAGGGCCCAAGGCCTGGAGCACATCAAAAATTAGGGAGAGTGGTGTGAAGGATGAGCCAGCAAAGGACACTTAAAAAGGATTGGCCAGGTAAGTTGGAAGTCAACTGATAGTATGAACAAAAACTCAGAGAAGCAAGAAGATGCAGGAGGAGAAGATGGTTGATAGTGTCAAGTACTCTACAGAAAAACCAAGGAGGAAGAGGACTGAAAAAGCCATCAAATTACCTTATTGAAAGATTGTGGGGACACTCAAAACAAAAACCCATAAAATAATGACTCAGAAACAAACTTTGTTTACAAAGCCTTAAAAAAAAAACCATAGTTTGAGCAGAAATTCAACTAGAATTCCTAGAAGAGATGAAGCAATTTTTTTTAATATTAAACATTTATTAATTTATTTAATTTTAGTTTTCAACATTCACTTCCACAAGATTTTGAGTTCCAAATTTTCTCCCCATCTCACCCCTCCCCCCACGCCAAGATGTACATTCTGAAGACCCCTACCCCTGATCTGCACTCCCTTCTATCATACCCCCTTCTCTTATCCCCTTCCCCTTCTATTTTACTGTAGGGCTGAATAGATTTCTATACCCCATTACCTGTATATCTTATTTCCAATTTGCATGTGAAAGCAATTTTTTTGACATTTGTTTTCAAAACTTTGGGTTCCAAATTTTCTCCCTCCCTCTCCACCCACCCTCATTGAGAAGGCAAACAACTCAACACAGGTTATACATGTGTAGCCATGCAAAACACTTCCATAGTAGTCATGTTGTGAAAAACTAGCTGTATTTCCCTTCATCCTATCCCACCCCCATTTATTCTCTTCTCTCTTTTAATCCTGTCCCTCCTCAAAAATGTTTGCTTCTGATTACCCCCTTCCCCAATCTGCCCTCCCTTCTATCATCCCCCTGCTCTCTTATCACCTTCCCCCCTATTTTCCTGTAGGGTAAGATAAATTTCCATACCCAATTGAGTGTGTATGTTATTCCCTCCTTAAGCCATGTCTGATGAGAATAAGATTCATTCATTCCCTCTCACCTTCCCTCATTCCTTTCCAATGTAAAAGCTTTTTCTTATCTGTACTATGTGAGATAATTTACCCCATTCTACCTCTCTCTTTCTCCTTCTCCACTTCATTTCAGCTCACCCTGTGCCCTCTATCTATCTGTGTGTGTGCGTGTGTATATATATATGTACATATGTATATGTATACACACACATATAATTTTCCCTCTCCAACTACACTAATACTTACAAAGGTCTTATAAGTTACAAATATATTTCCATGTCGGAATGTAAACAGTTCAACTTTAATAAGTCACTTATTATTTCTCTTTCCTGTTTTTCATGCTTCTCTTGAGTCTTGTGTTTGAAAGTCAAATTTTCTAATCAGCTCTGGTCTTTTTCATCAAGAATGCTTGAAAGTGCTCTATTTCACTGCATGTCCATTTTCCCCCTGGGTAGGTAATGCTTAGTTGTAATCCTATCTCCTTTGACCTCCAGAATATTATATTCCAAGCCCTCCAGTCCCTTAATGTAGAAGCCTCTAAATCTTGTGTTATCCTGATTATGTTTCCACAATACTTGAATTGTTTCTTTCTGGCTGCTTGCAATATTTTCTCCTTGACCTGGGAACTCTGGAATTTGATTATAATATTCCTAGGAACTTTCCTTGGGGGATTTCTTTCAGGAGGTGATCAGTGGATTCTTTCAATTTCTACTTTACCCTCTGGTTCTAGAATATCAGGGCAGATTTCCTTGATAATTTCTTGAAAGATTAAGTCTAGGCTCTTCTTTTGATCATAATTTTCAGGCAGTATAGTAATTTTTAAATTATCTCTCCTGTTAAGGAGAGATGTTCCAGGTCAGTTGTTTTTCCAGTTTTCACATTGTCTTCTATTTTTTCATCATTTTGGTTTTATTTTACAATGTCTTGATTTCTCATAAAGTCATAGCTTCCATTTGCTCCATTTTAATTTTTAAGGAAGTATTTTTTCTTTTTTTTAATAGAAATTTATTTTTAGTTTTCAACATTCACTTCCACAAGTTTTTGAGTTCCAAATTTTCACTCCATCTCACCCCTCCCCCCACCCCAAGATGGCATGCATTCTGAATACCCTTCCCTAGTCTGTCCTCTCTTCTATCTCTCCCCCCTTCTCTTATCCCTTTCCCCTTCTATTTTCCTGTAGGGCAGGATAGACTTCTGTACCCCATTTCCTGTATTTCTTATTTCCCAGTAGCATGTAAAAATATTTTTTTAAACATATGTTTTTAAAACTTTAGGTTTCAAATTTTCTCTCTTCCTCCCTCCACACCCACCCTCATTGAAAAGGCAAGCAACTCAATATAGGTTGTACATGTGCAGTTATGCAAAACACTTCCATAGTAGACATGTTGTGAAAAACTAACTCTATTTCCCTTAATCCTATCCTGCCCTCCCATTTATTCTATTCTTTCTTTTGACCCTGTCCCTCCTCAGAAGTATTTACTTCTGATTACCCCCTTTCCCAATCTGCCCTCCTCTCTATCATCCCCTGCTCTCTTGTCCCCTTCTCCCCCTATTTTCCTGTAGGGTAAGACAGATTTCCATACCCAATTGAATGTGTATGTTATTCCCTCCTTAAGCCCAATCCTATGAGAATAAGATTCACTCATTCCCTCTCACCTTCCCCTGTTTCCCCTTCACTGTAAAGACTTTTCTTTTGTCTTTTTTTTTGTGAGATAATTTACCCCATTCTACCTCTCCCTTTCTTCTTCTCTGAGTATAATCCTCTCTCATCCCTTAATTTTATTCTCCAGATATGACCCCTTAATCTTCAACTCACCCTGTGCCCTCTATCTATCTATATATACATACATATAATTTTTTTCCTCCAACTACCCTAATACTGACAAAGGTCTCATGAGTTATAAATATCATCTTTCCATGCAGGAATGTAAACAGTTCAATCTTAATAAGTCTCTTATGATTTCTCTTTCCTGTTTACCTCTTCATGTTCCACTTGAGTCCTGTATTTGAAAGTCAAATTTTCTATTCAGCTCTGGTCTTTTCATCAGGAATGCTTGAAAGTCCTCTATTTCACTGAATGACCATTTTTTCCCCTGAAGGATTATACTCAGTTTTGCTGGTAGGTGATTCTTGGTTGTAATCCTATCTCCTTTGCCCTCTGGAATATTATATTCCATGCCCTGTGGTCCTTTAATGTAGAAGCTGCTAAATCTTGTGTTATCCTGATTGTGTTTCCACAGTACTTGAATTGTTTCCTTCTGGCAGCTTGTAATATTTTCTCCTTGACCTGGGAACTCTGGAATTTGGCTACAATATTCCTAGGAGTTTTCCTTTGGGGATCTCTTTCAGGAGGAGATCTGTGGATTCTTTCAATTTCTATTTTGCCCTCTGGTTCTACTATATCAGGGCAGTTTTCCTTGATTAATTTCTTGAAAGATGATGTCTAGGCTCTTTTTTGATCATGGCTTTCAGATAGTCCAATAATTTTTAAATTCTCTCTCCTGGATCTATTTTCCAGGTCAGTTGTTTTTCCAATGAGATATTTCACATTGTTTTCTAATTTTTCATTCTTTTGGATTTGTTTTACAGTGTCTTGATTTCTCATAAAGTCACTGTCTTCCAATTGCTCTATTCTAATTTTTAAGGAAGTATTTTCTTCAGTAATCTTTTGGACTTCCTTTTCCATTTGGCCAATTTTTCTTTTTAGGGCATTTTTCTCCTCATTGGCTTTTTGGACCTCTTTTGCCATTTGGGTTAGGCTGTTTTTTAAGGTGTTATTTTCTTCAGTATTTTTGGGGGTCTCCTTTAGCAAGCTGTTGACTTTTTTTCATGATTTTCTTGCATCACTCTCATTTCTCTTCCAGTTTTTCCTCTACTTCCCTTACTTGCTTCTCAAAATCCCTTTTGAGCTCTTCCAAGGCCTGGGACTGATTCATATTTTTCTTAGAGACTTTGGATGTAGGAGCTTTGATTTTGTTGTCTTCTTCTGGTTGTATATTTTGATCTTCTTTGTTACCAAAGTAAGATAATATAGTCTGACTCTTTTTGCGCTGCTTACTCATGGTCCCAGCCAATTACTTGAGTTTTAAACTCTTTGTTAAGGTAAGAGTCTGCTTCCAATGTGGAGAGTGTACTGTCCCAAGCTTCAGGGGTTTGTATAGCTGTTTTCAGAGATACTTGTAGGGACCTGTAAATTTTCAGTTCCTCCAAGGTGGTATGATAAGGGGCGAGGTGTTTACTCCTTTCCTGGCCTGTGATCACAAGTACTCCTTTCTGTCCCATAACTGTGAGGAGGGGCTCCTCTCCACAGCCACTACAAGCTCCACTGCACCAGTGTTCCTCCTCACCCCAGCACTGCCGCCCGGAACTGTGACCCAGATCCAAACACGGGCAAAGCAAGAGATTCCTACCTCAACCCTGGCAAAGAGATCCCTGAAATCCCTTTCTGATCAGCCACTGGATTCGCCCTCAGTCTGTGGGCCAGAAGCTCGGGAATCAGCTGCCCCACCCAGGGCCACGCTTTTGGGAAATGGAGCTGAAACCTCTCCTTCCTGTCTCAGCACTGACAGAAACAGACTTTTCCCACTGACCTTCTAAGTTGTTTTTGGCATTCGTGGATTGAGGAGTCTGGAAACCTCCACAGCTGCCCACGATTCAGTCCTCTGAGGCCTGCTCCAGGTTCGCTGAGGCTTGCGAGCCCATGCCAGCGCTGCGCTGCGCTCTGAGCCTGCTGCGATACACCTTTCTGATCAATCATCCAGGTTGTCTTAGGCTGGAAATTTGTTTCACTCTGTCTTTTTGTGGGTTCTGCTGCTTCAGAATTTGTTTAGAGTCATTTTTTATGAATATTTGGAGGGGTTTGGGGGAGAGCTCAAGCAAGTCACTGCTTTCACTCCACCATCTTGGCTTCGCCCCAGGAAGTATTTTTTCAGTAAGCTTTTGGACTTTCTTTTCCATTTGGCCAGTTCTGCTTTTGAAGGCATTCTTCTCCTCATTGGCTTTTTGGACCTCTTTTGCCATTTGGGTTAGGCTATTTTTTAAGGTGTTATTTTCTGCAGTATTTTTCTGGGTCTCCTTTAGCAAGCTGTTGACTTGTTTTTCATGATTTTCTTGCATCACTCTCGTTTCTCTTGCTAGTTTTTCCTCTACTTCTCTTACTTGCTTCTCAGAATCCTTTTTGAGCTCTTCCATGACCTGGAACTGATTGGAGGCTTTGGATGTAGGGGCTTTGACGTTGTTGTCTTCTTCTGGTTGTATGTTTTGATCTCCTTTGTCACCAAAGAATCTATGGTCTGACTTTTTTTTGCACCATTTGCTCATTTTCCTAGCCAATTACTTGAGTTTTAAACTCTTTGTTAAGGTAGAGGTGTGTTTTCAGTATGGAGAATGTACTGTCCCAAGTTTCGGGGGTTTTGTGCAGCTGTTTTCAGAGATACTTCTAAGGACATGTAAATTTTCATTTCTTCCAAGGTGATACAATCAAGGGCGAGGTGTTCATTCCTTTTTGGGCCTAGGCTCTGGTCTATGAGTGACCATAAGCACTCTTTTCTGCCTTGGAACTATGAGGAGGATTCGCTTTGCACAGCTGCCACAAGTTCTACTATGCCAGTGCTCCTCCTTGCACCAGGACTGCCATCCAGAACCATGAACCAGACCCAAGGACAGGCAAAGCAAAAAAATCTTGCCTCTCCACCAGTAAAGAGATCCCTGCAATCCCCCTCTGATCAGCCACTCCATTCCCCCTCTGTCTGTGGGCCGAGCTCTAGAAGCAGCCACCACCCTAGGGCTATGCTGGGACTGGGGTTATGACCAAGTTCCTCTCTCACCATGATCACAGACCTTTCCTACTGTCCTTCTAAGTTGTGTTTGGCATTTGTGAGCTGAGAAGTCTGGAAACCAACACAGCTTCCCTTGATTCAATCCCCTGAGGCCTACTCCAGGTTCACTGAGGCTTGGTCTTTGTGGGCTAGGCCCATGCTGAACTATGCTTCTCTCCCAGCCTGGCACAATAGAGCTTTCTAATCACTCATCCAGGTTGTCTGGGGTTGGAAATTTGTTTCACTTTGTCTTTTTATGGGTTCTGCCACTCTAGAATTTGTTTAGAACCGTTTTTACAGGTATTTAGAGGAGTCTGGGGGAGAGCTCAAGGAAGTCACTGCCTTTACTCTGCCATCTTAGTTCTATCCCCCACAAAGCAAGAGTTTTAAAAAAGAGTTTAAATTTGATCAATGAAATTGAGGGGGAAAGTTGGAAATGAAATGAAAGCTATAAAAGAATTGAAAAGGGAACAACTTGACACAAGAGGTACTAAACCCTATCCAAACAAATTCCCTGATTATAATGCACCAAATGTAAGCCAATAGCTCTGAGTCAACAAAATATATTTTAATTAAATCGAAAGACTGAAAAAAAAAAGAAAACCTAAAATTTCCTATAACAAAAACAGCTGACCTAGAAAACAGGTTGAGGAGAAAAATATTTAAGAAATTATTGGACTACTTGAATTCTATGACAAAAATAAAAGAACCTAGACAAAATATTTTAAGAAGTCTTAAAAGAAAACTGCCCAGATGACTTTGATCTCGAGAGCAGAGTGGAAATAGAAAGAATCTAATGGTTACCTTCTGAAAGAAACATCAAAATAAGAACTCTCAGGAACGTCATAGCCAAAATCCATAGCTTCCAATTGAAAGAATAAAAATGCTTCAATCAGCCAGAAAGAATTCAAGCCACAATTAGGATTACATATGATTTACACAAAGGAGCAGAAAGTGTGGAATATAATATTTCAGAAGGCAAAGTATATAGGCTTACAGCCAAGAATAACTTACCCAACAAAACTGAATATAATCATTCAGGGGGGAAATTGAAATAAAGGACTACCAAGCTTTCCTGGGAAAAAGCTGTGAAGAAACTTTGAATTCCAACACGGGAGTTAAGAGAAATGCAAAAAGGTAAACACAAATGAACAATGATAAAAGACTAAATAAGGACAGACTGTTTACAGTCTAATATGAGAAGATGATAATGTGTCCCCAGGAGTGGCCCTATTATATCTTGTCATTTTTGAGAAAAGGGGAGAGGAGTATACTGGTTGAAAGGGGAAAGAAAGGAAGGTTAGGGAAAATTATCTCACATGATCGGGGTGAGCAAGTAGATGTCTACCTAAACGAGGGGGTCTGGGGCAATAGCTAATACTTTAACTTCATTCTCATTTGAACAGGTTTTTTGGGTTTTTTTTCCAGTTTACTTGCAACACTTCTATTTTTCTTTACATAGTTGGGCATTATAATTCTCACCTCAGTGGTAGGAAGAACACACACATACACACGAACATACACACAGAGTTGAGTACAGAAATACATTTCACTCAACTGGAAAATAGGAGGGGAAAGGGAGAAGGTGGGATTGTTAAGGAGGGTAAGTTATAAGAAGACTTAGTCCTAAGTAAAACAAATTCTAAGGCTATAAGAATATAGCCCTTCTTGAGATGGCAAATAATGAGAATTTGAGAGTGTGCTTATACATTGAGGAATGGATGAACAGGTTGTGGTATATAAATGTGATGGAACATAAAATGGCAAAAATAAACAACTTTGAAAGAATAAGGTGTGCTAATTACACTATTATTATTACACTAATCAGTGTAATTCTAGAGGACAGATGATATAACATGGTATCCAACTCCTGACAGGTGAAGGACTTGGGGTACAGAATGAGACATATTTTGGGGGGACATGGCAAGTTCAGAAATTTGTTTTTACTTAACTATACATGTTTGTAATAGGTTTGTTTTTTTTTCATTGCCAATTGGTGATGTGGTAGGATAGGAGGAAAAGAAGGCAGATTTTTTACAGATTGAAAATTTTTTTTTAAAGGTCATTGGTAACTTTGGAGAGACATTTTTCATCAAGGGAAGCGGTCAGGAGCTAGATTTTTTTTTAAGACTAGGCAATGGGGTTAAGTGACTTATCCAGGGTCACACAGCTAGTGAATGTTATATGTCTGAGTCCAGATTTGAAATCAGGTCCTCCTGACTCCTCGGCCAGTGCTCTATCCACCAGGAGCTAGATTTTAGAAGGGAATTATTGAGTGATAGGGAAGAAAGTAGAGGCAGAAAGTACACACACAAACACACACACACACACACACACACACTTTTTTAAGGAGGACCAGAAATCTTTCTTAATAGTACCTAATATTTCCTACTTAAGTTTCAGTCAGATGCTTTCTAAATATATTTTAGTGTACGGATTCTTAACCATGTTTGTTTGTCATGGACCCCCTTGCCCATTGGTGAAGGCTATGGCTCCTTCCTAAGTATAATGCTTTTAAATGCATAAAATAAAATACATAGAATAACAAAAGAAACCAATTACATTAAAATGGCTAATAATTTTTTAAAGAACCCAACCTAAGTTGATGAACCCCAGGTTAAGAACACTAAGTCTAGCTGGGAGCAGGAATATTTTTAGATTAGATCCTGAGGCTATAATACTCAGTGATTCCAGTGTTGATTAGGGTCCAGAATCTTTTGCTACATTTAGAGATAGCAAAAATTTCCATTTTTACCTTCCTTTAAAATACTTTCACTTCTAAATGACTAAAAGGGTTTTCTCCCATTTGTTTTAGTTACCATTTGGATTTTTTCTTTTTTGGTGGCGTGTGTGAGGACTGATTAGAGTAAATACAATTACTAGAAGAACATCAAAATGTTTGTGCATCTAATTATAAGGCCAAAGGATTTAAAGGTGGAAGGGACCTTTGAAGAAGGTAATGAGCCTTTCTTGCTGAATCCTTTCGTTTTACAGATGAGGAAACTGAAACCTAGAGAAATAAAGTGAAGGTTACACAGGTAGTAAATAGCAGAACCAGGATCTGAACTCAGGTGCTCTGACTCCAAATCTAATGATCTTAGTAATATACAGAAGGTCACAGAGGTAGTAAGTAGTATAATATTAAATAAGAAATTAGAAATAATCACATGCAAATTCAGGGGGTTGTCTTAACAATCAAATTATTAAAGAACCAGTGTCATGAAGAGATTTAACCAAGAAAAACAGTTCTTTTGGTGACATAGACAAAGCTATCATATTTTATCTGGTCACAAAAGAATAAATTTCATTACCAGATAGATCATTGCTACAATCATGGGATGTTTTAGTTTTATTCTACTTCGTCTGCAACAGCCTTTGCGTATATGAATTCAATAATATTGGTCATTTGGAATAATTTTCATTACACTGCCTAATTCTGTTTCTTTAGACATATCCTGTGTATCACACTACTTCAAAAAGGGCTTTGTACATATTCAGTACATATGCAGTGAGATACAGAAAGCAATGTTTTTTTAATTCTGTTTTCAGATGAAAATTCCTTGAATCTTTTAGTTGTTTTATATACAAAGCTATTGTTTAATAAAGATATGTAGCAACAAGTATGTTTGGGTAAGCAAAATTATTTTTTTAGTTAATTAACAAATTTGCTTTACAAAAATTTGAGATTTAAAAATGGTTTCCTCATGCCTAACAAACTTCAAAAAACAAAGGCATCTGTATTGTTTTTAAAAAGTTTATAAATCTTGTAGAAAAAATGAAAGCATTGATTTTTACAAAGGAAAAGCAATTCTTTTATATTCATGAATAATTTTATCAGGAAAATGTTCCTTTAGCTGTGTCCAAGGTTCACATTCCTTCTGGCGATATAAAAGTACAATTATATTTCTGGCCTGTTGCTAAAACGAAATGTTCTAAATTACACTTAAGAGTATAGTATGTAGTTACTAGTTTTTTTAATCTACACGTAATACAGGCTCTTACCTTTGCCTTTTCTTGGGAAATGAGGTGTATTGAGATCTTGTATTATTCCTTTTCCTCCATTAAAAGAAGTTATGTGTTGTGACAGTATTTCACTTTGTTTTAACCTTTGGACTTCATGATTTAAAAGAAAAAAAAAGGAGAGGCCAGGACTTCTTTAGCAAAAGATTGACTAGAAGCATAGTTTCTTAAGATCGTCATTGGCAGTACCCAATATAGCAAGTAATGCATTGTTGATCATGTTCATGTTTCTAATTACTAATGAATCATCTCTTTGAAGAAATTATATGTAAAAATAACATAACCATGAGAAAAGTTATACTTGGAATATATAAATGACACAGTACTTAAAACAGTAGAAGTGTAATGTTTTTGGATCTGTGCTATCAGGAAATGTTACCAAGTTTCTTGTCCATTTAGTTTCACTTTAACAAAAATGCTCATTTTTATGACAGAGATATAAATTGTATAAACATGTCTTGATGTAAGTGGAATTAAACTCATGTTGTGAAATTTTTTTTAAAAAAGAGAGCCCTGGGTTTTCTATTTCCACTCTGGATGGTCATTGTGTGACCATCCAGCAGTTATACCACCTTCCTGCTCTACAGTTTAACCATCAATAAAATGAGATTTAACACTAATTCTCATTTATGTATTGTACACATATGAGAAGTGAACATGGGCAAAGAGAGTAACTGATAGTGAAAGTACAATGGATCCAGTGACAGCCAGATCTGAAATGTGGAAGTACTGAGCATTTATGCCTGATTGAGTGAAATGTGTTGAAAACGTATCTGTGCAAAGTAAACTGGGGCAGGATATGCCTTTGTAGAATAATGGAGGTTCAAGGTTGAAGATTCTACTTCCTATGGAATGTATAGTGCAGGGATATAGATCTAACACTTTTCACATTGTAGACTTAAGAGTTGTGAGGGACCTTGGAAGTTATCTAATCCATTCACCTCCTTCTTATAGATGCAGAAACCCAGAAGGTTAAGTGCCTTTACCAGTATCACAGAAGTAGAATGTGGCAAAAACTGGGATTGGAACGCATGCCTTCTGACTCAAAATATTGTGCTTTTTCACAGTACCACACTGCCTGCTAGTCTCCCCTCTCGGTGGATGTGAGCCTCCTTGCTCAGTACATAGCCTAGAATCCACACATGATTGTTCCTCGTCTTGAACCAACCTCGCCAACACACTCCCAACCCCATCCTCATTCCCGAATGGCTCACATCTCCTCAGTACTAACTGGATCTGTGACCCATCAGTGAGTAGTGAGTGACAGAGCGGCTAGTTGGCCCCTGGTTAAACAAAGTCAGACCACTCTGTGCCAGATCTGGGACCTCTTCTTGACCTGATGCCCAGCAGCAGGCAGGCTCTCATTTAGTCTGTACACTAGAAGTGTCCTCATAACATGTTCCTTACTAGACTCTATCCCTCTATTCCTTCAAACCTCTCTGTCTCTCTCCCCCTGTGCCAACGTAAGCTGGAATAATGATTCAGATTTTTTCTTGGATGTCTCAATCAGAATTGGGCATGGTGTATTTTCTAGATCTTTGTGGAATAGTTGGGGAAAGCTTGTTTATGCTACTTTCTTCTACTCTGCCAACTTGGCTATTCTCAAATAGAGTGATTTCAAGTGATAATACATGTCATTTTCCATTTTTGTAATTTATTCTTCATATTTTATTTTATTGCGAGTGGGGGAGAGGAGGCAATCAGAATTAAGTGACTTTCCCAGGGTCACACAGCTAGTAAGTGTCAAGTGTCTGTGGCCAGATTTGAACTGAGGTCCTCCTGACTCCAGGGCCATTGCTCTATCCACTGCACCACCTAGCTGCCCCATATTTTTGACATTTAAAAAAAAATGAGTTAAAAATTCCTTGCCTTGATCCCAACCCTTCCCCACCCATTGAAGAAGGCAAGCAATATAATATAACTTACCATGTGAATTCTTATAAAACATATTTCCATATTAGCCATATTGTAACAAAAAAGCAAGAAAAATAAAGCAAAAACGTATTCTTCACTGTTCATTCAGACTTCAATAGTTCTCTAAACGTGGATAGCATTTTTTATCATGAGTCCTTTGAAATTGTCTTAGATCATTGTTTTGATCAGAGTAGCTAAGTCTTTCATAGTTAATCATCATTATGATATTATTGTTACTGTGTATAATATTCTTCTGGTTCTGCTCATTTCACTTTGTGTCAGTTCATGTAAGTCTTCCCAGTTGCTTTTTTCCAAAACCATCCTGTTTGCCATTTCTTAAAACACAACAGTATTCCATCATAACTCCTTTGACCATTCCTCAACTGATAGGCATCCCCTAAATTTCCAACTCTGCCACCACAAAAGAGCTGCTATAGATATTTTTGTACATGTCAATCCTTTTCCCTTTTCTCTGATCCCTTTGGGATACAGACCTAGAAGTGGTATTGCTGGATGGAGGGCATGTACAGTTTTATAGCATAACGTGGGCATAGTTCCCAATTGTTCCCCAAAGTAGTTAGACCATCAACAGTATATTAAAGTCCCAATTTTTCCACATGCCCTCCAGCATTTGTTGTTTTCCTTTTCTGTCATGTTAACCAATCTGATGGATGTGAGGTAGTATCTCAGAGTTGTTTTGATTTGTATTTCTCTAATTATTAGTGATTTAGAGCATTTTTTTATATGACTATTAATAGCATTGATTTCTTCTTCTGAAAACTGCCTCTTTGGGTCCTTTGATCATTTATCAATTGGAAAATAGCTCTTATTTTTATAAATTTGGCTCAGTTCCCTATATGTTTGAGAAGCAAGACTTTTTAAAAGAGAAACTTGCTGTAAAAAATTTTTCTGTTTCCTGCTTTCCTTGTAATTTTGGCTGCATTGGTTTTGTTTTTGCAAAATCTTTAGAATTTCATATGATCAGAATTATCCATTTTACTTGCTGTGATCCTCTCTATTTCGTGTTTGGTCATAAACTCTTCCCTTAACCATAGATCTGACACTTTTCTGTGCTCCGCTAATTTACTTAATATCTTCACCCTTTCTGTCTAAATCATTTATCCATTTTGATCTAGTCTTGGCATACAATGTGAGATGTTGTTCTATGCCTAGCTTCTGCCAAACTGCTTTTTAATTTTCCCAGCAGTTTTTGTCAAATGGTGTTTTTACCCCAAAAGCTTAGATTTTTTGGTTTATCGAAACACTAGATTACTATTGTCATTTATCATGTGCATTGTGTACCTAATCTATTCCATTGATCTGCTACTCTTTCTTTTTTTTAATGTTTTTTGAAATTTTTACATACACAGCAGAACACAAAGAGAAGATTATTTTCTGTGCTTCCTTCTAAGTTTTCTTCTATTTTCTGCAGTGCACTTTTTAATCTTTTTTCTTCCTCCTTCTCCTTCCATGGGCCCCCACCCCACAAGAAGGCTACAATTAAACACAAATATACACATGTGTGTATACATACACACACATATCCATATATGTAAAACCACATTCTATACACTTCTATTTAAGAGTTCTTTCTCTGGTAGTGGATAGCATTTTCCTTCATAAGTCCAAGTCTTTCCAGGTTTTTCTAAAATCAACCAACTCATCATTTTTTTAATAGTGCAGTGGTACTACATCACAATCATATACCACAACTTGTTCAGTCAGTTCCCAATTGAAGGACAGCTATCATTTTAACCAACCTGATAGGTCTAAGATGATATCTCAAAGTTGCATTAATTTGAATTTCTCTCATCAATAATGATTTAGAGCATTTTTGCATATGACTATATATATATATATAATATATATATATATATATATGTATATATATATAGGTTGGTTTCTTCATTGAAAAACTGCCAGTTCATATATCCTTTGACTATTTATCAATTGGAGAAAGACATATATTCTTATGAATTTGGCAAAGTTCTTTATATACTGGGGGAAATTAGACTTTTAACTAAAAGATGGTCTATGAAATTTTCCCCTAATTTTCTGCTTTTCTTCTAATCTTGGTTTATTTGTATAAGAACTTTTTAATTTAATATAATTGAAATTTT